>NC_139467.1:0-345000 GCF_057233095.1 Heloderma suspectum
CCCTAACCCTAACCCTAACCCTAACCCTAACCCTAACCCTAACCCTAACCCTAACCCTAACCCTAACCCTAACCCTAACCCTAACCCTAACCCTAACCCTAACCCTAACCCTAACCCTAACCCTAACCCTAACCCTAACCCTAACCCTAACCCTAACCCTAACCCTAACCCTAACCCTAACCCTAACCCTAACCCTAACCCTAACCCTAACCCTAACCCTAACCCTAACCCTAACCCTAACCCTAACCCTAACCCTAACCCTAACCCTAACCCTAACCCTAACCCTAACCCTAACCCTAACCCTAACCCTAACCCTAACCCTAACCCTAACCCTAACCCTAACCCTAACCCTAACCCTAACCCTAACCCTAACCCTAACCCTAACCCTAACCCTAACCCTAACCCTAACCCTAACCCTAACCCTAACCCTAACCCTAACCCTAACCCTAACCCTAACCCTAACCCTAACCCTAACCCTAACCCTAACCCTAACCCTAACCCTAACCCTAACCCTAACCCTAACCCTAACCCTAACCCTAACCCTAACCCTAACCCTAACCCTAACCCTAACCCTAACCCTAACCCTAACCCTAACCCTAACCCTAACCCTAACCCTAACCCTAACCCTAACCCTAACCCTAACCCTAACCCTAACCCTAACCCTAACCCTAACCCTAACCCTAACCCTAACCCTAACCCTAACCCTAACCCTAACCCTAACCCTAACCCTAACCCTAACCCTAACCCTAACCCTAACCCTAACCCTAACCCTAACCCTAACCCTAACCCTAACCCTAACCCTAACCCTAACCCTAACCCTAACCCTAACCCTAACCCTAACCCTAACCCTAACCCTAACCCTAACCCTAACCCTAACCCTAACCCTAACCCTAACCCTAACCCTAACCCTAACCCTAACCCTAACCCTAACCCTAACCCTAACCCTAACCCTAACCCTAACCCTAACCCTAACCCTAACCCTAACCCTAACCCTAACCCTAACCCTAACCCTAACCCTAACCCTAACCCTAACCCTAACCCTAACCCTAACCCTAACCCTAACCCTAACCCTAACCCTAACCCTAACCCTAACCCTAACCCTAACCCTAACCCTAACCCTAACCCTAACCCTAACCCTAACCCTAACCCTAACCCTAACCCTAACCCTAACCCTAACCCTAACCCTAACCCTAACCCTAACCCTAACCCTAACCCTAACCCTAACCCTAACCCTAACCCTAACCCTAACCCTAACCCTAACCCTAACCCTAACCCTAACCCTAACCCTAACCCTAACCCTAACCCTAACCCTAACCCTAACCCTAACCCTAACCCTAACCCTAACCCTAACCCTAACCCTAACCCTAACCCTAACCCTAACCCTAACCCTAACCCTAACCCTAACCCTAACCCTAACCCTAACCCTAACCCTAACCCTAACCCTAACCCTAACCCTAACCCTAACCCTAACCCTAACCCTAACCCTAACCCTAACCCTAACCCTAACCCTAACCCTAACCCTAACCCTAACCCTAACCCTAACCCTAACCCTAACCCTAACCCTAACCCTAACCCTAACCCTAACCCTAACCCTAACCCTAACCCTAACCCTAACCCTAACCCTAACCCTAACCCTAACCCTAACCCTAACCCTAACCCTAACCCTAACCCTAACCCTAACCCTAACCCTAACCCTAACCCTAACCCTAACCCTAACCCTAACCCTAACCCTAACCCTAACCCTAACCCTAACCCTAACCCTAACCCTAACCCTAACCCTAACCCTAACCCTAACCCTAACCCTAACCCTAACCCTAACCCTAACCCTAACCCTAACCCTAACCCTAACCCTAACCCTAACCCTAACCCTAACCCTAACCCTAACCCTAACCCTAACCCTAACCCTAACCCTAACCCTAACCCTAACCCTAACCCTAACCCTAACCCTAACCCTAACCCTAACCCTAACCCTAACCCTAACCCTAACCCTAACCCTAACCCTAACCCTAACCCTAACCCTAACCCTAACCCTAACCCTAACCCTAACCCTAACCCTAACCCTAACCCTAACCCTAACCCTAACCCTAACCCTAACCCTAACCCTAACCCTAACCCTAACCCTAACCCTAACCCTAACCCTAACCCTAACCCTAACCCTAACCCTAACCCTAACCCTAACCCTAACCCTAACCCTAACCCTAACCCTAACCCTAACCCTAACCCTAACCCTAACCCTAACCCTAACCCTAACCCTAACCCTAACCCTAACCCTAACCCTAACCCTAACCCTAACCCTAACCCTAACCCTAACCCTAACCCTAACCCTAACCCTAACCCTAACCCTAACCCTAACCCTAACCCTAACCCTAACCCTAACCCTAACCCTAACCCTAACCCTAACCCTAACCCTAACCCTAACCCTAACCCTAACCCTAACCCTAACCCTAACCCTAACCCTAACCCTAACCCTAACCCTAACCCTAACCCTAACCCTAACCCTAACCCTAACCCTAACCCTAACCCTAACCCTAACCCTAACCCTAACCCTAACCCTAACCCTAACCCTAACCCTAACCCTAACCCTAACCCTAACCCTAACCCTAACCCTAACCCTAACCCTAACCCTAACCCTAACCCTAACCCTAACCCTAACCCTAACCCTAACCCTAACCCTAACCCTAACCCTAACCCTAACCCTAACCCTAACCCTAACCCTAACCCTAACCCTAACCCTAACCCTAACCCTAACCCTAACCCTAACCCTAACCCTAACCCTAACCCTAACCCTAACCCTAACCCTAACCCTAACCCTAACCCTAACCCTAACCCTAACCCTAACCCTAACCCTAACCCTAACCCTAACCCTAACCCTAACCCTAACCCTAACCCTAACCCTAACCCTAACCCTAACCCTAACCCTAACCCTAACCCTAACCCTAACCCTAACCCTAACCCTAACCCTAACCCTAACCCTAACCCTAACCCTAACCCTAACCCTAACCCTAACCCTAACCCTAACCCTAACCCTAACCCTAACCCTAACCCTAACCCTAACCCTAACCCTAACCCTAACCCTAACCCTAACCCTAACCCTAACCCTAACCCTAACCCTAACCCTAACCCTAACCCTAACCCTAACCCTAACCCTAACCCTAACCCTAACCCTAACCCTAACCCTAACCCTAACCCTAACCCTAACCCTAACCCTAACCCTAACCCTAACCCTAACCCTAACCCTAACCCTAACCCTAACCCTAACCCTAACCCTAACCCTAACCCTAACCCTAACCCTAACCCTAACCCTAACCCTAACCCTAACCCTAACCCTAACCCTAACCCTAACCCTAACCCTAACCCTAACCCTAACCCTAACCCTAACCCTAACCCTAACCCTAACCCTAACCCTAACCCTAACCCTAACCCTAACCCTAACCCTAACCCTAACCCTAACCCTAACCCTAACCCTAACCCTAACCCTAACCCTAACCCTAACCCTAACCCTAACCCTAACCCTAACCCTAACCCTAACCCTAACCCTAACCCTAACCCTAACCCTAACCCTAACCCTAACCCTAACCCTAACCCTAACCCTAACCCTAACCCTAACCCTAACCCTAACCCTAACCCTAACCCTAACCCTAACCCTAACCCTAACCCTAACCCTAACCCTAACCCTAACCCTAACCCTAACCCTAACCCTAACCCTAACCCTAACCCTAACCCTAACCCTAACCCTAACCCTAACCCTAACCCTAACCCTAACCCTAACCCTAACCCTAACCCTAACCCTAACCCTAACCCTAACCCTAACCCTAACCCTAACCCTAACCCTAACCCTAACCCTAACCCTAACCCTAACCCTAACCCTAACCCTAACCCTAACCCTAACCCTAACCCTAACCCTAACCCTAACCCTAACCCTAACCCTAACCCTAACCCTAACCCTAACCCTAACCCTAACCCTAACCCTAACCCTAACCCTAACCCTAACCCTAACCCTAACCCTAACCCTAACCCTAACCCTAACCCTAACCCTAACCCTAACCCTAACCCTAACCCTAACCCTAACCCTAACCCTAACCCTAACCCTAACCCTAACCCTAACCCTAACCCTAACCCTAACCCTAACCCTAACCCTAACCCTAACCCTAACCCTAACCCTAACCCTAACCCTAACCCTAACCCTAACCCTAACCCTAACCCTAACCCTAACCCTAACCCTAACCCTAACCCTAACCCTAACCCTAACCCTAACCCTAACCCTAACCCTAACCCTAACCCTAACCCTAACCCTAACCCTAACCCTAACCCTAACCCTAACCCTAACCCTAACCCTAACCCTAACCCTAACCCTAACCCTAACCCTAACCCTAACCCTAACCCTAACCCTAACCCTAACCCTAACCCTAACCCTAACCCTAACCCTAACCCTAACCCTAACCCTAACCCTAACCCTAACCCTAACCCTAACCCTAACCCTAACCCTAACCCTAACCCTAACCCTAACCCTAACCCTAACCCTAACCCTAACCCTAACCCTAACCCTAACCCTAACCCTAACCCTAACCCTAACCCTAACCCTAACCCTAACCCTAACCCTAACCCTAACCCTAACCCTAACCCTAACCCTAACCCTAACCCTAACCCTAACCCTAACCCTAACCCTAACCCTAACCCTAACCCTAACCCTAACCCTAACCCTAACCCTAACCCTAACCCTAACCCTAACCCTAACCCTAACCCTAACCCTAACCCTAACCCTAACCCTAACCCTAACCCTAACCCTAACCCTAACCCTAACCCTAACCCTAACCCTAACCCTAACCCTAACCCTAACCCTAACCCTAACCCTAACCCTAACCCTAACCCTAACCCTAACCCTAACCCTAACCCTAACCCTAACCCTAACCCTAACCCTAACCCTAACCCTAACCCTAACCCTAACCCTAACCCTAACCCTAACCCTAACCCTAACCCTAACCCTAACCCTAACCCTAACCCTAACCCTAACCCTAACCCTAACCCTAACCCTAACCCTAACCCTAACCCTAACCCTAACCCTAACCCTAACCCTAACCCTAACCCTAACCCTAACCCTAACCCTAACCCTAACCCTAACCCTAACCCTAACCCTAACCCTAACCCTAACCCTAACCCTAACCCTAACCCTAACCCTAACCCTAACCCTAACCCTAACCCTAACCCTAACCCTAACCCTAACCCTAACCCTAACCCTAACCCTAACCCTAACCCTAACCCTAACCCTAACCCTAACCCTAACCCTAACCCTAACCCTAACCCTAACCCTAACCCTAACCCTAACCCTAACCCTAACCCTAACCCTAACCCTAACCCTAACCCTAACCCTAACCCTAACCCTAACCCTAACCCTAACCCTAACCCTAACCCTAACCCTAACCCTAACCCTAACCCTAACCCTAACCCTAACCCTAACCCTAACCCTAACCCTAACCCTAACCCTAACCCTAACCCTAACCCTAACCCTAACCCTAACCCTAACCCTAACCCTAACCCTAACCCTAACCCTAACCCTAACCCTAACCCTAACCCTAACCCTAACCCTAACCCTAACCCTAACCCTAACCCTAACCCTAACCCTAACCCTAACCCTAACCCTAACCCTAACCCTAACCCTAACCCTAACCCTAACCCTAACCCTAACCCTAACCCTAACCCTAACCCTAACCCTAACCCTAACCCTAACCCTAACCCTAACCCTAACCCTAACCCTAACCCTAACCCTAACCCTAACCCTAACCCTAACCCTAACCCTAACCCTAACCCTAACCCTAACCCTAACCCTAACCCTAACCCTAACCCTAACCCTAACCCTAACCCTAACCCTAACCCTAACCCTAACCCTAACCCTAACCCTAACCCTAACCCTAACCCTAACCCTAACCCTAACCCTAACCCTAACCCTAACCCTAACCCTAACCCTAACCCTAACCCTAACCCTAACCCTAACCCTAACCCTAACCCTAACCCTAACCCTAACCCTAACCCTAACCCTAACCCTAACCCTAACCCTAACCCTAACCCTAACCCTAACCCTAACCCTAACCCTAACCCTAACCCTAACCCTAACCCTAACCCTAACCCTAACCCTAACCCTAACCCTAACCCTAACCCTAACCCTAACCCTAACCCTAACCCTAACCCTAACCCTAACCCTAACCCTAACCCTAACCCTAACCCTAACCCTAACCCTAACCCTAACCCTAACCCTAACCCTAACCCTAACCCTAACCCTAACCCTAACCCTAACCCTAACCCTAACCCTAACCCTAACCCTAACCCTAACCCTAACCCTAACCCTAACCCTAACCCTAACCCTAACCCTAACCCTAACCCTAACCCTAACCCTAACCCTAACCCTAACCCTAACCCTAACCCTAACCCTAACCCTAACCCTAACCCTAACCCTAACCCTAACCCTAACCCTAACCCTAACCCTAACCCTAACCCTAACCCTAACCCTAACCCTAACCCTAACCCTAACCCTAACCCTAACCCTAACCCTAACCCTAACCCTAACCCTAACCCTAACCCTAACCCTAACCCTAACCCTAACCCTAACCCTAACCCTAACCCTAACCCTAACCCTAACCCTAACCCTAACCCTAACCCTAACCCTAACCCTAACCCTAACCCTAACCCTAACCCTAACCCTAACCCTAACCCTAACCCTAACCCTAACCCTAACCCTAACCCTAACCCTAACCCTAACCCTAACCCTAACCCTAACCCTAACCCTAACCCTAACCCTAACCCTAACCCTAACCCTAACCCTAACCCTAACCCTAACCCTAACCCTAACCCTAACCCTAACCCTAACCCTAACCCTAACCCTAACCCTAACCCTAACCCTAACCCTAACCCTAACCCTAACCCTAACCCTAACCCTAACCCTAACCCTAACCCTAACCCTAACCCTAACCCTAACCCTAACCCTAACCCTAACCCTAACCCTAACCCTAACCCTAACCCTAACCCTAACCCTAACCCTAACCCTAACCCTAACCCTAACCCTAACCCTAACCCTAACCCTAACCCTAACCCTAACCCTAACCCTAACCCTAACCCTAACCCTAACCCTAACCCTAACCCTAACCCTAACCCTAACCCTAACCCTAACCCTAACCCTAACCCTAACCCTAACCCTAACCCTAACCCTAACCCTAACCCTAACCCTAACCCTAACCCTAACCCTAACCCTAACCCTAACCCTAACCCTAACCCTAACCCTAACCCTAACCCTAACCCTAACCCTAACCCTAACCCTAACCCTAACCCTAACCCTAACCCTAACCCTAACCCTAACCCTAACCCTAACCCTAACCCTAACCCTAACCCTAACCCTAACCCTAACCCTAACCCTAACCCTAACCCTAACCCTAACCCTAACCCTAACCCTAACCCTAACCCTAACCCTAACCCTAACCCTAACCCTAACCCTAACCCTAACCCTAACCCTAACCCTAACCCTAACCCTAACCCTAACCCTAACCCTAACCCTAACCCTAACCCTAACCCTAACCCTAACCCTAACCCTAACCCTAACCCTAACCCTAACCCTAACCCTAACCCTAACCCTAACCCTAACCCTAACCCTAACCCTAACCCTAACCCTAACCCTAACCCTAACCCTAACCCTAACCCTAACCCTAACCCTAACCCTAACCCTAACCCTAACCCTAACCCTAACCCTAACCCTAACCCTAACCCTAACCCTAACCCTAACCCTAACCCTAACCCTAACCCTAACCCTAACCCTAACCCTAACCCTAACCCTAACCCTAACCCTAACCCTAACCCTAACCCTAACCCTAACCCTAACCCTAACCCTAACCCTAACCCTAACCCTAACCCTAACCCTAACCCTAACCCTAACCCTAACCCTAACCCTAACCCTAACCCTAACCCTAACCCTAACCCTAACCCTAACCCTAACCCTAACCCTAACCCTAACCCTAACCCTAACCCTAACCCTAACCCTAACCCTAACCCTAACCCTAACCCTAACCCTAACCCTAACCCTAACCCTAACCCTAACCCTAACCCTAACCCTAACCCTAACCCTAACCCTAACCCTAACCCTAACCCTAACCCTAACCCTAACCCTAACCCTAACCCTAACCCTAACCCTAACCCTAACCCTAACCCTAACCCTAACCCTAACCCTAACCCTAACCCTAACCCTAACCCTAACCCTAACCCTAACCCTAACCCTAACCCTAACCCTAACCCTAACCCTAACCCTAACCCTAACCCTAACCCTAACCCTAACCCTAACCCTAACCCTAACCCTAACCCTAACCCTAACCCTAACCCTAACCCTAACCCTAACCCTAACCCTAACCCTAACCCTAACCCTAACCCTAACCCTAACCCTAACCCTAACCCTAACCCTAACCCTAACCCTAACCCTAACCCTAACCCTAACCCTAACCCTAACCCTAACCCTAACCCTAACCCTAACCCTAACCCTAACCCTAACCCTAACCCTAACCCTAACCCTAACCCTAACCCTAACCCTAACCCTAACCCTAACCCTAACCCTAACCCTAACCCTAACCCTAACCCTAACCCTAACCCTAACCCTAACCCTAACCCTAACCCTAACCCTAACCCTAACCCTAACCCTAACCCTAACCCTAACCCTAACCCTAACCCTAACCCTAACCCTAACCCTAACCCTAACCCTAACCCTAACCCTAACCCTAACCCTAACCCTAACCCTAACCCTAACCCTAACCCTAACCCTAACCCTAACCCTAACCCTAACCCTAACCCTAACCCTAACCCTAACCCTAACCCTAACCCTAACCCTAACCCTAACCCTAACCCTAACCCTAACCCTAACCCTAACCCTAACCCTAACCCTAACCCTAACCCTAACCCTAACCCTAACCCTAACCCTAACCCTAACCCTAACCCTAACCCTAACCCTAACCCTAACCCTAACCCTAACCCTAACCCTAACCCTAACCCTAACCCTAACCCTAACCCTAACCCTAACCCTAACCCTAACCCTAACCCTAACCCTAACCCTAACCCTAACCCTAACCCTAACCCTAACCCTAACCCTAACCCTAACCCTAACCCTAACCCTAACCCTAACCCTAACCCTAACCCTAACCCTAACCCTAACCCTAACCCTAACCCTAACCCTAACCCTAACCCTAACCCTAACCCTAACCCTAACCCTAACCCTAACCCTAACCCTAACCCTAACCCTAACCCTAACCCTAACCCTAACCCTAACCCTAACCCTAACCCTAACCCTAACCCTAACCCTAACCCTAACCCTAACCCTAACCCTAACCCTAACCCTAACCCTAACCCTAACCCTAACCCTAACCCTAACCCTAACCCTAACCCTAACCCTAACCCTAACCCTAACCCTAACCCTAACCCTAACCCTAACCCTAACCCTAACCCTAACCCTAACCCTAACCCTAACCCTAACCCTAACCCTAACCCTAACCCTAACCCTAACCCTAACCCTAACCCTAACCCTAACCCTAACCCTAACCCTAACCCTAACCCTAACCCTAACCCTAACCCTAACCCTAACCCTAACCCTAACCCTAACCCTAACCCTAACCCTAACCCTAACCCTAACCCTAACCCTAACCCTAACCCTAACCCTAACCCTAACCCTAACCCTAACCCTAACCCTAACCCTAACCCTAACCCTAACCCTAACCCTAACCCTAACCCTAACCCTAACCCTAACCCTAACCCTAACCCTAACCCTAACCCTAACCCTAACCCTAACCCTAACCCTAACCCTAACCCTAACCCTAACCCTAACCCTAACCCTAACCCTAACCCTAACCCTAACCCTAACCCTAACCCTAACCCTAACCCTAACCCTAACCCTAACCCTAACCCTAACCCTAACCCTAACCCTAACCCTAACCCTAACCCTAACCCTAACCCTAACCCTAACCCTAACCCTAACCCTAACCCTAACCCTAACCCTAACCCTAACCCTAACCCTAACCCTAACCCTAACCCTAACCCTAACCCTAACCCTAACCCTAACCCTAACCCTAACCCTAACCCTAACCCTAACCCTAACCCTAACCCTAACCCTAACCCTAACCCTAACCCTAACCCTAACCCTAACCCTAACCCTAACCCTAACCCTAACCCTAACCCTAACCCTAACCCTAACCCTAACCCTAACCCTAACCCTAACCCTAACCCTAACCCTAACCCTAACCCTAACCCTAACCCTAACCCTAACCCTAACCCTAACCCTAACCCTAACCCTAACCCTAACCCTAACCCTAACCCTAACCCTAACCCTAACCCTAACCCTAACCCTAACCCTAACCCTAACCCTAACCCTAACCCTAACCCTAACCCTAACCCTAACCCTAACCCTAACCCTAACCCTAACCCTAACCCTAACCCTAACCCTAACCCTAACCCTAACCCTAACCCTAACCCTAACCCTAACCCTAACCCTAACCCTAACCCTAACCCTAACCCTAACCCTAACCCTAACCCTAACCCTAACCCTAACCCTAACCCTAACCCTAACCCTAACCCTAACCCTAACCCTAACCCTAACCCTAACCCTAACCCTAACCCTAACCCTAACCCTAACCCTAACCCTAACCCTAACCCTAACCCTAACCCTAACCCTAACCCTAACCCTAACCCTAACCCTAACCCTAACCCTAACCCTAACCCTAACCCTAACCCTAACCCTAACCCTAACCCTAACCCTAACCCTAACCCTAACCCTAACCCTAA
The DNA here is from genome assembly GCF_057233095.1 of Heloderma suspectum. Taxonomy (NCBI): domain Eukaryota; kingdom Metazoa; phylum Chordata; class Lepidosauria; order Squamata; family Helodermatidae; genus Heloderma; species Heloderma suspectum. The sequence continues at coordinate 10,795 of NC_139467.1, forward strand.
CCCTAACCCTAACCCTAACCCTAACCCTAACCCTAACCCTAACCCTAACCCTAACCCTAACCCTAACCCTAACCCTAACCCTAACCCTAACCCTAACCCTAACCCTAACCCTAACCCTAACCCTAACCCTAACCCTAACCCTAACCCTAACCCTAACCCTAACCCTAACCCTAACCCTAACCCTAACCCTAACCCTAACCCTAACCCTAACCCTAACCCTAACCCTAACCCTAACCCTAACCCTAACCCTAACCCTAACCCTAACCCTAACCCTAACCCTAACCCTAACCCTAACCCTAACCCTAACCCTAACCCTAACCCTAACCCTAACCCTAACCCTAACCCTAACCCTAACCCTAACCCTAACCCTAACCCTAACCCTAACCCTAACCCTAACCCTAACCCTAACCCTAACCCTAACCCTAACCCTAACCCTAACCCTAACCCTAACCCTAACCCTAACCCTAACCCTAACCCTAACCCTAACCCTAACCCTAACCCTAACCCTAACCCTAACCCTAACCCTAACCCTAACCCTAACCCTAACCCTAACCCTAACCCTAACCCTAACCCTAACCCTAACCCTAACCCTAACCCTAACCCTAACCCTAACCCTAACCCTAACCCTAACCCTAACCCTAACCCTAACCCTAACCCTAACCCTAACCCTAACCCTAACCCTAACCCTAACCCTAACCCTAACCCTAACCCTAACCCTAACCCTAACCCTAACCCTAACCCTAACCCTAACCCTAACCCTAACCCTAACCCTAACCCTAACCCTAACCCTAACCCTAACCCTAACCCTAACCCTAACCCTAACCCTAACCCTAACCCTAACCCTAACCCTAACCCTAACCCTAACCCTAACCCTAACCCTAACCCTAACCCTAACCCTAACCCTAACCCTAACCCTAACCCTAACCCTAACCCTAACCCTAACCCTAACCCTAACCCTAACCCTAACCCTAACCCTAACCCTAACCCTAACCCTAACCCTAACCCTAACCCTAACCCTAACCCTAACCCTAACCCTAACCCTAACCCTAACCCTAACCCTAACCCTAACCCTAACCCTAACCCTAACCCTAACCCTAACCCTAACCCTAACCCTAACCCTAACCCTAACCCTAACCCTAACCCTAACCCTAACCCTAACCCTAACCCTAACCCTAGCCCTAGCCCTAACCCTAACCCTAACCCTAACCCTAACCCTAACCCTAACCCTAGCCCTAGCCCTAACCCTAACCCTAACCCTAACCCTAACCCTAACCCTAACCCTAACCCTAACCCTAACCCTAACCCTAACCCTAACCCTAACCCTAACCCTAACCCTAACCCTAACCCTAACCCTAACCCTAACCCTAACCCTAACCCTAACCCTAACCCTAACCCTAACCCTAACCCTAACCCTAACCCTAACCCTAACCCTAACCCTAACCCTAACCCTAACCCTAACCCTAACCCTAACCCTAACCCTAACCCTAACCCTAACCCTAACCCTAACCCTAACCCTAACCCTAACCCTAACCCTAACCCTAACCCTAACCCTAACCCTAACCCTAACCCTAACCCTAACCCTAACCCTAACCCTAACCCTAACCCTAACCCTAACCCTAACCCTAACCCTAACCCTAACCCTAACCCTAACCCTAACCCTAACCCTAACCCTAACCCTAACCCTAACCCTAACCCTAACCCTAACCCTAACCCTAACCCTAACCCTAACCCTAACCCTAACCCTAACCCTAACCCTAACCCTAACCCTAACCCTAACCCTAACCCTAACCCTAACCCTAACCCTAACCCTAACCCTAACCCTAACCCTAACCCTAACCCTAACCCTAACCCTAACCCTAACCCTAACCCTAACCCTAACCCTAACCCTAACCCTAACCCTAACCCTAACCCTAACCCTAACCCTAACCCTAACCCTAACCCTAACCCTAACCCTAACCCTAACCCTAACCCTAACCCTAACCCTAACCCTAACCCTAACCCTAACCCTAACCCTAACCCTAACCCTAACCCTAACCCTAACCCTAACCCTAACCCTAACCCTAACCCTAACCCTAACCCTAACCCTAACCCTAACCCTAACCCTAACCCTAACCCTAACCCTAACCCTAACCCTAACCCTAACCCTAACCCTAACCCTAACCCTAACCCTAACCCTAACCCTAACCCTAACCCTAACCCTAACCCTAACCCTAACCCTAACCCTAACCCTAACCCTAACCCTAACCCTAACCCTAACCCTAACCCTAACCCTAACCCTAACCCTAACCCTAACCCTAACCCTAACCCTAACCCTAACCCTAACCCTAACCCTAACCCTAACCCTAACCCTAACCCTAACCCTAACCCTAACCCTAACCCTAACCCTAACCCTAACCCTAACCCTAACCCTAACCCTAACCCTAACCCTAACCCTAACCCTAACCCTAACCCTAACCCTAACCCTAACCCTAACCCTAACCCTAACCCTAACCCTAACCCTAACCCTAACCCTAACCCTAACCCTAACCCTAACCCTAACCCTAACCCTAACCCTAACCCTAACCCTAACCCTAACCCTAACCCTAACCCTAACCCTAACCCTAACCCTAACCCTAACCCTAACCCTAACCCTAACCCTAACCCTAACCCTAACCCTAACCCTAACCCTAACCCTAACCCTAACCCTAACCCTAACCCTAACCCTAACCCTAACCCTAACCCTAACCCTAACCCTAACCCTAACCCTAACCCTAACCCTAACCCTAACCCTAACCCTAACCCTAACCCTAACCCTAACCCTAACCCTAACCCTAACCCTAACCCTAACCCTAACCCTAACCCTAACCCTAACCCTAACCCTAACCCTAACCCTAACCCTAACCCTAACCCTAACCCTAACCCTAACCCTAACCCTAACCCTAACCCTAACCCTAACCCTAACCCTAACCCTAACCCTAACCCTAACCCTAACCCTAACCCTAACCCTAACCCTAACCCTAACCCTAACCCTAACCCTAACCCTAACCCTAACCCTAACCCTAACCCTAACCCTAACCCTAACCCTAACCCTAACCCTAACCCTAACCCTAACCCTAACCCTAACCCTAACCCTAACCCTAACCCTAACCCTAACCCTAACCCTAACCCTAACCCTAACCCTAACCCTAACCCTAACCCTAACCCTAACCCTAACCCTAACCCTAACCCTAACCCTAACCCTAACCCTAACCCTAACCCTAACCCTAACCCTAACCCTAACCCTAACCCTAACCCTAACCCTAACCCTAACCCTAACCCTAACCCTAACCCTAACCCTAACCCTAACCCTAACCCTAACCCTAACCCTAACCCTAACCCTAACCCTAACCCTAACCCTAACCCTAACCCTAACCCTAACCCTAACCCTAACCCTAACCCTAACCCTAACCCTAACCCTAACCCTAACCCTAACCCTAACCCTAACCCTAACCCTAACCCTAACCCTAACCCTAACCCTAACCCTAACCCTAACCCTAACCCTAACCCTAACCCTAACCCTAACCCTAACCCTAACCCTAACCCTAACCCTAACCCTAACCCTAACCCTAACCCTAACCCTAACCCTAACCCTAACCCTAACCCTAACCCTAACCCTAACCCTAACCCTAACCCTAACCCTAACCCTAACCCTAACCCTAACCCTAACCCTAACCCTAACCCTAACCCTAACCCTAACCCTAACCCTAACCCTAACCCTAACCCTAACCCTAACCCTAACCCTAACCCTAACCCTAACCCTAACCCTAACCCTAACCCTAACCCTAACCCTAACCCTAACCCTAACCCTAACCCTAACCCTAACCCTAACCCTAACCCTAACCCTAACCCTAACCCTAACCCTAACCCTAACCCTAACCCTAACCCTAACCCTAACCCTAACCCTAACCCTAACCCTAACCCTAACCCTAACCCTAACCCTAACCCTAACCCTAACCCTAACCCTAACCCTAACCCTAACCCTAACCCTAACCCTAACCCTAACCCTAACCCTAACCCTAACCCTAACCCTAACCCTAACCCTAACCCTAACCCTAACCCTAACCCTAACCCTAACCCTAACCCTAACCCTAACCCTAACCCTAACCCTAACCCTAACCCTAACCCTAACCCTAACCCTAACCCTAACCCTAACCCTAACCCTAACCCTAACCCTAACCCTAACCCTAACCCTAACCCTAACCCTAACCCTAACCCTAACCCTAACCCTAACCCTAACCCTAACCCTAACCCTAACCCTAACCCTAACCCTAACCCTAACCCTAACCCTAACCCTAACCCTAACCCTAACCCTAACCCTAACCCTAACCCTAACCCTAACCCTAACCCTAACCCTAACCCTAACCCTAACCCTAACCCTAACCCTAACCCTAACCCTAACCCTAACCCTAACCCTAACCCTAACCCTAACCCTAACCCTAACCCTAACCCTAACCCTAACCCTAACCCTAACCCTAACCCTAACCCTAACCCTAACCCTAACCCTAACCCTAACCCTAACCCTAACCCTAACCCTAACCCTAACCCTAACCCTAACCCTAACCCTAACCCTAACCCTAACCCTAACCCTAACCCTAACCCTAACCCTAACCCTAACCCTAACCCTAACCCTAACCCTAACCCTAACCCTAACCCTAACCCTAACCCTAACCCTAACCCTAACCCTAACCCTAACCCTAACCCTAACCCTAACCCTAACCCTAACCCTAACCCTAACCCTAACCCTAACCCTAACCCTAACCCTAACCCTAACCCTAACCCTAACCCTAACCCTAACCCTAACCCTAACCCTAACCCTAACCCTAACCCTAACCCTAACCCTAACCCTAACCCTAACCCTAACCCTAACCCTAACCCTAACCCTAACCCTAACCCTAACCCTAACCCTAACCCTAACCCTAACCCTAACCCTAACCCTAACCCTAACCCTAACCCTAACCCTAACCCTAACCCTAACCCTAACCCTAACCCTAACCCTAACCCTAACCCTAACCCTAACCCTAACCCTAACCCTAACCCTAACCCTAACCCTAACCCTAACCCTAACCCTAACCCTAACCCTAACCCTAACCCTAACCCTAACCCTAACCCTAACCCTAACCCTAACCCTAACCCTAACCCTAACCCTAACCCTAACCCTAACCCTAACCCTAACCCTAACCCTAACCCTAACCCTAACCCTAACCCTAACCCTAACCCTAACCCTAACCCTAACCCTAACCCTAACCCTAACCCTAACCCTAACCCTAACCCTAACCCTAACCCTAACCCTAACCCTAACCCTAACCCTAACCCTAACCCTAACCCTAACCCTAACCCTAACCCTAACCCTAACCCTAACCCTAACCCTAACCCTAACCCTAACCCTAACCCTAACCCTAACCCTAACCCTAACCCTAACCCTAACCCTAACCCTAACCCTAACCCTAACCCTAACCCTAACCCTAACCCTAACCCTAACCCTAACCCTAACCCTAACCCTAACCCTAACCCTAACCCTAACCCTAACCCTAACCCTAACCCTAACCCTAACCCTAACCCTAACCCTAACCCTAACCCTAACCCTAACCCTAACCCTAACCCTAACCCTAACCCTAACCCTAACCCTAACCCTAACCCTAACCCTAACCCTAACCCTAACCCTAACCCTAACCCTAACCCTAACCCTAACCCTAACCCTAACCCTAACCCTAACCCTAACCCTAACCCTAACCCTAACCCTAACCCTAACCCTAACCCTAACCCTAACCCTAACCCTAACCCTAACCCTAACCCTAACCCTAACCCTAACCCTAACCCTAACCCTAACCCTAACCCTAACCCTAACCCTAACCCTAACCCTAACCCTAACCCTAACCCTAACCCTAACCCTAACCCTAACCCTAACCCTAACCCTAACCCTAACCCTAACCCTAACCCTAACCCTAACCCTAACCCTAACCCTAACCCTAACCCTAACCCTAACCCTAACCCTAACCCTAACCCTAACCCTAACCCTAACCCTAACCCTAACCCTAACCCTAACCCTAACCCTAACCCTAACCCTAACCCTAACCCTAACCCTAACCCTAACCCTAACCCTAACCCTAACCCTAACCCTAACCCTAACCCTAACCCTAACCCTAACCCTAACCCTAACCCTAACCCTAACCCTAACCCTAACCCTAACCCTAACCCTAACCCTAACCCTAACCCTAACCCTAACCCTAACCCTAACCCTAACCCTAACCCTAACCCTAACCCTAACCCTAACCCTAACCCTAACCCTAACCCTAACCCTAACCCTAACCCTAACCCTAACCCTAACCCTAACCCTAACCCTAACCCTAACCCTAACCCTAACCCTAACCCTAACCCTAACCCTAACCCTAACCCTAACCCTAACCCTAACCCTAACCCTAACCCTAACCCTAACCCTAACCCTAACCCTAACCCTAACCCTAACCCTAACCCTAACCCTAACCCTAACCCTAACCCTAACCCTAACCCTAACCCTAACCCTAACCCTAACCCTAACCCTAACCCTAACCCTAACCCTAACCCTAACCCTAACCCTAACCCTAACCCTAACCCTAACCCTAACCCTAACCCTAACCCTAACCCTAACCCTAACCCTAACCCTAACCCTAACCCTAACCCTAACCCTAACCCTAACCCTAACCCTAACCCTAACCCTAACCCTAACCCTAACCCTAACCCTAACCCTAACCCTAACCCTAACCCTAACCCTAACCCTAACCCTAACCCTAACCCTAACCCTAACCCTAACCCTAACCCTAACCCTAACCCTAACCCTAACCCTAACCCTAACCCTAACCCTAACCCTAACCCTAACCCTAACCCTAACCCTAACCCTAACCCTAACCCTAACCCTAACCCTAACCCTAACCCTAACCCTAACCCTAACCCTAACCCTAACCCTAACCCTAACCCTAACCCTAACCCTAACCCTAACCCTAACCCTAACCCTAACCCTAACCCTAACCCTAACCCTAACCCTAACCCTAACCCTAACCCTAACCCTAACCCTAACCCTAACCCTAACCCTAACCCTAACCCTAACCCTAACCCTAACCCTAACCCTAACCCTAACCCTAACCCTAACCCTAACCCTAACCCTAACCCTAACCCTAACCCTAACCCTAACCCTAACCCTAACCCTAACCCTAACCCTAACCCTAACCCTAACCCTAACCCTAACCCTAACCCTAACCCTAACCCTAACCCTAACCCTAACCCTAACCCTAACCCTAACCCTAACCCTAACCCTAACCCTAACCCTAACCCTAACCCTAACCCTAACCCTAACCCTAACCCTAACCCTAACCCTAACCCTAACCCTAACCCTAACCCTAACCCTAACCCTAACCCTAACCCTAACCCTAACCCTAACCCTAACCCTAACCCTAACCCTAACCCTAACCCTAACCCTAACCCTAACCCTAACCCTAACCCTAACCCTAACCCTAACCCTAACCCTAACCCTAACCCTAACCCTAACCCTAACCCTAACCCTAACCCTAACCCTAACCCTAACCCTAACCCTAACCCTAACCCTAACCCTAACCCTAACCCTAACCCTAACCCTAACCCTAACCCTAACCCTAACCCTAACCCTAACCCTAACCCTAACCCTAACCCTAACCCTAACCCTAACCCTAACCCTAACCCTAACCCTAACCCTAACCCTAACCCTAACCCTAACCCTAACCCTAACCCTAACCCTAACCCTAACCCTAACCCTAACCCTAACCCTAACCCTAACCCTAACCCTAACCCTAACCCTAACCCTAACCCTAACCCTAACCCTAACCCTAACCCTAACCCTAACCCTAACCCTAACCCTAACCCTAACCCTAACCCTAACCCTAACCCTAACCCTAACCCTAACCCTAACCCTAACCCTAACCCTAACCCTAACCCTAACCCTAACCCTAACCCTAACCCTAACCCTAACCCTAACCCTAACCCTAACCCTAACCCTAACCCTAACCCTAACCCTAACCCTAACCCTAACCCTAACCCTAACCCTAACCCTAACCCTAACCCTAACCCTAACCCTAACCCTAACCCTAACCCTAACCCTAACCCTAACCCTAACCCTAACCCTAACCCTAACCCTAACCCTAACCCTAACCCTAACCCTAACCCTAACCCTAACCCTAACCCTAACCCTAACCCTAACCCTAACCCTAACCCTAACCCTAACCCTAACCCTAACCCTAACCCTAACCCTAACCCTAACCCTAACCCTAACCCTAACCCTAACCCTAACCCTAACCCTAACCCTAACCCTAACCCTAACCCTAACCCTAACCCTAACCCTAACCCTAACCCTAACCCTAACCCTAACCCTAACCCTAACCCTAACCCTAACCCTAACCCTAACCCTAACCCTAACCCTAACCCTAACCCTAACCCTAACCCTAACCCTAACCCTAACCCTAACCCTAACCCTAACCCTAACCCTAACCCTAACCCTAACCCTAACCCTAACCCTAACCCTAACCCTAACCCTAACCCTAACCCTAACCCTAACCCTAACCCTAACCCTAACCCTAACCCTAACCCTAACCCTAACCCTAACCCTAACCCTAACCCTAACCCTAACCCTAACCCTAACCCTAACCCTAACCCTAACCCTAACCCTAACCCTAACCCTAACCCTAACCCTAACCCTAACCCTAACCCTAACCCTAACCCTAACCCTAACCCTAACCCTAACCCTAACCCTAACCCTAACCCTAACCCTAACCCTAACCCTAACCCTAACCCTAACCCTAACCCTAACCCTAACCCTAACCCTAACCCTAACCCTAACCCTAACCCTAACCCTAACCCTAACCCTAACCCTAACCCTAACCCTAACCCTAACCCTAACCCTAACCCTAACCCTAACCCTAACCCTAACCCTAACCCTAACCCTAACCCTAACCCTAACCCTAACCCTAACCCTAACCCTAACCCTAACCCTAACCCTAACCCTAACCCTAACCCTAACCCTAACCCTAACCCTAACCCTAACCCTAACCCTAACCCTAACCCTAACCCTAACCCTAACCCTAACCCTAACCCTAACCCTAACCCTAACCCTAACCCTAACCCTAACCCTAACCCTAACCCTAACCCTAACCCTAACCCTAACCCTAACCCTAACCCTAACCCTAACCCTAACCCTAACCCTAACCCTAACCCTAACCCTAACCCTAACCCTAACCCTAACCCTAACCCTAACCCTAACCCTAACCCTAACCCTAACCCTAACCCTAACCCTAACCCTAACCCTAACCCTAACCCTAACCCTAACCCTAACCCTAACCCTAACCCTAACCCTAACCCTAACCCTAACCCTAACCCTAACCCTAACCCTAACCCTAACCCTAACCCTAACCCTAACCCTAACCCTAACCCTAACCCTAACCCTAACCCTAACCCTAACCCTAACCCTAACCCTAACCCTAACCCTAACCCTAACCCTAACCCTAACCCTAACCCTAACCCTAACCCTAACCCTAACCCTAACCCTAACCCTAACCCTAACCCTAACCCTAACCCTAACCCTAACCCTAACCCTAACCCTAACCCTAACCCTAACCCTAACCCTAACCCTAACCCTAACCCTAACCCTAACCCTAACCCTAACCCTAACCCTAACCCTAACCCTAACCCTAACCCTAACCCTAACCCTAACCCTAACCCTAACCCTAACCCTAACCCTAACCCTAACCCTAACCCTAACCCTAACCCTAACCCTAACCCTAACCCTAACCCTAACCCTAACCCTAACCCTAACCCTAACCCTAACCCTAACCCTAACCCTAACCCTAACCCTAACCCTAACCCTAACCCTAACCCTAACCCTAACCCTAACCCTAACCCTAACCCTAACCCTAACCCTAACCCTAACCCTAACCCTAACCCTAACCCTAACCCTAACCCTAACCCTAACCCTAACCCTAACCCTAACCCTAACCCTAACCCTAACCCTAACCCTAACCCTAACCCTAACCCTAACCCTAACCCTAACCCTAACCCTAACCCTAACCCTAACCCTAACCCTAACCCTAACCCTAACCCTAACCCTAACCCTAACCCTAACCCTAACCCTAACCCTAACCCTAACCCTAACCCTAACCCTAACCCTAACCCTAACCCTAACCCTAACCCTAACCCTAACCCTAACCCTAACCCTAACCCTAACCCTAACCCTAACCCTAACCCTAACCCTAACCCTAACCCTAACCCTAACCCTAACCCTAACCCTAACCCTAACCCTAACCCTAACCCTAACCCTAACCCTAACCCTAACCCTAACCCTAACCCTAACCCTAACCCTAACCCTAACCCTAACCCTAACCCTAACCCTAACCCTAACCCTAACCCTAACCCTAACCCTAACCCTAACCCTAACCCTAACCCTAACCCTAACCCTAACCCTAACCCTAACCCTAACCCTAACCCTAACCCTAACCCTAACCCTAACCCTAACCCTAACCCTAACCCTAACCCTAACCCTAACCCTAACCCTAACCCTAACCCTAACCCTAACCCTAACCCTAACCCTAACCCTAACCCTAACCCTAACCCTAACCCTAACCCTAACCCTAACCCTAACCCTAACCCTAACCCTAACCCTAACCCTAACCCTAACCCTAACCCTAACCCTAACCCTAACCCTAACCCTAACCCTAACCCTAACCCTAACCCTAACCCTAACCCTAACCCTAACCCTAACCCTAACCCTAACCCTAACCCTAACCCTAACCCTAACCCTAACCCTAACCCTAACCCTAACCCTAACCCTAACCCTAACCCTAACCCTAACCCTAACCCTAACCCTAACCCTAACCCTAACCCTAACCCTAACCCTAACCCTAACCCTAACCCTAACCCTAACCCTAACCCTAACCCTAACCCTAACCCTAACCCTAACCCTAACCCTAACCCTAACCCTAACCCTAACCCTAACCCTAACCCTAACCCTAACCCTAACCCTAACCCTAACCCTAACCCTAACCCTAACCCTAACCCTAACCCTAACCCTAACCCTAACCCTAACCCTAACCCTAACCCTAACCCTAACCCTAACCCTAACCCTAACCCTAACCCTAACCCTAACCCTAACCCTAACCCTAACCCTAACCCTAACCCTAACCCTAACCCTAACCCTAACCCTAACCCTAACCCTAACCCTAACCCTAACCCTAACCCTAACCCTAACCCTAACCCTAACCCTAACCCTAACCCTAACCCTAACCCTAACCCTAACCCTAACCCTAACCCTAACCCTAACCCTAACCCTAACCCTAACCCTAACCCTAACCCTAACCCTAACCCTAACCCTAACCCTAACCCTAACCCTAACCCTAACCCTAACCCTAACCCTAACCCTAACCCTAACCCTAACCCTAACCCTAACCCTAACCCTAACCCTAACCCTAACCCTAACCCTAACCCTAACCCTAACCCTAACCCTAACCCTAACCCTAACCCTAACCCTAACCCTAACCCTAACCCTAACCCTAACCCTAACCCTAACCCTAACCCTAACCCTAACCCTAACCCTAACCCTAACCCTAACCCTAACCCTAACCCTAACCCTAACCCTAACCCTAACCCTAACCCTAACCCTAACCCTAACCCTAACCCTAACCCTAACCCTAACCCTAACCCTAACCCTAACCCTAACCCTAACCCTAACCCTAACCCTAACCCTAACCCTAACCCTAACCCTAACCCTAACCCTAACCCTAACCCTAACCCTAACCCTAACCCTAACCCTAACCCTAACCCTAACCCTAACCCTAACCCTAACCCTAACCCTAACCCTAACCCTAACCCTAACCCTAACCCTAACCCTAACCCTAACCCTAACCCTAACCCTAACCCTAACCCTAACCCTAACCCTAACCCTAACCCTAACCCTAACCCTAACCCTAACCCTAACCCTAACCCTAACCCTAACCCTAACCCTAACCCTAACCCTAACCCTAACCCTAACCCTAACCCTAACCCTAACCCTAACCCTAACCCTAACCCTAACCCTAACCCTAACCCTAACCCTAACCCTAACCCTAACCCTAACCCTAACCCTAACCCTAACCCTAACCCTAACCCTAACCCTAACCCTAACCCTAACCCTAACCCTAACCCTAACCCTAACCCTAACCCTAACCCTAACCCTAACCCTAACCCTAACCCTAACCCTAACCCTAACCCTAACCCTAACCCTAACCCTAACCCTAACCCTAACCCTAACCCTAACCCTAACCCTAACCCTAACCCTAACCCTAACCCTAACCCTAACCCTAACCCTAACCCTAACCCTAACCCTAACCCTAACCCTAACCCTAACCCTAACCCTAACCCTAACCCTAACCCTAACCCTAACCCTAACCCTAACCCTAACCCTAACCCTAACCCTAACCCTAACCCTAACCCTAACCCTAACCCTAACCCTAACCCTAACCCTAACCCTAACCCTAACCCTAACCCTAACCCTAACCCTAACCCTAACCCTAACCCTAACCCTAACCCTAACCCTAACCCTAACCCTAACCCTAACCCTAACCCTAACCCTAACCCTAACCCTAACCCTAACCCTAACCCTAACCCTAACCCTAACCCTAACCCTAACCCTAACCCTAACCCTAACCCTAACCCTAACCCTAACCCTAACCCTAACCCTAACCCTAACCCTAACCCTAACCCTAACCCTAACCCTAACCCTAACCCTAACCCTAACCCTAACCCTAACCCTAACCCTAACCCTAACCCTAACCCTAACCCTAACCCTAACCCTAACCCTAACCCTAACCCTAACCCTAACCCTAACCCTAACCCTAACCCTAACCCTAACCCTAACCCTAACCCTAACCCTAACCCTAACCCTAACCCTAACCCTAACCCTAACCCTAACCCTAACCCTAACCCTAACCCTAACCCTAACCCTAACCCTAACCCTAACCCTAACCCTAACCCTAACCCTAACCCTAACCCTAACCCTAACCCTAACCCTAACCCTAACCCTAACCCTAACCCTAACCCTAACCCTAACCCTAACCCTAACCCTAACCCTAACCCTAACCCTAACCCTAACCCTAACCCTAACCCTAACCCTAACCCTAACCCTAACCCTAACCCTAACCCTAACCCTAACCCTAACCCTAACCCTAACCCTAACCCTAACCCTAACCCTAACCCTAACCCTAACCCTAACCCTAACCCTAACCCTAACCCTAACCCTAACCCTAACCCTAACCCTAACCCTAACCCTAACCCTAACCCTAACCCTAACCCTAACCCTAACCCTAACCCTAACCCTAACCCTAACCCTAACCCTAACCCTAACCCTAACCCTAACCCTAACCCTAACCCTAACCCTAACCCTAACCCTAACCCTAACCCTAACCCTAACCCTAACCCTAACCCTAACCCTAACCCTAACCCTAACCCTAACCCTAACCCTAACCCTAACCCTAACCCTAACCCTAACCCTAACCCTAACCCTAACCCTAACCCTAACCCTAACCCTAACCCTAACCCTAACCCTAACCCTAACCCTAACCCTAACCCTAACCCTAACCCTAACCCTAACCCTAACCCTAACCCTAACCCTAACCCTAACCCTAACCCTAACCCTAACCCTAACCCTAACCCTAACCCTAACCCTAACCCTAACCCTAACCCTAACCCTAACCCTAACCCTAACCCTAACCCTAACCCTAACCCTAACCCTAACCCTAACCCTAACCCTAACCCTAACCCTAACCCTAACCCTAACCCTAACCCTAACCCTAACCCTAACCCTAACCCTAACCCTAACCCTAACCCTAACCCTAACCCTAACCCTAACCCTAACCCTAACCCTAACCCTAACCCTAACCCTAACCCTAACCCTAACCCTAACCCTAACCCTAACCCTAACCCTAACCCTAACCCTAACCCTAACCCTAACCCTAACCCTAACCCTAACCCTAACCCTAACCCTAACCCTAACCCTAACCCTAACCCTAACCCTAACCCTAACCCTAACCCTAACCCTAACCCTAACCCTAACCCTAACCCTAACCCTAACCCTAACCCTAACCCTAACCCTAACCCTAACCCTAACCCTAACCCTAACCCTAACCCTAACCCTAACCCTAACCCTAACCCTAACCCTAACCCTAACCCTAACCCTAACCCTAACCCTAACCCTAACCCTAACCCTAACCCTAACCCTAACCCTAACCCTAACCCTAACCCTAACCCTAACCCTAACCCTAACCCTAACCCTAACCCTAACCCTAACCCTAACCCTAACCCTAACCCTAACCCTAACCCTAACCCTAACCCTAACCCTAACCCTAACCCTAACCCTAACCCTAACCCTAACCCTAACCCTAACCCTAACCCTAACCCTAACCCTAACCCTAACCCTAACCCTAACCCTAACCCTAACCCTAACCCTAACCCTAACCCTAACCCTAACCCTAACCCTAACCCTAACCCTAACCCTAACCCTAACCCTAACCCTAACCCTAACCCTAACCCTAACCCTAACCCTAACCCTAACCCTAACCCTAACCCTAACCCTAACCCTAACCCTAACCCTAACCCTAACCCTAACCCTAACCCTAACCCTAACCCTAACCCTAACCCTAACCCTAACCCTAACCCTAACCCTAACCCTAACCCTAACCCTAACCCTAACCCTAACCCTAACCCTAACCCTAACCCTAACCCTAACCCTAACCCTAACCCTAACCCTAACCCTAACCCTAACCCTAACCCTAACCCTAACCCTAACCCTAACCCTAACCCTAACCCTAACCCTAACCCTAACCCTAACCCTAACCCTAACCCTAACCCTAACCCTAACCCTAACCCTAACCCTAACCCTAACCCTAACCCTAACCCTAACCCTAACCCTAACCCTAACCCTAACCCTAACCCTAACCCTAACCCTAACCCTAACCCTAACCCTAACCCTAACCCTAACCCTAACCCTAACCCTAACCCTAACCCTAACCCTAACCCTAACCCTAACCCTAACCCTAACCCTAACCCTAACCCTAACCCTAACCCTAACCCTAACCCTAACCCTAACCCTAACCCTAACCCTAACCCTAACCCTAACCCTAACCCTAACCCTAACCCTAACCCTAACCCTAACCCTAACCCTAACCCTAACCCTAACCCTAACCCTAACCCTAACCCTAACCCTAACCCTAACCCTAACCCTAACCCTAACCCTAACCCTAACCCTAACCCTAACCCTAACCCTAACCCTAACCCTAACCCTAACCCTAACCCTAACCCTAACCCTAACCCTAACCCTAACCCTAACCCTAACCCTAACCCTAACCCTAACCCTAACCCTAACCCTAACCCTAACCCTAACCCTAACCCTAACCCTAACCCTAACCCTAACCCTAACCCTAACCCTAACCCTAACCCTAACCCTAACCCTAACCCTAACCCTAACCCTAACCCTAACCCTAACCCTAACCCTAACCCTAACCCTAACCCTAACCCTAACCCTAACCCTAACCCTAACCCTAACCCTAACCCTAACCCTAACCCTAACCCTAACCCTAACCCTAACCCTAACCCTAACCCTAACCCTAACCCTAACCCTAACCCTAACCCTAACCCTAACCCTAACCCTAACCCTAACCCTAACCCTAACCCTAACCCTAACCCTAACCCTAACCCTAACCCTAACCCTAACCCTAACCCTAACCCTAACCCTAACCCTAACCCTAACCCTAACCCTAACCCTAACCCTAACCCTAACCCTAACCCTAACCCTAACCCTAACCCTAACCCTAACCCTAACCCTAACCCTAACCCTAACCCTAACCCTAACCCTAACCCTAACCCTAACCCTAACCCTAACCCTAACCCTAACCCTAACCCTAACCCTAACCCTAACCCTAACCCTAACCCTAACCCTAACCCTAACCCTAACCCTAACCCTAACCCTAACCCTAACCCTAACCCTAACCCTAACCCTAACCCTAACCCTAACCCTAACCCTAACCCTAACCCTAACCCTAACCCTAACCCTAACCCTAACCCTAACCCTAACCCTAACCCTAACCCTAACCCTAACCCTAACCCTAACCCTAACCCTAACCCTAACCCTAACCCTAACCCTAACCCTAACCCTAACCCTAACCCTAACCCTAACCCTAACCCTAACCCTAACCCTAACCCTAACCCTAACCCTAACCCTAACCCTAACCCTAACCCTAACCCTAACCCTAACCCTAACCCTAACCCTAACCCTAACCCTAACCCTAACCCTAACCCTAACCCTAACCCTAACCCTAACCCTAACCCTAACCCTAACCCTAACCCTAACCCTAACCCTAACCCTAACCCTAACCCTAACCCTAACCCTAACCCTAACCCTAACCCTAACCCTAACCCTAACCCTAACCCTAACCCTAACCCTAACCCTAACCCTAACCCTAACCCTAACCCTAACCCTAACCCTAACCCTAACCCTAACCCTAACCCTAACCCTAACCCTAACCCTAACCCTAACCCTAACCCTAACCCTAACCCTAACCCTAACCCTAACCCTAACCCTAACCCTAACCCTAACCCTAACCCTAACCCTAACCCTAACCCTAACCCTAACCCTAACCCTAACCCTAACCCTAACCCTAACCCTAACCCTAACCCTAACCCTAACCCTAACCCTAACCCTAACCCTAACCCTAACCCTAACCCTAACCCTAACCCTAACCCTAACCCTAACCCTAACCCTAACCCTAACCCTAACCCTAACCCTAACCCTAACCCTAACCCTAACCCTAACCCTAACCCTAACCCTAACCCTAACCCTAACCCTAACCCTAACCCTAACCCTAACCCTAACCCTAACCCTAACCCTAACCCTAACCCTAACCCTAACCCTAACCCTAACCCTAACCCTAACCCTAACCCTAACCCTAACCCTAACCCTAACCCTAACCCTAACCCTAACCCTAACCCTAACCCTAACCCTAACCCTAACCCTAACCCTAACCCTAACCCTAACCCTAACCCTAACCCTAACCCTAACCCTAACCCTAACCCTAACCCTAACCCTAACCCTAACCCTAACCCTAACCCTAACCCTAACCCTAACCCTAACCCTAACCCTAACCCTAACCCTAACCCTAACCCTAACCCTAACCCTAACCCTAACCCTAACCCTAACCCTAACCCTAACCCTAACCCTAACCCTAACCCTAACCCTAACCCTAACCCTAACCCTAACCCTAACCCTAACCCTAACCCTAACCCTAACCCTAACCCTAACCCTAACCCTAACCCTAACCCTAACCCTAACCCTAACCCTAACCCTAACCCTAACCCTAACCCTAACCCTAACCCTAACCCTAACCCTAACCCTAACCCTAACCCTAACCCTAACCCTAACCCTAACCCTAACCCTAACCCTAACCCTAACCCTAACCCTAACCCTAACCCTAACCCTAACCCTAACCCTAACCCTAACCCTAACCCTAACCCTAACCCTAACCCTAACCCTAACCCTAACCCTAACCCTAACCCTAACCCTAACCCTAACCCTAACCCTAACCCTAACCCTAACCCTAACCCTAACCCTAACCCTAACCCTAACCCTAACCCTAACCCTAACCCTAACCCTAACCCTAACCCTAACCCTAACCCTAACCCTAACCCTAACCCTAACCCTAACCCTAACCCTAACCCTAACCCTAACCCTAACCCTAACCCTAACCCTAACCCTAACCCTAACCCTAACCCTAACCCTAACCCTAACCCTAACCCTAACCCTAACCCTAACCCTAACCCTAACCCTAACCCTAACCCTAACCCTAACCCTAACCCTAACCCTAACCCTAACCCTAACCCTAACCCTAACCCTAACCCTAACCCTAACCCTAACCCTAACCCTAACCCTAACCCTAACCCTAACCCTAACCCTAACCCTAACCCTAACCCTAACCCTAACCCTAACCCTAACCCTAACCCTAACCCTAACCCTAACCCTAACCCTAACCCTAACCCTAACCCTAACCCTAACCCTAACCCTAACCCTAACCCTAACCCTAACCCTAACCCTAACCCTAACCCTAACCCTAACCCTAACCCTAACCCTAACCCTAACCCTAACCCTAACCCTAACCCTAACCCTAACCCTAACCCTAACCCTAACCCTAACCCTAACCCTAACCCTAACCCTAACCCTAACCCTAACCCTAACCCTAACCCTAACCCTAACCCTAACCCTAACCCTAACCCTAACCCTAACCCTAACCCTAACCCTAACCCTAACCCTAACCCTAACCCTAACCCTAACCCTAACCCTAACCCTAACCCTAACCCTAACCCTAACCCTAACCCTAACCCTAACCCTAACCCTAACCCTAACCCTAACCCTAACCCTAACCCTAACCCTAACCCTAACCCTAACCCTAACCCTAACCCTAACCCTAACCCTAACCCTAACCCTAACCCTAACCCTAACCCTAACCCTAACCCTAACCCTAACCCTAACCCTAACCCTAACCCTAACCCTAACCCTAACCCTAACCCTAACCCTAACCCTAACCCTAACCCTAACCCTAACCCTAACCCTAACCCTAACCCTAACCCTAACCCTAACCCTAACCCTAACCCTAACCCTAACCCTAACCCTAACCCTAACCCTAACCCTAACCCTAACCCTAACCCTAACCCTAACCCTAACCCTAACCCTAACCCTAACCCTAACCCTAACCCTAACCCTAACCCTAACCCTAACCCTAACCCTAACCCTAACCCTAACCCTAACCCTAACCCTAACCCTAACCCTAACCCTAACCCTAACCCTAACCCTAACCCTAACCCTAACCCTAACCCTAACCCTAACCCTAACCCTAACCCTAACCCTAACCCTAACCCTAACCCTAACCCTAACCCTAACCCTAACCCTAACCCTAACCCTAACCCTAACCCTAACCCTAACCCTAACCCTAACCCTAACCCTAACCCTAACCCTAACCCTAACCCTAACCCTAACCCTAACCCTAACCCTAACCCTAACCCTAACCCTAACCCTAACCCTAACCCTAACCCTAACCCTAACCCTAACCCTAACCCTAACCCTAACCCTAACCCTAACCCTAACCCTAACCCTAACCCTAACCCTAACCCTAACCCTAACCCTAACCCTAACCCTAACCCTAACCCTAACCCTAACCCTAACCCTAACCCTAACCCTAACCCTAACCCTAACCCTAACCCTAACCCTAACCCTAACCCTAACCCTAACCCTAACCCTAACCCTAACCCTAACCCTAACCCTAACCCTAACCCTAACCCTAACCCTAACCCTAACCCTAACCCTAACCCTAACCCTAACCCTAACCCTAACCCTAACCCTAACCCTAACCCTAACCCTAACCCTAACCCTAACCCTAACCCTAACCCTAACCCTAACCCTAACCCTAACCCTAACCCTAACCCTAACCCTAACCCTAACCCTAACCCTAACCCTAACCCTAACCCTAACCCTAACCCTAACCCTAACCCTAACCCTAACCCTAACCCTAACCCTAACCCTAACCCTAACCCTAACCCTAACCCTAACCCTAACCCTAACCCTAACCCTAACCCTAACCCTAACCCTAACCCTAACCCTAACCCTAACCCTAACCCTAACCCTAACCCTAACCCTAACCCTAACCCTAACCCTAACCCTAACCCTAACCCTAACCCTAACCCTAACCCTAACCCTAACCCTAACCCTAACCCTAACCCTAACCCTAACCCTAACCCTAACCCTAACCCTAACCCTAACCCTAACCCTAACCCTAACCCTAACCCTAACCCTAACCCTAACCCTAACCCTAACCCTAACCCTAACCCTAACCCTAACCCTAACCCTAACCCTAACCCTAACCCTAACCCTAACCCTAACCCTAACCCTAACCCTAACCCTAACCCTAACCCTAACCCTAACCCTAACCCTAACCCTAACCCTAACCCTAACCCTAACCCTAACCCTAACCCTAACCCTAACCCTAACCCTAACCCTAACCCTAACCCTAACCCTAACCCTAACCCTAACCCTAACCCTAACCCTAACCCTAACCCTAACCCTAACCCTAACCCTAACCCTAACCCTAACCCTAACCCTAACCCTAACCCTAACCCTAACCCTAACCCTAACCCTAACCCTAACCCTAACCCTAACCCTAACCCTAACCCTAACCCTAACCCTAACCCTAACCCTAACCCTAACCCTAACCCTAACCCTAACCCTAACCCTAACCCTAACCCTAACCCTAACCCTAACCCTAACCCTAACCCTAACCCTAACCCTAACCCTAACCCTAACCCTAACCCTAACCCTAACCCTAACCCTAACCCTAACCCTAACCCTAACCCTAACCCTAACCCTAACCCTAACCCTAACCCTAACCCTAACCCTAACCCTAACCCTAACCCTAACCCTAACCCTAACCCTAACCCTAACCCTAACCCTAACCCTAACCCTAACCCTAACCCTAACCCTAACCCTAACCCTAACCCTAACCCTAACCCTAACCCTAACCCTAACCCTAACCCTAACCCTAACCCTAACCCTAACCCTAACCCTAACCCTAACCCTAACCCTAACCCTAACCCTAACCCTAACCCTAACCCTAACCCTAACCCTAACCCTAACCCTAACCCTAACCCTAACCCTAACCCTAACCCTAACCCTAACCCTAACCCTAACCCTAACCCTAACCCTAACCCTAACCCTAACCCTAACCCTAACCCTAACCCTAACCCTAACCCTAACCCTAACCCTAACCCTAACCCTAACCCTAACCCTAACCCTAACCCTAACCCTAACCCTAACCCTAACCCTAACCCTAACCCTAACCCTAACCCTAACCCTAACCCTAACCCTAACCCTAACCCTAACCCTAACCCTAACCCTAACCCTAACCCTAACCCTAACCCTAACCCTAACCCTAACCCTAACCCTAACCCTAACCCTAACCCTAACCCTAACCCTAACCCTAACCCTAACCCTAACCCTAACCCTAACCCTAACCCTAACCCTAACCCTAACCCTAACCCTAACCCTAACCCTAACCCTAACCCTAACCCTAACCCTAACCCTAACCCTAACCCTAACCCTAACCCTAACCCTAACCCTAACCCTAACCCTAACCCTAACCCTAACCCTAACCCTAACCCTAACCCTAACCCTAACCCTAACCCTAACCCTAACCCTAACCCTAACCCTAACCCTAACCCTAACCCTAACCCTAACCCTAACCCTAACCCTAACCCTAACCCTAACCCTAACCCTAACCCTAACCCTAACCCTAACCCTAACCCTAACCCTAACCCTAACCCTAACCCTAACCCTAACCCTAACCCTAACCCTAACCCTAACCCTAACCCTAACCCTAACCCTAACCCTAACCCTAACCCTAACCCTAACCCTAACCCTAACCCTAACCCTAACCCTAACCCTAACCCTAACCCTAACCCTAACCCTAACCCTAACCCTAACCCTAACCCTAACCCTAACCCTAACCCTAACCCTAACCCTAACCCTAACCCTAACCCTAACCCTAACCCTAACCCTAACCCTAACCCTAACCCTAACCCTAACCCTAACCCTAACCCTAACCCTAACCCTAACCCTAACCCTAACCCTAACCCTAACCCTAACCCTAACCCTAACCCTAACCCTAACCCTAACCCTAACCCTAACCCTAACCCTAACCCTAACCCTAACCCTAACCCTAACCCTAACCCTAACCCTAACCCTAACCCTAACCCTAACCCTAACCCTAACCCTAACCCTAACCCTAACCCTAACCCTAACCCTAACCCTAACCCTAACCCTAACCCTAACCCTAACCCTAACCCTAACCCTAACCCTAACCCTAACCCTAACCCTAACCCTAACCCTAACCCTAACCCTAACCCTAACCCTAACCCTAACCCTAACCCTAACCCTAACCCTAACCCTAACCCTAACCCTAACCCTAACCCTAACCCTAACCCTAACCCTAACCCTAACCCTAACCCTAACCCTAACCCTAACCCTAACCCTAACCCTAACCCTAACCCTAACCCTAACCCTAACCCTAACCCTAACCCTAACCCTAACCCTAACCCTAACCCTAACCCTAACCCTAACCCTAACCCTAACCCTAACCCTAACCCTAACCCTAACCCTAACCCTAACCCTAACCCTAACCCTAACCCTAACCCTAACCCTAACCCTAACCCTAACCCTAACCCTAACCCTAACCCTAACCCTAACCCTAACCCTAACCCTAACCCTAACCCTAACCCTAACCCTAACCCTAACCCTAACCCTAACCCTAACCCTAACCCTAACCCTAACCCTAACCCTAACCCTAACCCTAACCCTAACCCTAACCCTAACCCTAACCCTAACCCTAACCCTAACCCTAACCCTAACCCTAACCCTAACCCTAACCCTAACCCTAACCCTAACCCTAACCCTAACCCTAACCCTAACCCTAACCCTAACCCTAACCCTAACCCTAACCCTAACCCTAACCCTAACCCTAACCCTAACCCTAACCCTAACCCTAACCCTAACCCTAACCCTAACCCTAACCCTAACCCTAACCCTAACCCTAACCCTAACCCTAACCCTAACCCTAACCCTAACCCTAACCCTAACCCTAACCCTAACCCTAACCCTAACCCTAACCCTAACCCTAACCCTAACCCTAACCCTAACCCTAACCCTAACCCTAACCCTAACCCTAACCCTAACCCTAACCCTAACCCTAACCCTAACCCTAACCCTAACCCTAACCCTAACCCTAACCCTAACCCTAACCCTAACCCTAACCCTAACCCTAACCCTAACCCTAACCCTAACCCTAACCCTAACCCTAACCCTAACCCTAACCCTAACCCTAACCCTAACCCTAACCCTAACCCTAACCCTAACCCTAACCCTAACCCTAACCCTAACCCTAACCCTAACCCTAACCCTAACCCTAACCCTAACCCTAACCCTAACCCTAACCCTAACCCTAACCCTAACCCTAACCCTAACCCTAACCCTAACCCTAACCCTAACCCTAACCCTAACCCTAACCCTAACCCTAACCCTAACCCTAACCCTAACCCTAACCCTAACCCTAACCCTAACCCTAACCCTAACCCTAACCCTAACCCTAACCCTAACCCTAACCCTAACCCTAACCCTAACCCTAACCCTAACCCTAACCCTAACCCTAACCCTAACCCTAACCCTAACCCTAACCCTAACCCTAACCCTAACCCTAACCCTAACCCTAACCCTAACCCTAACCCTAACCCTAACCCTAACCCTAACCCTAACCCTAACCCTAACCCTAACCCTAACCCTAACCCTAACCCTAACCCTAACCCTAACCCTAACCCTAACCCTAACCCTAACCCTAACCCTAACCCTAACCCTAACCCTAACCCTAACCCTAACCCTAACCCTAACCCTAACCCTAACCCTAACCCTAACCCTAACCCTAACCCTAACCCTAACCCTAACCCTAACCCTAACCCTAACCCTAACCCTAACCCTAACCCTAACCCTAACCCTAACCCTAACCCTAACCCTAACCCTAACCCTAACCCTAACCCTAACCCTAACCCTAACCCTAACCCTAACCCTAACCCTAACCCTAACCCTAACCCTAACCCTAACCCTAACCCTAACCCTAACCCTAACCCTAACCCTAACCCTAACCCTAACCCTAACCCTAACCCTAACCCTAACCCTAACCCTAACCCTAACCCTAACCCTAACCCTAACCCTAACCCTAACCCTAACCCTAACCCTAACCCTAACCCTAACCCTAACCCTAACCCTAACCCTAACCCTAACCCTAACCCTAACCCTAACCCTAACCCTAACCCTAACCCTAACCCTAACCCTAACCCTAACCCTAACCCTAACCCTAACCCTAACCCTAACCCTAACCCTAACCCTAACCCTAACCCTAACCCTAACCCTAACCCTAACCCTAACCCTAACCCTAACCCTAACCCTAACCCTAACCCTAACCCTAACCCTAACCCTAACCCTAACCCTAACCCTAACCCTAACCCTAACCCTAACCCTAACCCTAACCCTAACCCTAACCCTAACCCTAACCCTAACCCTAACCCTAACCCTAACCCTAACCCTAACCCTAACCCTAACCCTAACCCTAACCCTAACCCTAACCCTAACCCTAACCCTAACCCTAACCCTAACCCTAACCCTAACCCTAACCCTAACCCTAACCCTAACCCTAACCCTAACCCTAACCCTAACCCTAACCCTAACCCTAACCCTAACCCTAACCCTAACCCTAACCCTAACCCTAACCCTAACCCTAACCCTAACCCTAACCCTAACCCTAACCCTAACCCTAACCCTAACCCTAACCCTAACCCTAACCCTAACCCTAACCCTAACCCTAACCCTAACCCTAACCCTAACCCTAACCCTAACCCTAACCCTAACCCTAACCCTAACCCTAACCCTAACCCTAACCCTAACCCTAACCCTAACCCTAACCCTAACCCTAACCCTAACCCTAACCCTAACCCTAACCCTAACCCTAACCCTAACCCTAACCCTAACCCTAACCCTAACCCTAACCCTAACCCTAACCCTAACCCTAACCCTAACCCTAACCCTAACCCTAACCCTAACCCTAACCCTAACCCTAACCCTAACCCTAACCCTAACCCTAACCCTAACCCTAACCCTAACCCTAACCCTAACCCTAACCCTAACCCTAACCCTAACCCTAACCCTAACCCTAACCCTAACCCTAACCCTAACCCTAACCCTAACCCTAACCCTAACCCTAACCCTAACCCTAACCCTAACCCTAACCCTAACCCTAACCCTAACCCTAACCCTAACCCTAACCCTAACCCTAACCCTAACCCTAACCCTAACCCTAACCCTAACCCTAACCCTAACCCTAACCCTAACCCTAACCCTAACCCTAACCCTAACCCTAACCCTAACCCTAACCCTAACCCTAACCCTAACCCTAACCCTAACCCTAACCCTAACCCTAACCCTAACCCTAACCCTAACCCTAACCCTAACCCTAACCCTAACCCTAACCCTAACCCTAACCCTAACCCTAACCCTAACCCTAACCCTAACCCTAACCCTAACCCTAACCCTAACCCTAACCCTAACCCTAACCCTAACCCTAACCCTAACCCTAACCCTAACCCTAACCCTAACCCTAACCCTAACCCTAACCCTAACCCTAACCCTAACCCTAACCCTAACCCTAACCCTAACCCTAACCCTAACCCTAACCCTAACCCTAACCCTAACCCTAACCCTAACCCTAACCCTAACCCTAACCCTAACCCTAACCCTAACCCTAACCCTAACCCTAACCCTAACCCTAACCCTAACCCTAACCCTAACCCTAACCCTAACCCTAACCCTAACCCTAACCCTAACCCTAACCCTAACCCTAACCCTAACCCTAACCCTAACCCTAACCCTAACCCTAACCCTAACCCTAACCCTAACCCTAACCCTAACCCTAACCCTAACCCTAACCCTAACCCTAACCCTAACCCTAACCCTAACCCTAACCCTAACCCTAACCCTAACCCTAACCCTAACCCTAACCCTAACCCTAACCCTAACCCTAACCCTAACCCTAACCCTAACCCTAACCCTAACCCTAACCCTAACCCTAACCCTAACCCTAACCCTAACCCTAACCCTAACCCTAACCCTAACCCTAACCCTAACCCTAACCCTAACCCTAACCCTAACCCTAACCCTAACCCTAACCCTAACCCTAACCCTAACCCTAACCCTAACCCTAACCCTAACCCTAACCCTAACCCTAACCCTAACCCTAACCCTAACCCTAACCCTAACCCTAACCCTAACCCTAACCCTAACCCTAACCCTAACCCTAACCCTAACCCTAACCCTAACCCTAACCCTAACCCTAACCCTAACCCTAACCCTAACCCTAACCCTAACCCTAACCCTAACCCTAACCCTAACCCTAACCCTAACCCTAACCCTAACCCTAACCCTAACCCTAACCCTAACCCTAACCCTAACCCTAACCCTAACCCTAACCCTAACCCTAACCCTAACCCTAACCCTAACCCTAACCCTAACCCTAACCCTAACCCTAACCCTAACCCTAACCCTAACCCTAACCCTAACCCTAACCCTAACCCTAACCCTAACCCTAACCCTAACCCTAACCCTAACCCTAACCCTAACCCTAACCCTAACCCTAACCCTAACCCTAACCCTAACCCTAACCCTAACCCTAACCCTAACCCTAACCCTAACCCTAACCCTAACCCTAACCCTAACCCTAACCCTAACCCTAACCCTAACCCTAACCCTAACCCTAACCCTAACCCTAACCCTAACCCTAACCCTAACCCTAACCCTAACCCTAACCCTAACCCTAACCCTAACCCTAACCCTAACCCTAACCCTAACCCTAACCCTAACCCTAACCCTAACCCTAACCCTAACCCTAACCCTAACCCTAACCCTAACCCTAACCCTAACCCTAACCCTAACCCTAACCCTAACCCTAACCCTAACCCTAACCCTAACCCTAACCCTAACCCTAACCCTAACCCTAACCCTAACCCTAACCCTAACCCTAACCCTAACCCTAACCCTAACCCTAACCCTAACCCTAACCCTAACCCTAACCCTAACCCTAACCCTAACCCTAACCCTAACCCTAACCCTAACCCTAACCCTAACCCTAACCCTAACCCTAACCCTAACCCTAACCCTAACCCTAACCCTAACCCTAACCCTAACCCTAACCCTAACCCTAACCCTAACCCTAACCCTAACCCTAACCCTAACCCTAACCCTAACCCTAACCCTAACCCTAACCCTAACCCTAACCCTAACCCTAACCCTAACCCTAACCCTAACCCTAACCCTAACCCTAACCCTAACCCTAACCCTAACCCTAACCCTAACCCTAACCCTAACCCTAACCCTAACCCTAACCCTAACCCTAACCCTAACCCTAACCCTAACCCTAACCCTAACCCTAACCCTAACCCTAACCCTAACCCTAACCCTAACCCTAACCCTAACCCTAACCCTAACCCTAACCCTAACCCTAACCCTAACCCTAACCCTAACCCTAACCCTAACCCTAACCCTAACCCTAACCCTAACCCTAACCCTAACCCTAACCCTAACCCTAACCCTAACCCTAACCCTAACCCTAACCCTAACCCTAACCCTAACCCTAACCCTAACCCTAACCCTAACCCTAACCCTAACCCTAACCCTAACCCTAACCCTAACCCTAACCCTAACCCTAACCCTAACCCTAACCCTAACCCTAACCCTAACCCTAACCCTAACCCTAACCCTAACCCTAACCCTAACCCTAACCCTAACCCTAACCCTAACCCTAACCCTAACCCTAACCCTAACCCTAACCCTAACCCTAACCCTAACCCTAACCCTAACCCTAACCCTAACCCTAACCCTAACCCTAACCCTAACCCTAACCCTAACCCTAACCCTAACCCTAACCCTAACCCTAACCCTAACCCTAACCCTAACCCTAACCCTAACCCTAACCCTAACCCTAACCCTAACCCTAACCCTAACCCTAACCCTAACCCTAACCCTAACCCTAACCCTAACCCTAACCCTAACCCTAACCCTAACCCTAACCCTAACCCTAACCCTAACCCTAACCCTAACCCTAACCCTAACCCTAACCCTAACCCTAACCCTAACCCTAACCCTAACCCTAACCCTAACCCTAACCCTAACCCTAACCCTAACCCTAACCCTAACCCTAACCCTAACCCTAACCCTAACCCTAACCCTAACCCTAACCCTAACCCTAACCCTAACCCTAACCCTAACCCTAACCCTAACCCTAACCCTAACCCTAACCCTAACCCTAACCCTAACCCTAACCCTAACCCTAACCCTAACCCTAACCCTAACCCTAACCCTAACCCTAACCCTAACCCTAACCCTAACCCTAACCCTAACCCTAACCCTAACCCTAACCCTAACCCTAACCCTAACCCTAACCCTAACCCTAACCCTAACCCTAACCCTAACCCTAACCCTAACCCTAACCCTAACCCTAACCCTAACCCTAACCCTAACCCTAACCCTAACCCTAACCCTAACCCTAACCCTAACCCTAACCCTAACCCTAACCCTAACCCTAACCCTAACCCTAACCCTAACCCTAACCCTAACCCTAACCCTAACCCTAACCCTAACCCTAACCCTAACCCTAACCCTAACCCTAACCCTAACCCTAACCCTAACCCTAACCCTAACCCTAACCCTAACCCTAACCCTAACCCTAACCCTAACCCTAACCCTAACCCTAACCCTAACCCTAACCCTAACCCTAACCCTAACCCTAACCCTAACCCTAACCCTAACCCTAACCCTAACCCTAACCCTAACCCTAACCCTAACCCTAACCCTAACCCTAACCCTAACCCTAACCCTAACCCTAACCCTAACCCTAACCCTAACCCTAACCCTAACCCTAACCCTAACCCTAACCCTAACCCTAACCCTAACCCTAACCCTAACCCTAACCCTAACCCTAACCCTAACCCTAACCCTAACCCTAACCCTAACCCTAACCCTAACCCTAACCCTAACCCTAACCCTAACCCTAACCCTAACCCTAACCCTAACCCTAACCCTAACCCTAACCCTAACCCTAACCCTAACCCTAACCCTAACCCTAACCCTAACCCTAACCCTAACCCTAACCCTAACCCTAACCCTAACCCTAACCCTAACCCTAACCCTAACCCTAACCCTAACCCTAACCCTAACCCTAACCCTAACCCTAACCCTAACCCTAACCCTAACCCTAACCCTAACCCTAACCCTAACCCTAACCCTAACCCTAACCCTAACCCTAACCCTAACCCTAACCCTAACCCTAACCCTAACCCTAACCCTAACCCTAACCCTAACCCTAACCCTAACCCTAACCCTAACCCTAACCCTAACCCTAACCCTAACCCTAACCCTAACCCTAACCCTAACCCTAACCCTAACCCTAACCCTAACCCTAACCCTAACCCTAACCCTAACCCTAACCCTAACCCTAACCCTAACCCTAACCCTAACCCTAACCCTAACCCTAACCCTAACCCTAACCCTAACCCTAACCCTAACCCTAACCCTAACCCTAACCCTAACCCTAACCCTAACCCTAACCCTAACCCTAACCCTAACCCTAACCCTAACCCTAACCCTAACCCTAACCCTAACCCTAACCCTAACCCTAACCCTAACCCTAACCCTAACCCTAACCCTAACCCTAACCCTAACCCTAACCCTAACCCTAACCCTAACCCTAACCCTAACCCTAACCCTAACCCTAACCCTAACCCTAACCCTAACCCTAACCCTAACCCTAACCCTAACCCTAACCCTAACCCTAACCCTAACCCTAACCCTAACCCTAACCCTAACCCTAACCCTAACCCTAACCCTAACCCTAACCCTAACCCTAACCCTAACCCTAACCCTAACCCTAACCCTAACCCTAACCCTAACCCTAACCCTAACCCTAACCCTAACCCTAACCCTAACCCTAACCCTAACCCTAACCCTAACCCTAACCCTAACCCTAACCCTAACCCTAACCCTAACCCTAACCCTAACCCTAACCCTAACCCTAACCCTAACCCTAACCCTAACCCTAACCCTAACCCTAACCCTAACCCTAACCCTAACCCTAACCCTAACCCTAACCCTAACCCTAACCCTAACCCTAACCCTAACCCTAACCCTAACCCTAACCCTAACCCTAACCCTAACCCTAACCCTAACCCTAACCCTAACCCTAACCCTAACCCTAACCCTAACCCTAACCCTAACCCTAACCCTAACCCTAACCCTAACCCTAACCCTAACCCTAACCCTAACCCTAACCCTAACCCTAACCCTAACCCTAACCCTAACCCTAACCCTAACCCTAACCCTAACCCTAACCCTAACCCTAACCCTAACCCTAACCCTAACCCTAACCCTAACCCTAACCCTAACCCTAACCCTAACCCTAACCCTAACCCTAACCCTAACCCTAACCCTAACCCTAACCCTAACCCTAACCCTAACCCTAACCCTAACCCTAACCCTAACCCTAACCCTAACCCTAACCCTAACCCTAACCCTAACCCTAACCCTAACCCTAACCCTAACCCTAACCCTAACCCTAACCCTAACCCTAACCCTAACCCTAACCCTAACCCTAACCCTAACCCTAACCCTAACCCTAACCCTAACCCTAACCCTAACCCTAACCCTAACCCTAACCCTAACCCTAACCCTAACCCTAACCCTAACCCTAACCCTAACCCTAACCCTAACCCTAACCCTAACCCTAACCCTAACCCTAACCCTAACCCTAACCCTAACCCTAACCCTAACCCTAACCCTAACCCTAACCCTAACCCTAACCCTAACCCTAACCCTAACCCTAACCCTAACCCTAACCCTAACCCTAACCCTAACCCTAACCCTAACCCTAACCCTAACCCTAACCCTAACCCTAACCCTAACCCTAACCCTAACCCTAACCCTAACCCTAACCCTAACCCTAACCCTAACCCTAACCCTAACCCTAACCCTAACCCTAACCCTAACCCTAACCCTAACCCTAACCCTAACCCTAACCCTAACCCTAACCCTAACCCTAACCCTAACCCTAACCCTAACCCTAACCCTAACCCTAACCCTAACCCTAACCCTAACCCTAACCCTAACCCTAACCCTAACCCTAACCCTAACCCTAACCCTAACCCTAACCCTAACCCTAACCCTAACCCTAACCCTAACCCTAACCCTAACCCTAACCCTAACCCTAACCCTAACCCTAACCCTAACCCTAACCCTAACCCTAACCCTAACCCTAACCCTAACCCTAACCCTAACCCTAACCCTAACCCTAACCCTAACCCTAACCCTAACCCTAACCCTAACCCTAACCCTAACCCTAACCCTAACCCTAACCCTAACCCTAACCCTAACCCTAACCCTAACCCTAACCCTAACCCTAACCCTAACCCTAACCCTAACCCTAACCCTAACCCTAACCCTAACCCTAACCCTAACCCTAACCCTAACCCTAACCCTAACCCTAACCCTAACCCTAACCCTAACCCTAACCCTAACCCTAACCCTAACCCTAACCCTAACCCTAACCCTAACCCTAACCCTAACCCTAACCCTAACCCTAACCCTAACCCTAACCCTAACCCTAACCCTAACCCTAACCCTAACCCTAACCCTAACCCTAACCCTAACCCTAACCCTAACCCTAACCCTAACCCTAACCCTAACCCTAACCCTAACCCTAACCCTAACCCTAACCCTAACCCTAACCCTAACCCTAACCCTAACCCTAACCCTAACCCTAACCCTAACCCTAACCCTAACCCTAACCCTAACCCTAACCCTAACCCTAACCCTAACCCTAACCCTAACCCTAACCCTAACCCTAACCCTAACCCTAACCCTAACCCTAACCCTAACCCTAACCCTAACCCTAACCCTAACCCTAACCCTAACCCTAACCCTAACCCTAACCCTAACCCTAACCCTAACCCTAACCCTAACCCTAACCCTAACCCTAACCCTAACCCTAACCCTAACCCTAACCCTAACCCTAACCCTAACCCTAACCCTAACCCTAACCCTAACCCTAACCCTAACCCTAACCCTAACCCTAACCCTAACCCTAACCCTAACCCTAACCCTAACCCTAACCCTAACCCTAACCCTAACCCTAACCCTAACCCTAACCCTAACCCTAACCCTAACCCTAACCCTAACCCTAACCCTAACCCTAACCCTAACCCTAACCCTAACCCTAACCCTAACCCTAACCCTAACCCTAACCCTAACCCTAACCCTAACCCTAACCCTAACCCTAACCCTAACCCTAACCCTAACCCTAACCCTAACCCTAACCCTAACCCTAACCCTAACCCTAACCCTAACCCTAACCCTAACCCTAACCCTAACCCTAACCCTAACCCTAACCCTAACCCTAACCCTAACCCTAACCCTAACCCTAACCCTAACCCTAACCCTAACCCTAACCCTAACCCTAACCCTAACCCTAACCCTAACCCTAACCCTAACCCTAACCCTAACCCTAACCCTAACCCTAACCCTAACCCTAACCCTAACCCTAACCCTAACCCTAACCCTAACCCTAACCCTAACCCTAACCCTAACCCTAACCCTAACCCTAACCCTAACCCTAACCCTAACCCTAACCCTAACCCTAACCCTAACCCTAACCCTAACCCTAACCCTAACCCTAACCCTAACCCTAACCCTAACCCTAACCCTAACCCTAACCCTAACCCTAACCCTAACCCTAACCCTAACCCTAACCCTAACCCTAACCCTAACCCTAACCCTAACCCTAACCCTAACCCTAACCCTAACCCTAACCCTAACCCTAACCCTAACCCTAACCCTAACCCTAACCCTAACCCTAACCCTAACCCTAACCCTAACCCTAACCCTAACCCTAACCCTAACCCTAACCCTAACCCTAACCCTAACCCTAACCCTAACCCTAACCCTAACCCTAACCCTAACCCTAACCCTAACCCTAACCCTAACCCTAACCCTAACCCTAACCCTAACCCTAACCCTAACCCTAACCCTAACCCTAACCCTAACCCTAACCCTAACCCTAACCCTAACCCTAACCCTAACCCTAACCCTAACCCTAACCCTAACCCTAACCCTAACCCTAACCCTAACCCTAACCCTAACCCTAACCCTAACCCTAACCCTAACCCTAACCCTAACCCTAACCCTAACCCTAACCCTAACCCTAACCCTAACCCTAACCCTAACCCTAACCCTAACCCTAACCCTAACCCTAACCCTAACCCTAACCCTAACCCTAACCCTAACCCTAACCCTAACCCTAACCCTAACCCTAACCCTAACCCTAACCCTAACCCTAACCCTAACCCTAACCCTAACCCTAACCCTAACCCTAACCCTAACCCTAACCCTAACCCTAACCCTAACCCTAACCCTAACCCTAACCCTAACCCTAACCCTAACCCTAACCCTAACCCTAACCCTAACCCTAACCCTAACCCTAACCCTAACCCTAACCCTAACCCTAACCCTAACCCTAACCCTAACCCTAACCCTAACCCTAACCCTAACCCTAACCCTAACCCTAACCCTAACCCTAACCCTAACCCTAACCCTAACCCTAACCCTAACCCTAACCCTAACCCTAACCCTAACCCTAACCCTAACCCTAACCCTAACCCTAACCCTAACCCTAACCCTAACCCTAACCCTAACCCTAACCCTAACCCTAACCCTAACCCTAACCCTAACCCTAACCCTAACCCTAACCCTAACCCTAACCCTAACCCTAACCCTAACCCTAACCCTAACCCTAACCCTAACCCTAACCCTAACCCTAACCCTAACCCTAACCCTAACCCTAACCCTAACCCTAACCCTAACCCTAACCCTAACCCTAACCCT
This sequence comes from Heloderma suspectum, assembly GCF_057233095.1. Lineage (NCBI taxonomy): Eukaryota > Metazoa > Chordata > Lepidosauria > Squamata > Helodermatidae > Heloderma > Heloderma suspectum. The sequence continues at coordinate 44,393 of NC_139467.1, forward strand.
AACCCTAACCCTAACCCTAACCCTAACCCTAACCCTAACCCTAACCCTAACCCTAACCCTAACCCTAACCCTAACCCTAACCCTAACCCTAACCCTAACCCTAACCCTAACCCTAACCCTAACCCTAACCCTAACCCTAACCCTAACCCTAACCCTAACCCTAACCCTAACCCTAACCCTAACCCTAACCCTAACCCTAACCCTAACCCTAACCCTAACCCTAACCCTAACCCTAACCCTAACCCTAACCCTAACCCTAACCCTAACCCTAACCCTAACCCTAACCCTAACCCTAACCCTAACCCTAACCCTAACCCTAACCCTAACCCTAACCCTAACCCTAACCCTAACCCTAACCCTAACCCTAACCCTAACCCTAACCCTAACCCTAACCCTAACCCTAACCCTAACCCTAACCCTAACCCTAACCCTAACCCTAACCCTAACCCTAACCCTAACCCTAACCCTAACCCTAACCCTAACCCTAACCCTAACCCTAACCCTAACCCTAACCCTAACCCTAACCCTAACCCTAACCCTAACCCTAACCCTAACCCTAACCCTAACCCTAACCCTAACCCTAACCCTAACCCTAACCCTAACCCTAACCCTAACCCTAACCCTAACCCTAACCCTAACCCTAACCCTAACCCTAACCCTAACCCTAACCCTAACCCTAACCCTAACCCTAACCCTAACCCTAACCCTAACCCTAACCCTAACCCTAACCCTAACCCTAACCCTAACCCTAACCCTAACCCTAACCCTAACCCTAACCCTAACCCTAACCCTAACCCTAACCCTAACCCTAACCCTAACCCTAACCCTAACCCTAACCCTAACCCTAACCCTAACCCTAACCCTAACCCTAACCCTAACCCTAACCCTAACCCTAACCCTAACCCTAACCCTAACCCTAACCCTAACCCTAACCCTAACCCTAACCCTAACCCTAACCCTAACCCTAACCCTAACCCTAACCCTAACCCTAACCCTAACCCTAACCCTAACCCTAACCCTAACCCTAACCCTAACCCTAACCCTAACCCTAACCCTAACCCTAACCCTAACCCTAACCCTAACCCTAACCCTAACCCTAACCCTAACCCTAACCCTAACCCTAACCCTAACCCTAACCCTAACCCTAACCCTAACCCTAACCCTAACCCTAACCCTAACCCTAACCCTAACCCTAACCCTAACCCTAACCCTAACCCTAACCCTAACCCTAACCCTAACCCTAACCCTAACCCTAACCCTAACCCTAACCCTAACCCTAACCCTAACCCTAACCCTAACCCTAACCCTAACCCTAACCCTAACCCTAACCCTAACCCTAACCCTAACCCTAACCCTAACCCTAACCCTAACCCTAACCCTAACCCTAACCCTAACCCTAACCCTAACCCTAACCCTAACCCTAACCCTAACCCTAACCCTAACCCTAACCCTAACCCTAACCCTAACCCTAACCCTAACCCTAACCCTAACCCTAACCCTAACCCTAACCCTAACCCTAACCCTAACCCTAACCCTAACCCTAACCCTAACCCTAACCCTAACCCTAACCCTAACCCTAACCCTAACCCTAACCCTAACCCTAACCCTAACCCTAACCCTAACCCTAACCCTAACCCTAACCCTAACCCTAACCCTAACCCTAACCCTAACCCTAACCCTAACCCTAACCCTAACCCTAACCCTAACCCTAACCCTAACCCTAACCCTAACCCTAACCCTAACCCTAACCCTAACCCTAACCCTAACCCTAACCCTAACCCTAACCCTAACCCTAACCCTAACCCTAACCCTAACCCTAACCCTAACCCTAACCCTAACCCTAACCCTAACCCTAACCCTAACCCTAACCCTAACCCTAACCCTAACCCTAACCCTAACCCTAACCCTAACCCTAACCCTAACCCTAACCCTAACCCTAACCCTAACCCTAACCCTAACCCTAACCCTAACCCTAACCCTAACCCTAACCCTAACCCTAACCCTAACCCTAACCCTAACCCTAACCCTAACCCTAACCCTAACCCTAACCCTAACCCTAACCCTAACCCTAACCCTAACCCTAACCCTAACCCTAACCCTAACCCTAACCCTAACCCTAACCCTAACCCTAACCCTAACCCTAACCCTAACCCTAACCCTAACCCTAACCCTAACCCTAACCCTAACCCTAACCCTAACCCTAACCCTAACCCTAACCCTAACCCTAACCCTAACCCTAACCCTAACCCTAACCCTAACCCTAACCCTAACCCTAACCCTAACCCTAACCCTAACCCTAACCCTAACCCTAACCCTAACCCTAACCCTAACCCTAACCCTAACCCTAACCCTAACCCTAACCCTAACCCTAACCCTAACCCTAACCCTAACCCTAACCCTAACCCTAACCCTAACCCTAACCCTAACCCTAACCCTAACCCTAACCCTAACCCTAACCCTAACCCTAACCCTAACCCTAACCCTAACCCTAACCCTAACCCTAACCCTAACCCTAACCCTAACCCTAACCCTAACCCTAACCCTAACCCTAACCCTAACCCTAACCCTAACCCTAACCCTAACCCTAACCCTAACCCTAACCCTAACCCTAACCCTAACCCTAACCCTAACCCTAACCCTAACCCTAACCCTAACCCTAACCCTAACCCTAACCCTAACCCTAACCCTAACCCTAACCCTAACCCTAACCCTAACCCTAACCCTAACCCTAACCCTAACCCTAACCCTAACCCTAACCCTAACCCTAACCCTAACCCTAACCCTAACCCTAACCCTAACCCTAACCCTAACCCTAACCCTAACCCTAACCCTAACCCTAACCCTAACCCTAACCCTAACCCTAACCCTAACCCTAACCCTAACCCTAACCCTAACCCTAACCCTAACCCTAACCCTAACCCTAACCCTAACCCTAACCCTAACCCTAACCCTAACCCTAACCCTAACCCTAACCCTAACCCTAACCCTAACCCTAACCCTAACCCTAACCCTAACCCTAACCCTAACCCTAACCCTAACCCTAACCCTAACCCTAACCCTAACCCTAACCCTAACCCTAACCCTAACCCTAACCCTAACCCTAACCCTAACCCTAACCCTAACCCTAACCCTAACCCTAACCCTAACCCTAACCCTAACCCTAACCCTAACCCTAACCCTAACCCTAACCCTAACCCTAACCCTAACCCTAACCCTAACCCTAACCCTAACCCTAACCCTAACCCTAACCCTAACCCTAACCCTAACCCTAACCCTAACCCTAACCCTAACCCTAACCCTAACCCTAACCCTAACCCTAACCCTAACCCTAACCCTAACCCTAACCCTAACCCTAACCCTAACCCTAACCCTAACCCTAACCCTAACCCTAACCCTAACCCTAACCCTAACCCTAACCCTAACCCTAACCCTAACCCTAACCCTAACCCTAACCCTAACCCTAACCCTAACCCTAACCCTAACCCTAACCCTAACCCTAACCCTAACCCTAACCCTAACCCTAACCCTAACCCTAACCCTAACCCTAACCCTAACCCTAACCCTAACCCTAACCCTAACCCTAACCCTAACCCTAACCCTAACCCTAACCCTAACCCTAACCCTAACCCTAACCCTAACCCTAACCCTAACCCTAACCCTAACCCTAACCCTAACCCTAACCCTAACCCTAACCCTAACCCTAACCCTAACCCTAACCCTAACCCTAACCCTAACCCTAACCCTAACCCTAACCCTAACCCTAACCCTAACCCTAACCCTAACCCTAACCCTAACCCTAACCCTAACCCTAACCCTAACCCTAACCCTAACCCTAACCCTAACCCTAACCCTAACCCTAACCCTAACCCTAACCCTAACCCTAACCCTAACCCTAACCCTAACCCTAACCCTAACCCTAACCCTAACCCTAACCCTAACCCTAACCCTAACCCTAACCCTAACCCTAACCCTAACCCTAACCCTAACCCTAACCCTAACCCTAACCCTAACCCTAACCCTAACCCTAACCCTAACCCTAACCCTAACCCTAACCCTAACCCTAACCCTAACCCTAACCCTAACCCTAACCCTAACCCTAACCCTAACCCTAACCCTAACCCTAACCCTAACCCTAACCCTAACCCTAACCCTAACCCTAACCCTAACCCTAACCCTAACCCTAACCCTAACCCTAACCCTAACCCTAACCCTAACCCTAACCCTAACCCTAACCCTAACCCTAACCCTAACCCTAACCCTAACCCTAACCCTAACCCTAACCCTAACCCTAACCCTAACCCTAACCCTAACCCTAACCCTAACCCTAACCCTAACCCTAACCCTAACCCTAACCCTAACCCTAACCCTAACCCTAACCCTAACCCTAACCCTAACCCTAACCCTAACCCTAACCCTAACCCTAACCCTAACCCTAACCCTAACCCTAACCCTAACCCTAACCCTAACCCTAACCCTAACCCTAACCCTAACCCTAACCCTAACCCTAACCCTAACCCTAACCCTAACCCTAACCCTAACCCTAACCCTAACCCTAACCCTAACCCTAACCCTAACCCTAACCCTAACCCTAACCCTAACCCTAACCCTAACCCTAACCCTAACCCTAACCCTAACCCTAACCCTAACCCTAACCCTAACCCTAACCCTAACCCTAACCCTAACCCTAACCCTAACCCTAACCCTAACCCTAACCCTAACCCTAACCCTAACCCTAACCCTAACCCTAACCCTAACCCTAACCCTAACCCTAACCCTAACCCTAACCCTAACCCTAACCCTAACCCTAACCCTAACCCTAACCCTAACCCTAACCCTAACCCTAACCCTAACCCTAACCCTAACCCTAACCCTAACCCTAACCCTAACCCTAACCCTAACCCTAACCCTAACCCTAACCCTAACCCTAACCCTAACCCTAACCCTAACCCTAACCCTAACCCTAACCCTAACCCTAACCCTAACCCTAACCCTAACCCTAACCCTAACCCTAACCCTAACCCTAACCCTAACCCTAACCCTAACCCTAACCCTAACCCTAACCCTAACCCTAACCCTAACCCTAACCCTAACCCTAACCCTAACCCTAACCCTAACCCTAACCCTAACCCTAACCCTAACCCTAACCCTAACCCTAACCCTAACCCTAACCCTAACCCTAACCCTAACCCTAACCCTAACCCTAACCCTAACCCTAACCCTAACCCTAACCCTAACCCTAACCCTAACCCTAACCCTAACCCTAACCCTAACCCTAACCCTAACCCTAACCCTAACCCTAACCCTAACCCTAACCCTAACCCTAACCCTAACCCTAACCCTAACCCTAACCCTAACCCTAACCCTAACCCTAACCCTAACCCTAACCCTAACCCTAACCCTAACCCTAACCCTAACCCTAACCCTAACCCTAACCCTAACCCTAACCCTAACCCTAACCCTAACCCTAACCCTAACCCTAACCCTAACCCTAACCCTAACCCTAACCCTAACCCTAACCCTAACCCTAACCCTAACCCTAACCCTAACCCTAACCCTAACCCTAACCCTAACCCTAACCCTAACCCTAACCCTAACCCTAACCCTAACCCTAACCCTAACCCTAACCCTAACCCTAACCCTAACCCTAACCCTAACCCTAACCCTAACCCTAACCCTAACCCTAACCCTAACCCTAACCCTAACCCTAACCCTAACCCTAACCCTAACCCTAACCCTAACCCTAACCCTAACCCTAACCCTAACCCTAACCCTAACCCTAACCCTAACCCTAACCCTAACCCTAACCCTAACCCTAACCCTAACCCTAACCCTAACCCTAACCCTAACCCTAACCCTAACCCTAACCCTAACCCTAACCCTAACCCTAACCCTAACCCTAACCCTAACCCTAACCCTAACCCTAACCCTAACCCTAACCCTAACCCTAACCCTAACCCTAACCCTAACCCTAACCCTAACCCTAACCCTAACCCTAACCCTAACCCTAACCCTAACCCTAACCCTAACCCTAACCCTAACCCTAACCCTAACCCTAACCCTAACCCTAACCCTAACCCTAACCCTAACCCTAACCCTAACCCTAACCCTAACCCTAACCCTAACCCTAACCCTAACCCTAACCCTAACCCTAACCCTAACCCTAACCCTAACCCTAACCCTAACCCTAACCCTAACCCTAACCCTAACCCTAACCCTAACCCTAACCCTAACCCTAACCCTAACCCTAACCCTAACCCTAACCCTAACCCTAACCCTAACCCTAACCCTAACCCTAACCCTAACCCTAACCCTAACCCTAACCCTAACCCTAACCCTAACCCTAACCCTAACCCTAACCCTAACCCTAACCCTAACCCTAACCCTAACCCTAACCCTAACCCTAACCCTAACCCTAACCCTAACCCTAACCCTAACCCTAACCCTAACCCTAACCCTAACCCTAACCCTAACCCTAACCCTAACCCTAACCCTAACCCTAACCCTAACCCTAACCCTAACCCTAACCCTAACCCTAACCCTAACCCTAACCCTAACCCTAACCCTAACCCTAACCCTAACCCTAACCCTAACCCTAACCCTAACCCTAACCCTAACCCTAACCCTAACCCTAACCCTAACCCTAACCCTAACCCTAACCCTAACCCTAACCCTAACCCTAACCCTAACCCTAACCCTAACCCTAACCCTAACCCTAACCCTAACCCTAACCCTAACCCTAACCCTAACCCTAACCCTAACCCTAACCCTAACCCTAACCCTAACCCTAACCCTAACCCTAACCCTAACCCTAACCCTAACCCTAACCCTAACCCTAACCCTAACCCTAACCCTAACCCTAACCCTAACCCTAACCCTAACCCTAACCCTAACCCTAACCCTAACCCTAACCCTAACCCTAACCCTAACCCTAACCCTAACCCTAACCCTAACCCTAACCCTAACCCTAACCCTAACCCTAACCCTAACCCTAACCCTAACCCTAACCCTAACCCTAACCCTAACCCTAACCCTAACCCTAACCCTAACCCTAACCCTAACCCTAACCCTAACCCTAACCCTAACCCTAACCCTAACCCTAACCCTAACCCTAACCCTAACCCTAACCCTAACCCTAACCCTAACCCTAACCCTAACCCTAACCCTAACCCTAACCCTAACCCTAACCCTAACCCTAACCCTAACCCTAACCCTAACCCTAACCCTAACCCTAACCCTAACCCTAACCCTAACCCTAACCCTAACCCTAACCCTAACCCTAACCCTAACCCTAACCCTAACCCTAACCCTAACCCTAACCCTAACCCTAACCCTAACCCTAACCCTAACCCTAACCCTAACCCTAACCCTAACCCTAACCCTAACCCTAACCCTAACCCTAACCCTAACCCTAACCCTAACCCTAACCCTAACCCTAACCCTAACCCTAACCCTAACCCTAACCCTAACCCTAACCCTAACCCTAACCCTAACCCTAACCCTAACCCTAACCCTAACCCTAACCCTAACCCTAACCCTAACCCTAACCCTAACCCTAACCCTAACCCTAACCCTAACCCTAACCCTAACCCTAACCCTAACCCTAACCCTAACCCTAACCCTAACCCTAACCCTAACCCTAACCCTAACCCTAACCCTAACCCTAACCCTAACCCTAACCCTAACCCTAACCCTAACCCTAACCCTAACCCTAACCCTAACCCTAACCCTAACCCTAACCCTAACCCTAACCCTAACCCTAACCCTAACCCTAACCCTAACCCTAACCCTAACCCTAACCCTAACCCTAACCCTAACCCTAACCCTAACCCTAACCCTAACCCTAACCCTAACCCTAACCCTAACCCTAACCCTAACCCTAACCCTAACCCTAACCCTAACCCTAACCCTAACCCTAACCCTAACCCTAACCCTAACCCTAACCCTAACCCTAACCCTAACCCTAACCCTAACCCTAACCCTAACCCTAACCCTAACCCTAACCCTAACCCTAACCCTAACCCTAACCCTAACCCTAACCCTAACCCTAACCCTAACCCTAACCCTAACCCTAACCCTAACCCTAACCCTAACCCTAACCCTAACCCTAACCCTAACCCTAACCCTAACCCTAACCCTAACCCTAACCCTAACCCTAACCCTAACCCTAACCCTAACCCTAACCCTAACCCTAACCCTAACCCTAACCCTAACCCTAACCCTAACCCTAACCCTAACCCTAACCCTAACCCTAACCCTAACCCTAACCCTAACCCTAACCCTAACCCTAACCCTAACCCTAACCCTAACCCTAACCCTAACCCTAACCCTAACCCTAACCCTAACCCTAACCCTAACCCTAACCCTAACCCTAACCCTAACCCTAACCCTAACCCTAACCCTAACCCTAACCCTAACCCTAACCCTAACCCTAACCCTAACCCTAACCCTAACCCTAACCCTAACCCTAACCCTAACCCTAACCCTAACCCTAACCCTAACCCTAACCCTAACCCTAACCCTAACCCTAACCCTAACCCTAACCCTAACCCTAACCCTAACCCTAACCCTAACCCTAACCCTAACCCTAACCCTAACCCTAACCCTAACCCTAACCCTAACCCTAACCCTAACCCTAACCCTAACCCTAACCCTAACCCTAACCCTAACCCTAACCCTAACCCTAACCCTAACCCTAACCCTAACCCTAACCCTAACCCTAACCCTAACCCTAACCCTAACCCTAACCCTAACCCTAACCCTAACCCTAACCCTAACCCTAACCCTAACCCTAACCCTAACCCTAACCCTAACCCTAACCCTAACCCTAACCCTAACCCTAACCCTAACCCTAACCCTAACCCTAACCCTAACCCTAACCCTAACCCTAACCCTAACCCTAACCCTAACCCTAACCCTAACCCTAACCCTAACCCTAACCCTAACCCTAACCCTAACCCTAACCCTAACCCTAACCCTAACCCTAACCCTAACCCTAACCCTAACCCTAACCCTAACCCTAACCCTAACCCTAACCCTAACCCTAACCCTAACCCTAACCCTAACCCTAACCCTAACCCTAACCCTAACCCTAACCCTAACCCTAACCCTAACCCTAACCCTAACCCTAACCCTAACCCTAACCCTAACCCTAACCCTAACCCTAACCCTAACCCTAACCCTAACCCTAACCCTAACCCTAACCCTAACCCTAACCCTAACCCTAACCCTAACCCTAACCCTAACCCTAACCCTAACCCTAACCCTAACCCTAACCCTAACCCTAACCCTAACCCTAACCCTAACCCTAACCCTAACCCTAACCCTAACCCTAACCCTAACCCTAACCCTAACCCTAACCCTAACCCTAACCCTAACCCTAACCCTAACCCTAACCCTAACCCTAACCCTAACCCTAACCCTAACCCTAACCCTAACCCTAACCCTAACCCTAACCCTAACCCTAACCCTAACCCTAACCCTAACCCTAACCCTAACCCTAACCCTAACCCTAACCCTAACCCTAACCCTAACCCTAACCCTAACCCTAACCCTAACCCTAACCCTAACCCTAACCCTAACCCTAACCCTAACCCTAACCCTAACCCTAACCCTAACCCTAACCCTAACCCTAACCCTAACCCTAACCCTAACCCTAACCCTAACCCTAACCCTAACCCTAACCCTAACCCTAACCCTAACCCTAACCCTAACCCTAACCCTAACCCTAACCCTAACCCTAACCCTAACCCTAACCCTAACCCTAACCCTAACCCTAACCCTAACCCTAACCCTAACCCTAACCCTAACCCTAACCCTAACCCTAACCCTAACCCTAACCCTAACCCTAACCCTAACCCTAACCCTAACCCTAACCCTAACCCTAACCCTAACCCTAACCCTAACCCTAACCCTAACCCTAACCCTAACCCTAACCCTAACCCTAACCCTAACCCTAACCCTAACCCTAACCCTAACCCTAACCCTAACCCTAACCCTAACCCTAACCCTAACCCTAACCCTAACCCTAACCCTAACCCTAACCCTAACCCTAACCCTAACCCTAACCCTAACCCTAACCCTAACCCTAACCCTAACCCTAACCCTAACCCTAACCCTAACCCTAACCCTAACCCTAACCCTAACCCTAACCCTAACCCTAACCCTAACCCTAACCCTAACCCTAACCCTAACCCTAACCCTAACCCTAACCCTAACCCTAACCCTAACCCTAACCCTAACCCTAACCCTAACCCTAACCCTAACCCTAACCCTAACCCTAACCCTAACCCTAACCCTAACCCTAACCCTAACCCTAACCCTAACCCTAACCCTAACCCTAACCCTAACCCTAACCCTAACCCTAACCCTAACCCTAACCCTAACCCTAACCCTAACCCTAACCCTAACCCTAACCCTAACCCTAACCCTAACCCTAACCCTAACCCTAACCCTAACCCTAACCCTAACCCTAACCCTAACCCTAACCCTAACCCTAACCCTAACCCTAACCCTAACCCTAACCCTAACCCTAACCCTAACCCTAACCCTAACCCTAACCCTAACCCTAACCCTAACCCTAACCCTAACCCTAACCCTAACCCTAACCCTAACCCTAACCCTAACCCTAACCCTAACCCTAACCCTAACCCTAACCCTAACCCTAACCCTAACCCTAACCCTAACCCTAACCCTAACCCTAACCCTAACCCTAACCCTAACCCTAACCCTAACCCTAACCCTAACCCTAACCCTAACCCTAACCCTAACCCTAACCCTAACCCTAACCCTAACCCTAACCCTAACCCTAACCCTAACCCTAACCCTAACCCTAACCCTAACCCTAACCCTAACCCTAACCCTAACCCTAACCCTAACCCTAACCCTAACCCTAACCCTAACCCTAACCCTAACCCTAACCCTAACCCTAACCCTAACCCTAACCCTAACCCTAACCCTAACCCTAACCCTAACCCTAACCCTAACCCTAACCCTAACCCTAACCCTAACCCTAACCCTAACCCTAACCCTAACCCTAACCCTAACCCTAACCCTAACCCTAACCCTAACCCTAACCCTAACCCTAACCCTAACCCTAACCCTAACCCTAACCCTAACCCTAACCCTAACCCTAACCCTAACCCTAACCCTAACCCTAACCCTAACCCTAACCCTAACCCTAACCCTAACCCTAACCCTAACCCTAACCCTAACCCTAACCCTAACCCTAACCCTAACCCTAACCCTAACCCTAACCCTAACCCTAACCCTAACCCTAACCCTAACCCTAACCCTAACCCTAACCCTAACCCTAACCCTAACCCTAACCCTAACCCTAACCCTAACCCTAACCCTAACCCTAACCCTAACCCTAACCCTAACCCTAACCCTAACCCTAACCCTAACCCTAACCCTAACCCTAACCCTAACCCTAACCCTAACCCTAACCCTAACCCTAACCCTAACCCTAACCCTAACCCTAACCCTAACCCTAACCCTAACCCTAACCCTAACCCTAACCCTAACCCTAACCCTAACCCTAACCCTAACCCTAACCCTAACCCTAACCCTAACCCTAACCCTAACCCTAACCCTAACCCTAACCCTAACCCTAACCCTAACCCTAACCCTAACCCTAACCCTAACCCTAACCCTAACCCTAACCCTAACCCTAACCCTAACCCTAACCCTAACCCTAACCCTAACCCTAACCCTAACCCTAACCCTAACCCTAACCCTAACCCTAACCCTAACCCTAACCCTAACCCTAACCCTAACCCTAACCCTAACCCTAACCCTAACCCTAACCCTAACCCTAACCCTAACCCTAACCCTAACCCTAACCCTAACCCTAACCCTAACCCTAACCCTAACCCTAACCCTAACCCTAACCCTAACCCTAACCCTAACCCTAACCCTAACCCTAACCCTAACCCTAACCCTAACCCTAACCCTAACCCTAACCCTAACCCTAACCCTAACCCTAACCCTAACCCTAACCCTAACCCTAACCCTAACCCTAACCCTAACCCTAACCCTAACCCTAACCCTAACCCTAACCCTAACCCTAACCCTAACCCTAACCCTAACCCTAACCCTAACCCTAACCCTAACCCTAACCCTAACCCTAACCCTAACCCTAACCCTAACCCTAACCCTAACCCTAACCCTAACCCTAACCCTAACCCTAACCCTAACCCTAACCCTAACCCTAACCCTAACCCTAACCCTAACCCTAACCCTAACCCTAACCCTAACCCTAACCCTAACCCTAACCCTAACCCTAACCCTAACCCTAACCCTAACCCTAACCCTAACCCTAACCCTAACCCTAACCCTAACCCTAACCCTAACCCTAACCCTAACCCTAACCCTAACCCTAACCCTAACCCTAACCCTAACCCTAACCCTAACCCTAACCCTAACCCTAACCCTAACCCTAACCCTAACCCTAACCCTAACCCTAACCCTAACCCTAACCCTAACCCTAACCCTAACCCTAACCCTAACCCTAACCCTAACCCTAACCCTAACCCTAACCCTAACCCTAACCCTAACCCTAACCCTAACCCTAACCCTAACCCTAACCCTAACCCTAACCCTAACCCTAACCCTAACCCTAACCCTAACCCTAACCCTAACCCTAACCCTAACCCTAACCCTAACCCTAACCCTAACCCTAACCCTAACCCTAACCCTAACCCTAACCCTAACCCTAACCCTAACCCTAACCCTAACCCTAACCCTAACCCTAACCCTAACCCTAACCCTAACCCTAACCCTAACCCTAACCCTAACCCTAACCCTAACCCTAACCCTAACCCTAACCCTAACCCTAACCCTAACCCTAACCCTAACCCTAACCCTAACCCTAACCCTAACCCTAACCCTAACCCTAACCCTAACCCTAACCCTAACCCTAACCCTAACCCTAACCCTAACCCTAACCCTAACCCTAACCCTAACCCTAACCCTAACCCTAACCCTAACCCTAACCCTAACCCTAACCCTAACCCTAACCCTAACCCTAACCCTAACCCTAACCCTAACCCTAACCCTAACCCTAACCCTAACCCTAACCCTAACCCTAACCCTAACCCTAACCCTAACCCTAACCCTAACCCTAACCCTAACCCTAACCCTAACCCTAACCCTAACCCTAACCCTAACCCTAACCCTAACCCTAACCCTAACCCTAACCCTAACCCTAACCCTAACCCTAACCCTAACCCTAACCCTAACCCTAACCCTAACCCTAACCCTAACCCTAACCCTAACCCTAACCCTAACCCTAACCCTAACCCTAACCCTAACCCTAACCCTAACCCTAACCCTAACCCTAACCCTAACCCTAACCCTAACCCTAACCCTAACCCTAACCCTAACCCTAACCCTAACCCTAACCCTAACCCTAACCCTAACCCTAACCCTAACCCTAACCCTAACCCTAACCCTAACCCTAACCCTAACCCTAACCCTAACCCTAACCCTAACCCTAACCCTAACCCTAACCCTAACCCTAACCCTAACCCTAACCCTAACCCTAACCCTAACCCTAACCCTAACCCTAACCCTAACCCTAACCCTAACCCTAACCCTAACCCTAACCCTAACCCTAACCCTAACCCTAACCCTAACCCTAACCCTAACCCTAACCCTAACCCTAACCCTAACCCTAACCCTAACCCTAACCCTAACCCTAACCCTAACCCTAACCCTAACCCTAACCCTAACCCTAACCCTAACCCTAACCCTAACCCTAACCCTAACCCTAACCCTAACCCTAACCCTAACCCTAACCCTAACCCTAACCCTAACCCTAACCCTAACCCTAACCCTAACCCTAACCCTAACCCTAACCCTAACCCTAACCCTAACCCTAACCCTAACCCTAACCCTAACCCTAACCCTAACCCTAACCCTAACCCTAACCCTAACCCTAACCCTAACCCTAACCCTAACCCTAACCCTAACCCTAACCCTAACCCTAACCCTAACCCTAACCCTAACCCTAACCCTAACCCTAACCCTAACCCTAACCCTAACCCTAACCCTAACCCTAACCCTAACCCTAACCCTAACCCTAACCCTAACCCTAACCCTAACCCTAACCCTAACCCTAACCCTAACCCTAACCCTAACCCTAACCCTAACCCTAACCCTAACCCTAACCCTAACCCTAACCCTAACCCTAACCCTAACCCTAACCCTAACCCTAACCCTAACCCTAACCCTAACCCTAACCCTAACCCTAACCCTAACCCTAACCCTAACCCTAACCCTAACCCTAACCCTAACCCTAACCCTAACCCTAACCCTAACCCTAACCCTAACCCTAACCCTAACCCTAACCCTAACCCTAACCCTAACCCTAACCCTAACCCTAACCCTAACCCTAACCCTAACCCTAACCCTAACCCTAACCCTAACCCTAACCCTAACCCTAACCCTAACCCTAACCCTAACCCTAACCCTAACCCTAACCCTAACCCTAACCCTAACCCTAACCCTAACCCTAACCCTAACCCTAACCCTAACCCTAACCCTAACCCTAACCCTAACCCTAACCCTAACCCTAACCCTAACCCTAACCCTAACCCTAACCCTAACCCTAACCCTAACCCTAACCCTAACCCTAACCCTAACCCTAACCCTAACCCTAACCCTAACCCTAACCCTAACCCTAACCCTAACCCTAACCCTAACCCTAACCCTAACCCTAACCCTAACCCTAACCCTAACCCTAACCCTAACCCTAACCCTAACCCTAACCCTAACCCTAACCCTAACCCTAACCCTAACCCTAACCCTAACCCTAACCCTAACCCTAACCCTAACCCTAACCCTAACCCTAACCCTAACCCTAACCCTAACCCTAACCCTAACCCTAACCCTAACCCTAACCCTAACCCTAACCCTAACCCTAACCCTAACCCTAACCCTAACCCTAACCCTAACCCTAACCCTAACCCTAACCCTAACCCTAACCCTAACCCTAACCCTAACCCTAACCCTAACCCTAACCCTAACCCTAACCCTAACCCTAACCCTAACCCTAACCCTAACCCTAACCCTAACCCTAACCCTAACCCTAACCCTAACCCTAACCCTAACCCTAACCCTAACCCTAACCCTAACCCTAACCCTAACCCTAACCCTAACCCTAACCCTAACCCTAACCCTAACCCTAACCCTAACCCTAACCCTAACCCTAACCCTAACCCTAACCCTAACCCTAACCCTAACCCTAACCCTAACCCTAACCCTAACCCTAACCCTAACCCTAACCCTAACCCTAACCCTAACCCTAACCCTAACCCTAACCCTAACCCTAACCCTAACCCTAACCCTAACCCTAACCCTAACCCTAACCCTAACCCTAACCCTAACCCTAACCCTAACCCTAACCCTAACCCTAACCCTAACCCTAACCCTAACCCTAACCCTAACCCTAACCCTAACCCTAACCCTAACCCTAACCCTAACCCTAACCCTAACCCTAACCCTAACCCTAACCCTAACCCTAACCCTAACCCTAACCCTAACCCTAACCCTAACCCTAACCCTAACCCTAACCCTAACCCTAACCCTAACCCTAACCCTAACCCTAACCCTAACCCTAACCCTAACCCTAACCCTAACCCTAACCCTAACCCTAACCCTAACCCTAACCCTAACCCTAACCCTAACCCTAACCCTAACCCTAACCCTAACCCTAACCCTAACCCTAACCCTAACCCTAACCCTAACCCTAACCCTAACCCTAACCCTAACCCTAACCCTAACCCTAACCCTAACCCTAACCCTAACCCTAACCCTAACCCTAACCCTAACCCTAACCCTAACCCTAACCCTAACCCTAACCCTAACCCTAACCCTAACCCTAACCCTAACCCTAACCCTAACCCTAACCCTAACCCTAACCCTAACCCTAACCCTAACCCTAACCCTAACCCTAACCCTAACCCTAACCCTAACCCTAACCCTAACCCTAACCCTAACCCTAACCCTAACCCTAACCCTAACCCTAACCCTAACCCTAACCCTAACCCTAACCCTAACCCTAACCCTAACCCTAACCCTAACCCTAACCCTAACCCTAACCCTAACCCTAACCCTAACCCTAACCCTAACCCTAACCCTAACCCTAACCCTAACCCTAACCCTAACCCTAACCCTAACCCTAACCCTAACCCTAACCCTAACCCTAACCCTAACCCTAACCCTAACCCTAACCCTAACCCTAACCCTAACCCTAACCCTAACCCTAACCCTAACCCTAACCCTAACCCTAACCCTAACCCTAACCCTAACCCTAACCCTAACCCTAACCCTAACCCTAACCCTAACCCTAACCCTAACCCTAACCCTAACCCTAACCCTAACCCTAACCCTAACCCTAACCCTAACCCTAACCCTAACCCTAACCCTAACCCTAACCCTAACCCTAACCCTAACCCTAACCCTAACCCTAACCCTAACCCTAACCCTAACCCTAACCCTAACCCTAACCCTAACCCTAACCCTAACCCTAACCCTAACCCTAACCCTAACCCTAACCCTAACCCTAACCCTAACCCTAACCCTAACCCTAACCCTAACCCTAACCCTAACCCTAACCCTAACCCTAACCCTAACCCTAACCCTAACCCTAACCCTAACCCTAACCCTAACCCTAACCCTAACCCTAACCCTAACCCTAACCCTAACCCTAACCCTAACCCTAACCCTAACCCTAACCCTAACCCTAACCCTAACCCTAACCCTAACCCTAACCCTAACCCTAACCCTAACCCTAACCCTAACCCTAACCCTAACCCTAACCCTAACCCTAACCCTAACCCTAACCCTAACCCTAACCCTAACCCTAACCCTAACCCTAACCCTAACCCTAACCCTAACCCTAACCCTAACCCTAACCCTAACCCTAACCCTAACCCTAACCCTAACCCTAACCCTAACCCTAACCCTAACCCTAACCCTAACCCTAACCCTAACCCTAACCCTAACCCTAACCCTAACCCTAACCCTAACCCTAACCCTAACCCTAACCCTAACCCTAACCCTAACCCTAACCCTAACCCTAACCCTAACCCTAACCCTAACCCTAACCCTAACCCTAACCCTAACCCTAACCCTAACCCTAACCCTAACCCTAACCCTAACCCTAACCCTAACCCTAACCCTAACCCTAACCCTAACCCTAACCCTAACCCTAACCCTAACCCTAACCCTAACCCTAACCCTAACCCTAACCCTAACCCTAACCCTAACCCTAACCCTAACCCTAACCCTAACCCTAACCCTAACCCTAACCCTAACCCTAACCCTAACCCTAACCCTAACCCTAACCCTAACCCTAACCCTAACCCTAACCCTAACCCTAACCCTAACCCTAACCCTAACCCTAACCCTAACCCTAACCCTAACCCTAACCCTAACCCTAACCCTAACCCTAACCCTAACCCTAACCCTAACCCTAACCCTAACCCTAACCCTAACCCTAACCCTAACCCTAACCCTAACCCTAACCCTAACCCTAACCCTAACCCTAACCCTAACCCTAACCCTAACCCTAACCCTAACCCTAACCCTAACCCTAACCCTAACCCTAACCCTAACCCTAACCCTAACCCTAACCCTAACCCTAACCCTAACCCTAACCCTAACCCTAACCCTAACCCTAACCCTAACCCTAACCCTAACCCTAACCCTAACCCTAACCCTAACCCTAACCCTAACCCTAACCCTAACCCTAACCCTAACCCTAACCCTAACCCTAACCCTAACCCTAACCCTAACCCTAACCCTAACCCTAACCCTAACCCTAACCCTAACCCTAACCCTAACCCTAACCCTAACCCTAACCCTAACCCTAACCCTAACCCTAACCCTAACCCTAACCCTAACCCTAACCCTAACCCTAACCCTAACCCTAACCCTAACCCTAACCCTAACCCTAACCCTAACCCTAACCCTAACCCTAACCCTAACCCTAACCCTAACCCTAACCCTAACCCTAACCCTAACCCTAACCCTAACCCTAACCCTAACCCTAACCCTAACCCTAACCCTAACCCTAACCCTAACCCTAACCCTAACCCTAACCCTAACCCTAACCCTAACCCTAACCCTAACCCTAACCCTAACCCTAACCCTAACCCTAACCCTAACCCTAACCCTAACCCTAACCCTAACCCTAACCCTAACCCTAACCCTAACCCTAACCCTAACCCTAACCCTAACCCTAACCCTAACCCTAACCCTAACCCTAACCCTAACCCTAACCCTAACCCTAACCCTAACCCTAACCCTAACCCTAACCCTAACCCTAACCCTAACCCTAACCCTAACCCTAACCCTAACCCTAACCCTAACCCTAACCCTAACCCTAACCCTAACCCTAACCCTAACCCTAACCCTAACCCTAACCCTAACCCTAACCCTAACCCTAACCCTAACCCTAACCCTAACCCTAACCCTAACCCTAACCCTAACCCTAACCCTAACCCTAACCCTAACCCTAACCCTAACCCTAACCCTAACCCTAACCCTAACCCTAACCCTAACCCTAACCCTAACCCTAACCCTAACCCTAACCCTAACCCTAACCCTAACCCTAACCCTAACCCTAACCCTAACCCTAACCCTAACCCTAACCCTAACCCTAACCCTAACCCTAACCCTAACCCTAACCCTAACCCTAACCCTAACCCTAACCCTAACCCTAACCCTAACCCTAACCCTAACCCTAACCCTAACCCTAACCCTAACCCTAACCCTAACCCTAACCCTAACCCTAACCCTAACCCTAACCCTAACCCTAACCCTAACCCTAACCCTAACCCTAACCCTAACCCTAACCCTAACCCTAACCCTAACCCTAACCCTAACCCTAACCCTAACCCTAACCCTAACCCTAACCCTAACCCTAACCCTAACCCTAACCCTAACCCTAACCCTAACCCTAACCCTAACCCTAACCCTAACCCTAACCCTAACCCTAACCCTAACCCTAACCCTAACCCTAACCCTAACCCTAACCCTAACCCTAACCCTAACCCTAACCCTAACCCTAACCCTAACCCTAACCCTAACCCTAACCCTAACCCTAACCCTAACCCTAACCCTAACCCTAACCCTAACCCTAACCCTAACCCTAACCCTAACCCTAACCCTAACCCTAACCCTAACCCTAACCCTAACCCTAACCCTAACCCTAACCCTAACCCTAACCCTAACCCTAACCCTAACCCTAACCCTAACCCTAACCCTAACCCTAACCCTAACCCTAACCCTAACCCTAACCCTAACCCTAACCCTAACCCTAACCCTAACCCTAACCCTAACCCTAACCCTAACCCTAACCCTAACCCTAACCCTAACCCTAACCCTAACCCTAACCCTAACCCTAACCCTAACCCTAACCCTAACCCTAACCCTAACCCTAACCCTAACCCTAACCCTAACCCTAACCCTAACCCTAACCCTAACCCTAACCCTAACCCTAACCCTAACCCTAACCCTAACCCTAACCCTAACCCTAACCCTAACCCTAACCCTAACCCTAACCCTAACCCTAACCCTAACCCTAACCCTAACCCTAACCCTAACCCTAACCCTAACCCTAACCCTAACCCTAACCCTAACCCTAACCCTAACCCTAACCCTAACCCTAACCCTAACCCTAACCCTAACCCTAACCCTAACCCTAACCCTAACCCTAACCCTAACCCTAACCCTAACCCTAACCCTAACCCTAACCCTAACCCTAACCCTAACCCTAACCCTAACCCTAACCCTAACCCTAACCCTAACCCTAACCCTAACCCTAACCCTAACCCTAACCCTAACCCTAACCCTAACCCTAACCCTAACCCTAACCCTAACCCTAACCCTAACCCTAACCCTAACCCTAACCCTAACCCTAACCCTAACCCTAACCCTAACCCTAACCCTAACCCTAACCCTAACCCTAACCCTAACCCTAACCCTAACCCTAACCCTAACCCTAACCCTAACCCTAACCCTAACCCTAACCCTAACCCTAACCCTAACCCTAACCCTAACCCTAACCCTAACCCTAACCCTAACCCTAACCCTAACCCTAACCCTAACCCTAACCCTAACCCTAACCCTAACCCTAACCCTAACCCTAACCCTAACCCTAACCCTAACCCTAACCCTAACCCTAACCCTAACCCTAACCCTAACCCTAACCCTAACCCTAACCCTAACCCTAACCCTAACCCTAACCCTAACCCTAACCCTAACCCTAACCCTAACCCTAACCCTAACCCTAACCCTAACCCTAACCCTAACCCTAACCCTAACCCTAACCCTAACCCTAACCCTAACCCTAACCCTAACCCTAACCCTAACCCTAACCCTAACCCTAACCCTAACCCTAACCCTAACCCTAACCCTAACCCTAACCCTAACCCTAACCCTAACCCTAACCCTAACCCTAACCCTAACCCTAACCCTAACCCTAACCCTAACCCTAACCCTAACCCTAACCCTAACCCTAACCCTAACCCTAACCCTAACCCTAACCCTAACCCTAACCCTAACCCTAACCCTAACCCTAACCCTAACCCTAACCCTAACCCTAACCCTAACCCTAACCCTAACCCTAACCCTAACCCTAACCCTAACCCTAACCCTAACCCTAACCCTAACCCTAACCCTAACCCTAACCCTAACCCTAACCCTAACCCTAACCCTAACCCTAACCCTAACCCTAACCCTAACCCTAACCCTAACCCTAACCCTAACCCTAACCCTAACCCTAACCCTAACCCTAACCCTAACCCTAACCCTAACCCTAACCCTAACCCTAACCCTAACCCTAACCCTAACCCTAACCCTAACCCTAACCCTAACCCTAACCCTAACCCTAACCCTAACCCTAACCCTAACCCTAACCCTAACCCTAACCCTAACCCTAACCCTAACCCTAACCCTAACCCTAACCCTAACCCTAACCCTAACCCTAACCCTAACCCTAACCCTAACCCTAACCCTAACCCTAACCCTAACCCTAACCCTAACCCTAACCCTAACCCTAACCCTAACCCTAACCCTAACCCTAACCCTAACCCTAACCCTAACCCTAACCCTAACCCTAACCCTAACCCTAACCCTAACCCTAACCCTAACCCTAACCCTAACCCTAACCCTAACCCTAACCCTAACCCTAACCCTAACCCTAACCCTAACCCTAACCCTAACCCTAACCCTAACCCTAACCCTAACCCTAACCCTAACCCTAACCCTAACCCTAACCCTAACCCTAACCCTAACCCTAACCCTAACCCTAACCCTAACCCTAACCCTAACCCTAACCCTAACCCTAACCCTAACCCTAACCCTAACCCTAACCCTAACCCTAACCCTAACCCTAACCCTAACCCTAACCCTAACCCTAACCCTAACCCTAACCCTAACCCTAACCCTAACCCTAACCCTAACCCTAACCCTAACCCTAACCCTAACCCTAACCCTAACCCTAACCCTAACCCTAACCCTAACCCTAACCCTAACCCTAACCCTAACCCTAACCCTAACCCTAACCCTAACCCTAACCCTAACCCTAACCCTAACCCTAACCCTAACCCTAACCCTAACCCTAACCCTAACCCTAACCCTAACCCTAACCCTAACCCTAACCCTAACCCTAACCCTAACCCTAACCCTAACCCTAACCCTAACCCTAACCCTAACCCTAACCCTAACCCTAACCCTAACCCTAACCCTAACCCTAACCCTAACCCTAACCCTAACCCTAACCCTAACCCTAACCCTAACCCTAACCCTAACCCTAACCCTAACCCTAACCCTAACCCTAACCCTAACCCTAACCCTAACCCTAACCCTAACCCTAACCCTAACCCTAACCCTAACCCTAACCCTAACCCTAACCCTAACCCTAACCCTAACCCTAACCCTAACCCTAACCCTAACCCTAACCCTAACCCTAACCCTAACCCTAACCCTAACCCTAACCCTAACCCTAACCCTAACCCTAACCCTAACCCTAACCCTAACCCTAACCCTAACCCTAACCCTAACCCTAACCCTAACCCTAACCCTAACCCTAACCCTAACCCTAACCCTAACCCTAACCCTAACCCTAACCCTAACCCTAACCCTAACCCTAACCCTAACCCTAACCCTAACCCTAACCCTAACCCTAACCCTAACCCTAACCCTAACCCTAACCCTAACCCTAACCCTAACCCTAACCCTAACCCTAACCCTAACCCTAACCCTAACCCTAACCCTAACCCTAACCCTAACCCTAACCCTAACCCTAACCCTAACCCTAACCCTAACCCTAACCCTAACCCTAACCCTAACCCTAACCCTAACCCTAACCCTAACCCTAACCCTAACCCTAACCCTAACCCTAACCCTAACCCTAACCCTAACCCTAACCCTAACCCTAACCCTAACCCTAACCCTAACCCTAACCCTAACCCTAACCCTAACCCTAACCCTAACCCTAACCCTAACCCTAACCCTAACCCTAACCCTAACCCTAACCCTAACCCTAACCCTAACCCTAACCCTAACCCTAACCCTAACCCTAACCCTAACCCTAACCCTAACCCTAACCCTAACCCTAACCCTAACCCTAACCCTAACCCTAACCCTAACCCTAACCCTAACCCTAACCCTAACCCTAACCCTAACCCTAACCCTAACCCTAACCCTAACCCTAACCCTAACCCTAACCCTAACCCTAACCCTAACCCTAACCCTAACCCTAACCCTAACCCTAACCCTAACCCTAACCCTAACCCTAACCCTAACCCTAACCCTAACCCTAACCCTAACCCTAACCCTAACCCTAACCCTAACCCTAACCCTAACCCTAACCCTAACCCTAACCCTAACCCTAACCCTAACCCTAACCCTAACCCTAACCCTAACCCTAACCCTAACCCTAACCCTAACCCTAACCCTAACCCTAACCCTAACCCTAACCCTAACCCTAACCCTAACCCTAACCCTAACCCTAACCCTAACCCTAACCCTAACCCTAACCCTAACCCTAACCCTAACCCTAACCCTAACCCTAACCCTAACCCTAACCCTAACCCTAACCCTAACCCTAACCCTAACCCTAACCCTAACCCTAACCCTAACCCTAACCCTAACCCTAACCCTAACCCTAACCCTAACCCTAACCCTAACCCTAACCCTAACCCTAACCCTAACCCTAACCCTAACCCTAACCCTAACCCTAACCCTAACCCTAACCCTAACCCTAACCCTAACCCTAACCCTAACCCTAACCCTAACCCTAACCCTAACCCTAACCCTAACCCTAACCCTAACCCTAACCCTAACCCTAACCCTAACCCTAACCCTAACCCTAACCCTAACCCTAACCCTAACCCTAACCCTAACCCTAACCCTAACCCTAACCCTAACCCTAACCCTAACCCTAACCCTAACCCTAACCCTAACCCTAACCCTAACCCTAACCCTAACCCTAACCCTAACCCTAACCCTAACCCTAACCCTAACCCTAACCCTAACCCTAACCCTAACCCTAACCCTAACCCTAACCCTAACCCTAACCCTAACCCTAACCCTAACCCTAACCCTAACCCTAACCCTAACCCTAACCCTAACCCTAACCCTAACCCTAACCCTAACCCTAACCCTAACCCTAACCCTAACCCTAACCCTAACCCTAACCCTAACCCTAACCCTAACCCTAACCCTAACCCTAACCCTAACCCTAACCCTAACCCTAACCCTAACCCTAACCCTAACCCTAACCCTAACCCTAACCCTAACCCTAACCCTAACCCTAACCCTAACCCTAACCCTAACCCTAACCCTAACCCTAACCCTAACCCTAACCCTAACCCTAACCCTAACCCTAACCCTAACCCTAACCCTAACCCTAACCCTAACCCTAACCCTAACCCTAACCCTAACCCTAACCCTAACCCTAACCCTAACCCTAACCCTAACCCTAACCCTAACCCTAACCCTAACCCTAACCCTAACCCTAACCCTAACCCTAACCCTAACCCTAACCCTAACCCTAACCCTAACCCTAACCCTAACCCTAACCCTAACCCTAACCCTAACCCTAACCCTAACCCTAACCCTAACCCTAACCCTAACCCTAACCCTAACCCTAACCCTAACCCTAACCCTAACCCTAACCCTAACCCTAACCCTAACCCTAACCCTAACCCTAACCCTAACCCTAACCCTAACCCTAACCCTAACCCTAACCCTAACCCTAACCCTAACCCTAACCCTAACCCTAACCCTAACCCTAACCCTAACCCTAACCCTAACCCTAACCCTAACCCTAACCCTAACCCTAACCCTAACCCTAACCCTAACCCTAACCCTAACCCTAACCCTAACCCTAACCCTAACCCTAACCCTAACCCTAACCCTAACCCTAACCCTAACCCTAACCCTAACCCTAACCCTAACCCTAACCCTAACCCTAACCCTAACCCTAACCCTAACCCTAACCCTAACCCTAACCCTAACCCTAACCCTAACCCTAACCCTAACCCTAACCCTAACCCTAACCCTAACCCTAACCCTAACCCTAACCCTAACCCTAACCCTAACCCTAACCCTAACCCTAACCCTAACCCTAACCCTAACCCTAACCCTAACCCTAACCCTAACCCTAACCCTAACCCTAACCCTAACCCTAACCCTAACCCTAACCCTAACCCTAACCCTAACCCTAACCCTAACCCTAACCCTAACCCTAACCCTAACCCTAACCCTAACCCTAACCCTAACCCTAACCCTAACCCTAACCCTAACCCTAACCCTAACCCTAACCCTAACCCTAACCCTAACCCTAACCCTAACCCTAACCCTAACCCTAACCCTAACCCTAACCCTAACCCTAACCCTAACCCTAACCCTAACCCTAACCCTAACCCTAACCCTAACCCTAACCCTAACCCTAACCCTAACCCTAACCCTAACCCTAACCCTAACCCTAACCCTAACCCTAACCCTAACCCTAACCCTAACCCTAACCCTAACCCTAACCCTAACCCTAACCCTAACCCTAACCCTAACCCTAACCCTAACCCTAACCCTAACCCTAACCCTAACCCTAACCCTAACCCTAACCCTAACCCTAACCCTAACCCTAACCCTAACCCTAACCCTAACCCTAACCCTAACCCTAACCCTAACCCTAACCCTAACCCTAACCCTAACCCTAACCCTAACCCTAACCCTAACCCTAACCCTAACCCTAACCCTAACCCTAACCCTAACCCTAACCCTAACCCTAACCCTAACCCTAACCCTAACCCTAACCCTAACCCTAACCCTAACCCTAACCCTAACCCTAACCCTAACCCTAACCCTAACCCTAACCCTAACCCTAACCCTAACCCTAACCCTAACCCTAACCCTAACCCTAACCCTAACCCTAACCCTAACCCTAACCCTAACCCTAACCCTAACCCTAACCCTAACCCTAACCCTAACCCTAACCCTAACCCTAACCCTAACCCTAACCCTAACCCTAACCCTAACCCTAACCCTAACCCTAACCCTAACCCTAACCCTAACCCTAACCCTAACCCTAACCCTAACCCTAACCCTAACCCTAACCCTAACCCTAACCCTAACCCTAACCCTAACCCTAACCCTAACCCTAACCCTAACCCTAACCCTAACCCTAACCCTAACCCTAACCCTAACCCTAACCCTAACCCTAACCCTAACCCTAACCCTAACCCTAACCCTAACCCTAACCCTAACCCTAACCCTAACCCTAACCCTAACCCTAACCCTAACCCTAACCCTAACCCTAACCCTAACCCTAACCCTAACCCTAACCCTAACCCTAACCCTAACCCTAACCCTAACCCTAACCCTAACCCTAACCCTAACCCTAACCCTAACCCTAACCCTAACCCTAACCCTAACCCTAACCCTAACCCTAACCCTAACCCTAACCCTAACCCTAACCCTAACCCTAACCCTAACCCTAACCCTAACCCTAACCCTAACCCTAACCCTAACCCTAACCCTAACCCTAACCCTAACCCTAACCCTAACCCTAACCCTAACCCTAACCCTAACCCTAACCCTAACCCTAACCCTAACCCTAACCCTAACCCTAACCCTAACCCTAACCCTAACCCTAACCCTAACCCTAACCCTAACCCTAACCCTAACCCTAACCCT
Source organism: Heloderma suspectum (assembly GCF_057233095.1). NCBI lineage: Eukaryota > Metazoa > Chordata > Lepidosauria > Squamata > Helodermatidae > Heloderma > Heloderma suspectum. The sequence continues at coordinate 70,601 of NC_139467.1, forward strand.
AACCCTAACCCTAACCCTAACCCTAACCCTAACCCTAACCCTAACCCTAACCCTAACCCTAACCCTAACCCTAACCCTAACCCTAACCCTAACCCTAACCCTAACCCTAACCCTAACCCTAACCCTAACCCTAACCCTAACCCTAACCCTAACCCTAACCCTAACCCTAACCCTAACCCTAACCCTAACCCTAACCCTAACCCTAACCCTAACCCTAACCCTAACCCTAACCCTAACCCTAACCCTAACCCTAACCCTAACCCTAACCCTAACCCTAACCCTAACCCTAACCCTAACCCTAACCCTAACCCTAACCCTAACCCTAACCCTAACCCTAACCCTAACCCTAACCCTAACCCTAACCCTAACCCTAACCCTAACCCTAACCCTAACCCTAACCCTAACCCTAACCCTAACCCTAACCCTAACCCTAACCCTAACCCTAACCCTAACCCTAACCCTAACCCTAACCCTAACCCTAACCCTAACCCTAACCCTAACCCTAACCCTAACCCTAACCCTAACCCTAACCCTAACCCTAACCCTAACCCTAACCCTAACCCTAACCCTAACCCTAACCCTAACCCTAACCCTAACCCTAACCCTAACCCTAACCCTAACCCTAACCCTAACCCTAACCCTAACCCTAACCCTAACCCTAACCCTAACCCTAACCCTAACCCTAACCCTAACCCTAACCCTAACCCTAACCCTAACCCTAACCCTAACCCTAACCCTAACCCTAACCCTAACCCTAACCCTAACCCTAACCCTAACCCTAACCCTAACCCTAACCCTAACCCTAACCCTAACCCTAACCCTAACCCTAACCCTAACCCTAACCCTAACCCTAACCCTAACCCTAACCCTAACCCTAACCCTAACCCTAACCCTAACCCTAACCCTAACCCTAACCCTAACCCTAACCCTAACCCTAACCCTAACCCTAACCCTAACCCTAACCCTAACCCTAACCCTAACCCTAACCCTAACCCTAACCCTAACCCTAACCCTAACCCTAACCCTAACCCTAACCCTAACCCTAACCCTAACCCTAACCCTAACCCTAACCCTAACCCTAACCCTAACCCTAACCCTAACCCTAACCCTAACCCTAACCCTAACCCTAACCCTAACCCTAACCCTAACCCTAACCCTAACCCTAACCCTAACCCTAACCCTAACCCTAACCCTAACCCTAACCCTAACCCTAACCCTAACCCTAACCCTAACCCTAACCCTAACCCTAACCCTAACCCTAACCCTAACCCTAACCCTAACCCTAACCCTAACCCTAACCCTAACCCTAACCCTAACCCTAACCCTAACCCTAACCCTAACCCTAACCCTAACCCTAACCCTAACCCTAACCCTAACCCTAACCCTAACCCTAACCCTAACCCTAACCCTAACCCTAACCCTAACCCTAACCCTAACCCTAACCCTAACCCTAACCCTAACCCTAACCCTAACCCTAACCCTAACCCTAACCCTAACCCTAACCCTAACCCTAACCCTAACCCTAACCCTAACCCTAACCCTAACCCTAACCCTAACCCTAACCCTAACCCTAACCCTAACCCTAACCCTAACCCTAACCCTAACCCTAACCCTAACCCTAACCCTAACCCTAACCCTAACCCTAACCCTAACCCTAACCCTAACCCTAACCCTAACCCTAACCCTAACCCTAACCCTAACCCTAACCCTAACCCTAACCCTAACCCTAACCCTAACCCTAACCCTAACCCTAACCCTAACCCTAACCCTAACCCTAACCCTAACCCTAACCCTAACCCTAACCCTAACCCTAACCCTAACCCTAACCCTAACCCTAACCCTAACCCTAACCCTAACCCTAACCCTAACCCTAACCCTAACCCTAACCCTAACCCTAACCCTAACCCTAACCCTAACCCTAACCCTAACCCTAACCCTAACCCTAACCCTAACCCTAACCCTAACCCTAACCCTAACCCTAACCCTAACCCTAACCCTAACCCTAACCCTAACCCTAACCCTAACCCTAACCCTAACCCTAACCCTAACCCTAACCCTAACCCTAACCCTAACCCTAACCCTAACCCTAACCCTAACCCTAACCCTAACCCTAACCCTAACCCTAACCCTAACCCTAACCCTAACCCTAACCCTAACCCTAACCCTAACCCTAACCCTAACCCTAACCCTAACCCTAACCCTAACCCTAACCCTAACCCTAACCCTAACCCTAACCCTAACCCTAACCCTAACCCTAACCCTAACCCTAACCCTAACCCTAACCCTAACCCTAACCCTAACCCTAACCCTAACCCTAACCCTAACCCTAACCCTAACCCTAACCCTAACCCTAACCCTAACCCTAACCCTAACCCTAACCCTAACCCTAACCCTAACCCTAACCCTAACCCTAACCCTAACCCTAACCCTAACCCTAACCCTAACCCTAACCCTAACCCTAACCCTAACCCTAACCCTAACCCTAACCCTAACCCTAACCCTAACCCTAACCCTAACCCTAACCCTAACCCTAACCCTAACCCTAACCCTAACCCTAACCCTAACCCTAACCCTAACCCTAACCCTAACCCTAACCCTAACCCTAACCCTAACCCTAACCCTAACCCTAACCCTAACCCTAACCCTAACCCTAACCCTAACCCTAACCCTAACCCTAACCCTAACCCTAACCCTAACCCTAACCCTAACCCTAACCCTAACCCTAACCCTAACCCTAACCCTAACCCTAACCCTAACCCTAACCCTAACCCTAACCCTAACCCTAACCCTAACCCTAACCCTAACCCTAACCCTAACCCTAACCCTAACCCTAACCCTAACCCTAACCCTAACCCTAACCCTAACCCTAACCCTAACCCTAACCCTAACCCTAACCCTAACCCTAACCCTAACCCTAACCCTAACCCTAACCCTAACCCTAACCCTAACCCTAACCCTAACCCTAACCCTAACCCTAACCCTAACCCTAACCCTAACCCTAACCCTAACCCTAACCCTAACCCTAACCCTAACCCTAACCCTAACCCTAACCCTAACCCTAACCCTAACCCTAACCCTAACCCTAACCCTAACCCTAACCCTAACCCTAACCCTAACCCTAACCCTAACCCTAACCCTAACCCTAACCCTAACCCTAACCCTAACCCTAACCCTAACCCTAACCCTAACCCTAACCCTAACCCTAACCCTAACCCTAACCCTAACCCTAACCCTAACCCTAACCCTAACCCTAACCCTAACCCTAACCCTAACCCTAACCCTAACCCTAACCCTAACCCTAACCCTAACCCTAACCCTAACCCTAACCCTAACCCTAACCCTAACCCTAACCCTAACCCTAACCCTAACCCTAACCCTAACCCTAACCCTAACCCTAACCCTAACCCTAACCCTAACCCTAACCCTAACCCTAACCCTAACCCTAACCCTAACCCTAACCCTAACCCTAACCCTAACCCTAACCCTAACCCTAACCCTAACCCTAACCCTAACCCTAACCCTAACCCTAACCCTAACCCTAACCCTAACCCTAACCCTAACCCTAACCCTAACCCTAACCCTAACCCTAACCCTAACCCTAACCCTAACCCTAACCCTAACCCTAACCCTAACCCTAACCCTAACCCTAACCCTAACCCTAACCCTAACCCTAACCCTAACCCTAACCCTAACCCTAACCCTAACCCTAACCCTAACCCTAACCCTAACCCTAACCCTAACCCTAACCCTAACCCTAACCCTAACCCTAACCCTAACCCTAACCCTAACCCTAACCCTAACCCTAACCCTAACCCTAACCCTAACCCTAACCCTAACCCTAACCCTAACCCTAACCCTAACCCTAACCCTAACCCTAACCCTAACCCTAACCCTAACCCTAACCCTAACCCTAACCCTAACCCTAACCCTAACCCTAACCCTAACCCTAACCCTAACCCTAACCCTAACCCTAACCCTAACCCTAACCCTAACCCTAACCCTAACCCTAACCCTAACCCTAACCCTAACCCTAACCCTAACCCTAACCCTAACCCTAACCCTAACCCTAACCCTAACCCTAACCCTAACCCTAACCCTAACCCTAACCCTAACCCTAACCCTAACCCTAACCCTAACCCTAACCCTAACCCTAACCCTAACCCTAACCCTAACCCTAACCCTAACCCTAACCCTAACCCTAACCCTAACCCTAACCCTAACCCTAACCCTAACCCTAACCCTAACCCTAACCCTAACCCTAACCCTAACCCTAACCCTAACCCTAACCCTAACCCTAACCCTAACCCTAACCCTAACCCTAACCCTAACCCTAACCCTAACCCTAACCCTAACCCTAACCCTAACCCTAACCCTAACCCTAACCCTAACCCTAACCCTAACCCTAACCCTAACCCTAACCCTAACCCTAACCCTAACCCTAACCCTAACCCTAACCCTAACCCTAACCCTAACCCTAACCCTAACCCTAACCCTAACCCTAACCCTAACCCTAACCCTAACCCTAACCCTAACCCTAACCCTAACCCTAACCCTAACCCTAACCCTAACCCTAACCCTAACCCTAACCCTAACCCTAACCCTAACCCTAACCCTAACCCTAACCCTAACCCTAACCCTAACCCTAACCCTAACCCTAACCCTAACCCTAACCCTAACCCTAACCCTAACCCTAACCCTAACCCTAACCCTAACCCTAACCCTAACCCTAACCCTAACCCTAACCCTAACCCTAACCCTAACCCTAACCCTAACCCTAACCCTAACCCTAACCCTAACCCTAACCCTAACCCTAACCCTAACCCTAACCCTAACCCTAACCCTAACCCTAACCCTAACCCTAACCCTAACCCTAACCCTAACCCTAACCCTAACCCTAACCCTAACCCTAACCCTAACCCTAACCCTAACCCTAACCCTAACCCTAACCCTAACCCTAACCCTAACCCTAACCCTAACCCTAACCCTAACCCTAACCCTAACCCTAACCCTAACCCTAACCCTAACCCTAACCCTAACCCTAACCCTAACCCTAACCCTAACCCTAACCCTAACCCTAACCCTAACCCTAACCCTAACCCTAACCCTAACCCTAACCCTAACCCTAACCCTAACCCTAACCCTAACCCTAACCCTAACCCTAACCCTAACCCTAACCCTAACCCTAACCCTAACCCTAACCCTAACCCTAACCCTAACCCTAACCCTAACCCTAACCCTAACCCTAACCCTAACCCTAACCCTAACCCTAACCCTAACCCTAACCCTAACCCTAACCCTAACCCTAACCCTAACCCTAACCCTAACCCTAACCCTAACCCTAACCCTAACCCTAACCCTAACCCTAACCCTAACCCTAACCCTAACCCTAACCCTAACCCTAACCCTAACCCTAACCCTAACCCTAACCCTAACCCTAACCCTAACCCTAACCCTAACCCTAACCCTAACCCTAACCCTAACCCTAACCCTAACCCTAACCCTAACCCTAACCCTAACCCTAACCCTAACCCTAACCCTAACCCTAACCCTAACCCTAACCCTAACCCTAACCCTAACCCTAACCCTAACCCTAACCCTAACCCTAACCCTAACCCTAACCCTAACCCTAACCCTAACCCTAACCCTAACCCTAACCCTAACCCTAACCCTAACCCTAACCCTAACCCTAACCCTAACCCTAACCCTAACCCTAACCCTAACCCTAACCCTAACCCTAACCCTAACCCTAACCCTAACCCTAACCCTAACCCTAACCCTAACCCTAACCCTAACCCTAACCCTAACCCTAACCCTAACCCTAACCCTAACCCTAACCCTAACCCTAACCCTAACCCTAACCCTAACCCTAACCCTAACCCTAACCCTAACCCTAACCCTAACCCTAACCCTAACCCTAACCCTAACCCTAACCCTAACCCTAACCCTAACCCTAACCCTAACCCTAACCCTAACCCTAACCCTAACCCTAACCCTAACCCTAACCCTAACCCTAACCCTAACCCTAACCCTAACCCTAACCCTAACCCTAACCCTAACCCTAACCCTAACCCTAACCCTAACCCTAACCCTAACCCTAACCCTAACCCTAACCCTAACCCTAACCCTAACCCTAACCCTAACCCTAACCCTAACCCTAACCCTAACCCTAACCCTAACCCTAACCCTAACCCTAACCCTAACCCTAACCCTAACCCTAACCCTAACCCTAACCCTAACCCTAACCCTAACCCTAACCCTAACCCTAACCCTAACCCTAACCCTAACCCTAACCCTAACCCTAACCCTAACCCTAACCCTAACCCTAACCCTAACCCTAACCCTAACCCTAACCCTAACCCTAACCCTAACCCTAACCCTAACCCTAACCCTAACCCTAACCCTAACCCTAACCCTAACCCTAACCCTAACCCTAACCCTAACCCTAACCCTAACCCTAACCCTAACCCTAACCCTAACCCTAACCCTAACCCTAACCCTAACCCTAACCCTAACCCTAACCCTAACCCTAACCCTAACCCTAACCCTAACCCTAACCCTAACCCTAACCCTAACCCTAACCCTAACCCTAACCCTAACCCTAACCCTAACCCTAACCCTAACCCTAACCCTAACCCTAACCCTAACCCTAACCCTAACCCTAACCCTAACCCTAACCCTAACCCTAACCCTAACCCTAACCCTAACCCTAACCCTAACCCTAACCCTAACCCTAACCCTAACCCTAACCCTAACCCTAACCCTAACCCTAACCCTAACCCTAACCCTAACCCTAACCCTAACCCTAACCCTAACCCTAACCCTAACCCTAACCCTAACCCTAACCCTAACCCTAACCCTAACCCTAACCCTAACCCTAACCCTAACCCTAACCCTAACCCTAACCCTAACCCTAACCCTAACCCTAACCCTAACCCTAACCCTAACCCTAACCCTAACCCTAACCCTAACCCTAACCCTAACCCTAACCCTAACCCTAACCCTAACCCTAACCCTAACCCTAACCCTAACCCTAACCCTAACCCTAACCCTAACCCTAACCCTAACCCTAACCCTAACCCTAACCCTAACCCTAACCCTAACCCTAACCCTAACCCTAACCCTAACCCTAACCCTAACCCTAACCCTAACCCTAACCCTAACCCTAACCCTAACCCTAACCCTAACCCTAACCCTAACCCTAACCCTAACCCTAACCCTAACCCTAACCCTAACCCTAACCCTAACCCTAACCCTAACCCTAACCCTAACCCTAACCCTAACCCTAACCCTAACCCTAACCCTAACCCTAACCCTAACCCTAACCCTAACCCTAACCCTAACCCTAACCCTAACCCTAACCCTAACCCTAACCCTAACCCTAACCCTAACCCTAACCCTAACCCTAACCCTAACCCTAACCCTAACCCTAACCCTAACCCTAACCCTAACCCTAACCCTAACCCTAACCCTAACCCTAACCCTAACCCTAACCCTAACCCTAACCCTAACCCTAACCCTAACCCTAACCCTAACCCTAACCCTAACCCTAACCCTAACCCTAACCCTAACCCTAACCCTAACCCTAACCCTAACCCTAACCCTAACCCTAACCCTAACCCTAACCCTAACCCTAACCCTAACCCTAACCCTAACCCTAACCCTAACCCTAACCCTAACCCTAACCCTAACCCTAACCCTAACCCTAACCCTAACCCTAACCCTAACCCTAACCCTAACCCTAACCCTAACCCTAACCCTAACCCTAACCCTAACCCTAACCCTAACCCTAACCCTAACCCTAACCCTAACCCTAACCCTAACCCTAACCCTAACCCTAACCCTAACCCTAACCCTAACCCTAACCCTAACCCTAACCCTAACCCTAACCCTAACCCTAACCCTAACCCTAACCCTAACCCTAACCCTAACCCTAACCCTAACCCTAACCCTAACCCTAACCCTAACCCTAACCCTAACCCTAACCCTAACCCTAACCCTAACCCTAACCCTAACCCTAACCCTAACCCTAACCCTAACCCTAACCCTAACCCTAACCCTAACCCTAACCCTAACCCTAACCCTAACCCTAACCCTAACCCTAACCCTAACCCTAACCCTAACCCTAACCCTAACCCTAACCCTAACCCTAACCCTAACCCTAACCCTAACCCTAACCCTAACCCTAACCCTAACCCTAACCCTAACCCTAACCCTAACCCTAACCCTAACCCTAACCCTAACCCTAACCCTAACCCTAACCCTAACCCTAACCCTAACCCTAACCCTAACCCTAACCCTAACCCTAACCCTAACCCTAACCCTAACCCTAACCCTAACCCTAACCCTAACCCTAACCCTAACCCTAACCCTAACCCTAACCCTAACCCTAACCCTAACCCTAACCCTAACCCTAACCCTAACCCTAACCCTAACCCTAACCCTAACCCTAACCCTAACCCTAACCCTAACCCTAACCCTAACCCTAACCCTAACCCTAACCCTAACCCTAACCCTAACCCTAACCCTAACCCTAACCCTAACCCTAACCCTAACCCTAACCCTAACCCTAACCCTAACCCTAACCCTAACCCTAACCCTAACCCTAACCCTAACCCTAACCCTAACCCTAACCCTAACCCTAACCCTAACCCTAACCCTAACCCTAACCCTAACCCTAACCCTAACCCTAACCCTAACCCTAACCCTAACCCTAACCCTAACCCTAACCCTAACCCTAACCCTAACCCTAACCCTAACCCTAACCCTAACCCTAACCCTAACCCTAACCCTAACCCTAACCCTAACCCTAACCCTAACCCTAACCCTAACCCTAACCCTAACCCTAACCCTAACCCTAACCCTAACCCTAACCCTAACCCTAACCCTAACCCTAACCCTAACCCTAACCCTAACCCTAACCCTAACCCTAACCCTAACCCTAACCCTAACCCTAACCCTAACCCTAACCCTAACCCTAACCCTAACCCTAACCCTAACCCTAACCCTAACCCTAACCCTAACCCTAACCCTAACCCTAACCCTAACCCTAACCCTAACCCTAACCCTAACCCTAACCCTAACCCTAACCCTAACCCTAACCCTAACCCTAACCCTAACCCTAACCCTAACCCTAACCCTAACCCTAACCCTAACCCTAACCCTAACCCTAACCCTAACCCTAACCCTAACCCTAACCCTAACCCTAACCCTAACCCTAACCCTAACCCTAACCCTAACCCTAACCCTAACCCTAACCCTAACCCTAACCCTAACCCTAACCCTAACCCTAACCCTAACCCTAACCCTAACCCTAACCCTAACCCTAACCCTAACCCTAACCCTAACCCTAACCCTAACCCTAACCCTAACCCTAACCCTAACCCTAACCCTAACCCTAACCCTAACCCTAACCCTAACCCTAACCCTAACCCTAACCCTAACCCTAACCCTAACCCTAACCCTAACCCTAACCCTAACCCTAACCCTAACCCTAACCCTAACCCTAACCCTAACCCTAACCCTAACCCTAACCCTAACCCTAACCCTAACCCTAACCCTAACCCTAACCCTAACCCTAACCCTAACCCTAACCCTAACCCTAACCCTAACCCTAACCCTAACCCTAACCCTAACCCTAACCCTAACCCTAACCCTAACCCTAACCCTAACCCTAACCCTAACCCTAACCCTAACCCTAACCCTAACCCTAACCCTAACCCTAACCCTAACCCTAACCCTAACCCTAACCCTAACCCTAACCCTAACCCTAACCCTAACCCTAACCCTAACCCTAACCCTAACCCTAACCCTAACCCTAACCCTAACCCTAACCCTAACCCTAACCCTAACCCTAACCCTAACCCTAACCCTAACCCTAACCCTAACCCTAACCCTAACCCTAACCCTAACCCTAACCCTAACCCTAACCCTAACCCTAACCCTAACCCTAACCCTAACCCTAACCCTAACCCTAACCCTAACCCTAACCCTAACCCTAACCCTAACCCTAACCCTAACCCTAACCCTAACCCTAACCCTAACCCTAACCCTAACCCTAACCCTAACCCTAACCCTAACCCTAACCCTAACCCTAACCCTAACCCTAACCCTAACCCTAACCCTAACCCTAACCCTAACCCTAACCCTAACCCTAACCCTAACCCTAACCCTAACCCTAACCCTAACCCTAACCCTAACCCTAACCCTAACCCTAACCCTAACCCTAACCCTAACCCTAACCCTAACCCTAACCCTAACCCTAACCCTAACCCTAACCCTAACCCTAACCCTAACCCTAACCCTAACCCTAACCCTAACCCTAACCCTAACCCTAACCCTAACCCTAACCCTAACCCTAACCCTAACCCTAACCCTAACCCTAACCCTAACCCTAACCCTAACCCTAACCCTAACCCTAACCCTAACCCTAACCCTAACCCTAACCCTAACCCTAACCCTAACCCTAACCCTAACCCTAACCCTAACCCTAACCCTAACCCTAACCCTAACCCTAACCCTAACCCTAACCCTAACCCTAACCCTAACCCTAACCCTAACCCTAACCCTAACCCTAACCCTAACCCTAACCCTAACCCTAACCCTAACCCTAACCCTAACCCTAACCCTAACCCTAACCCTAACCCTAACCCTAACCCTAACCCTAACCCTAACCCTAACCCTAACCCTAACCCTAACCCTAACCCTAACCCTAACCCTAACCCTAACCCTAACCCTAACCCTAACCCTAACCCTAACCCTAACCCTAACCCTAACCCTAACCCTAACCCTAACCCTAACCCTAACCCTAACCCTAACCCTAACCCTAACCCTAACCCTAACCCTAACCCTAACCCTAACCCTAACCCTAACCCTAACCCTAACCCTAACCCTAACCCTAACCCTAACCCTAACCCTAACCCTAACCCTAACCCTAACCCTAACCCTAACCCTAACCCTAACCCTAACCCTAACCCTAACCCTAACCCTAACCCTAACCCTAACCCTAACCCTAACCCTAACCCTAACCCTAACCCTAACCCTAACCCTAACCCTAACCCTAACCCTAACCCTAACCCTAACCCTAACCCTAACCCTAACCCTAACCCTAACCCTAACCCTAACCCTAACCCTAACCCTAACCCTAACCCTAACCCTAACCCTAACCCTAACCCTAACCCTAACCCTAACCCTAACCCTAACCCTAACCCTAACCCTAACCCTAACCCTAACCCTAACCCTAACCCTAACCCTAACCCTAACCCTAACCCTAACCCTAACCCTAACCCTAACCCTAACCCTAACCCTAACCCTAACCCTAACCCTAACCCTAACCCTAACCCTAACCCTAACCCTAACCCTAACCCTAACCCTAACCCTAACCCTAACCCTAACCCTAACCCTAACCCTAACCCTAACCCTAACCCTAACCCTAACCCTAACCCTAACCCTAACCCTAACCCTAACCCTAACCCTAACCCTAACCCTAACCCTAACCCTAACCCTAACCCTAACCCTAACCCTAACCCTAACCCTAACCCTAACCCTAACCCTAACCCTAACCCTAACCCTAACCCTAACCCTAACCCTAACCCTAACCCTAACCCTAACCCTAACCCTAACCCTAACCCTAACCCTAACCCTAACCCTAACCCTAACCCTAACCCTAACCCTAACCCTAACCCTAACCCTAACCCTAACCCTAACCCTAACCCTAACCCTAACCCTAACCCTAACCCTAACCCTAACCCTAACCCTAACCCTAACCCTAACCCTAACCCTAACCCTAACCCTAACCCTAACCCTAACCCTAACCCTAACCCTAACCCTAACCCTAACCCTAACCCTAACCCTAACCCTAACCCTAACCCTAACCCTAACCCTAACCCTAACCCTAACCCTAACCCTAACCCTAACCCTAACCCTAACCCTAACCCTAACCCTAACCCTAACCCTAACCCTAACCCTAACCCTAACCCTAACCCTAACCCTAACCCTAACCCTAACCCTAACCCTAACCCTAACCCTAACCCTAACCCTAACCCTAACCCTAACCCTAACCCTAACCCTAACCCTAACCCTAACCCTAACCCTAACCCTAACCCTAACCCTAACCCTAACCCTAACCCTAACCCTAACCCTAACCCTAACCCTAACCCTAACCCTAACCCTAACCCTAACCCTAACCCTAACCCTAACCCTAACCCTAACCCTAACCCTAACCCTAACCCTAACCCTAACCCTAACCCTAACCCTAACCCTAACCCTAACCCTAACCCTAACCCTAACCCTAACCCTAACCCTAACCCTAACCCTAACCCTAACCCTAACCCTAACCCTAACCCTAACCCTAACCCTAACCCTAACCCTAACCCTAACCCTAACCCTAACCCTAACCCTAACCCTAACCCTAACCCTAACCCTAACCCTAACCCTAACCCTAACCCTAACCCTAACCCTAACCCTAACCCTAACCCTAACCCTAACCCTAACCCTAACCCTAACCCTAACCCTAACCCTAACCCTAACCCTAACCCTAACCCTAACCCTAACCCTAACCCTAACCCTAACCCTAACCCTAACCCTAACCCTAACCCTAACCCTAACCCTAACCCTAACCCTAACCCTAACCCTAACCCTAACCCTAACCCTAACCCTAACCCTAACCCTAACCCTAACCCTAACCCTAACCCTAACCCTAACCCTAACCCTAACCCTAACCCTAACCCTAACCCTAACCCTAACCCTAACCCTAACCCTAACCCTAACCCTAACCCTAACCCTAACCCTAACCCTAACCCTAACCCTAACCCTAACCCTAACCCTAACCCTAACCCTAACCCTAACCCTAACCCTAACCCTAACCCTAACCCTAACCCTAACCCTAACCCTAACCCTAACCCTAACCCTAACCCTAACCCTAACCCTAACCCTAACCCTAACCCTAACCCTAACCCTAACCCTAACCCTAACCCTAACCCTAACCCTAACCCTAACCCTAACCCTAACCCTAACCCTAACCCTAACCCTAACCCTAACCCTAACCCTAACCCTAACCCTAACCCTAACCCTAACCCTAACCCTAACCCTAACCCTAACCCTAACCCTAACCCTAACCCTAACCCTAACCCTAACCCTAACCCTAACCCTAACCCTAACCCTAACCCTAACCCTAACCCTAACCCTAACCCTAACCCTAACCCTAACCCTAACCCTAACCCTAACCCTAACCCTAACCCTAACCCTAACCCTAACCCTAACCCTAACCCTAACCCTAACCCTAACCCTAACCCTAACCCTAACCCTAACCCTAACCCTAACCCTAACCCTAACCCTAACCCTAACCCTAACCCTAACCCTAACCCTAACCCTAACCCTAACCCTAACCCTAACCCTAACCCTAACCCTAACCCTAACCCTAACCCTAACCCTAACCCTAACCCTAACCCTAACCCTAACCCTAACCCTAACCCTAACCCTAACCCTAACCCTAACCCTAACCCTAACCCTAACCCTAACCCTAACCCTAACCCTAACCCTAACCCTAACCCTAACCCTAACCCTAACCCTAACCCTAACCCTAACCCTAACCCTAACCCTAACCCTAACCCTAACCCTAACCCTAACCCTAACCCTAACCCTAACCCTAACCCTAACCCTAACCCTAACCCTAACCCTAACCCTAACCCTAACCCTAACCCTAACCCTAACCCTAACCCTAACCCTAACCCTAACCCTAACCCTAACCCTAACCCTAACCCTAACCCTAACCCTAACCCTAACCCTAACCCTAACCCTAACCCTAACCCTAACCCTAACCCTAACCCTAACCCTAACCCTAACCCTAACCCTAACCCTAACCCTAACCCTAACCCTAACCCTAACCCTAACCCTAACCCTAACCCTAACCCTAACCCTAACCCTAACCCTAACCCTAACCCTAACCCTAACCCTAACCCTAACCCTAACCCTAACCCTAACCCTAACCCTAACCCTAACCCTAACCCTAACCCTAACCCTAACCCTAACCCTAACCCTAACCCTAACCCTAACCCTAACCCTAACCCTAACCCTAACCCTAACCCTAACCCTAACCCTAACCCTAACCCTAACCCTAACCCTAACCCTAACCCTAACCCTAACCCTAACCCTAACCCTAACCCTAACCCTAACCCTAACCCTAACCCTAACCCTAACCCTAACCCTAACCCTAACCCTAACCCTAACCCTAACCCTAACCCTAACCCTAACCCTAACCCTAACCCTAACCCTAACCCTAACCCTAACCCTAACCCTAACCCTAACCCTAACCCTAACCCTAACCCTAACCCTAACCCTAACCCTAACCCTAACCCTAACCCTAACCCTAACCCTAACCCTAACCCTAACCCTAACCCTAACCCTAACCCTAACCCTAACCCTAACCCTAACCCTAACCCTAACCCTAACCCTAACCCTAACCCTAACCCTAACCCTAACCCTAACCCTAACCCTAACCCTAACCCTAACCCTAACCCTAACCCTAACCCTAACCCTAACCCTAACCCTAACCCTAACCCTAACCCTAACCCTAACCCTAACCCTAACCCTAACCCTAACCCTAACCCTAACCCTAACCCTAACCCTAACCCTAACCCTAACCCTAACCCTAACCCTAACCCTAACCCTAACCCTAACCCTAACCCTAACCCTAACCCTAACCCTAACCCTAACCCTAACCCTAACCCTAACCCTAACCCTAACCCTAACCCTAACCCTAACCCTAACCCTAACCCTAACCCTAACCCTAACCCTAACCCTAACCCTAACCCTAACCCTAACCCTAACCCTAACCCTAACCCTAACCCTAACCCTAACCCTAACCCTAACCCTAACCCTAACCCTAACCCTAACCCTAACCCTAACCCTAACCCTAACCCTAACCCTAACCCTAACCCTAACCCTAACCCTAACCCTAACCCTAACCCTAACCCTAACCCTAACCCTAACCCTAACCCTAACCCTAACCCTAACCCTAACCCTAACCCTAACCCTAACCCTAACCCTAACCCTAACCCTAACCCTAACCCTAACCCTAACCCTAACCCTAACCCTAACCCTAACCCTAACCCTAACCCTAACCCTAACCCTAACCCTAACCCTAACCCTAACCCTAACCCTAACCCTAACCCTAACCCTAACCCTAACCCTAACCCTAACCCTAACCCTAACCCTAACCCTAACCCTAACCCTAACCCTAACCCTAACCCTAACCCTAACCCTAACCCTAACCCTAACCCTAACCCTAACCCTAACCCTAACCCTAACCCTAACCCTAACCCTAACCCTAACCCTAACCCTAACCCTAACCCTAACCCTAACCCTAACCCTAACCCTAACCCTAACCCTAACCCTAACCCTAACCCTAACCCTAACCCTAACCCTAACCCTAACCCTAACCCTAACCCTAACCCTAACCCTAACCCTAACCCTAACCCTAACCCTAACCCTAACCCTAACCCTAACCCTAACCCTAACCCTAACCCTAACCCTAACCCTAACCCTAACCCTAACCCTAACCCTAACCCTAACCCTAACCCTAACCCTAACCCTAACCCTAACCCTAACCCTAACCCTAACCCTAACCCTAACCCTAACCCTAACCCTAACCCTAACCCTAACCCTAACCCTAACCCTAACCCTAACCCTAACCCTAACCCTAACCCTAACCCTAACCCTAACCCTAACCCTAACCCTAACCCTAACCCTAACCCTAACCCTAACCCTAACCCTAACCCTAACCCTAACCCTAACCCTAACCCTAACCCTAACCCTAACCCTAACCCTAACCCTAACCCTAACCCTAACCCTAACCCTAACCCTAACCCTAACCCTAACCCTAACCCTAACCCTAACCCTAACCCTAACCCTAACCCTAACCCTAACCCTAACCCTAACCCTAACCCTAACCCTAACCCTAACCCTAACCCTAACCCTAACCCTAACCCTAACCCTAACCCTAACCCTAACCCTAACCCTAACCCTAACCCTAACCCTAACCCTAACCCTAACCCTAACCCTAACCCTAACCCTAACCCTAACCCTAACCCTAACCCTAACCCTAACCCTAACCCTAACCCTAACCCTAACCCTAACCCTAACCCTAACCCTAACCCTAACCCTAACCCTAACCCTAACCCTAACCCTAACCCTAACCCTAACCCTAACCCTAACCCTAACCCTAACCCTAACCCTAACCCTAACCCTAACCCTAACCCTAACCCTAACCCTAACCCTAACCCTAACCCTAACCCTAACCCTAACCCTAACCCTAACCCTAACCCTAACCCTAACCCTAACCCTAACCCTAACCCTAACCCTAACCCTAACCCTAACCCTAACCCTAACCCTAACCCTAACCCTAACCCTAACCCTAACCCTAACCCTAACCCTAACCCTAACCCTAACCCTAACCCTAACCCTAACCCTAACCCTAACCCTAACCCTAACCCTAACCCTAACCCTAACCCTAACCCTAACCCTAACCCTAACCCTAACCCTAACCCTAACCCTAACCCTAACCCTAACCCTAACCCTAACCCTAACCCTAACCCTAACCCTAACCCTAACCCTAACCCTAACCCTAACCCTAACCCTAACCCTAACCCTAACCCTAACCCTAACCCTAACCCTAACCCTAACCCTAACCCTAACCCTAACCCTAACCCTAACCCTAACCCTAACCCTAACCCTAACCCTAACCCTAACCCTAACCCTAACCCTAACCCTAACCCTAACCCTAACCCTAACCCTAACCCTAACCCTAACCCTAACCCTAACCCTAACCCTAACCCTAACCCTAACCCTAACCCTAACCCTAACCCTAACCCTAACCCTAACCCTAACCCTAACCCTAACCCTAACCCTAACCCTAACCCTAACCCTAACCCTAACCCTAACCCTAACCCTAACCCTAACCCTAACCCTAACCCTAACCCTAACCCTAACCCTAACCCTAACCCTAACCCTAACCCTAACCCTAACCCTAACCCTAACCCTAACCCTAACCCTAACCCTAACCCTAACCCTAACCCTAACCCTAACCCTAACCCTAACCCTAACCCTAACCCTAACCCTAACCCTAACCCTAACCCTAACCCTAACCCTAACCCTAACCCTAACCCTAACCCTAACCCTAACCCTAACCCTAACCCTAACCCTAACCCTAACCCTAACCCTAACCCTAACCCTAACCCTAACCCTAACCCTAACCCTAACCCTAACCCTAACCCTAACCCTAACCCTAACCCTAACCCTAACCCTAACCCTAACCCTAACCCTAACCCTAACCCTAACCCTAACCCTAACCCTAACCCTAACCCTAACCCTAACCCTAACCCTAACCCTAACCCTAACCCTAACCCTAACCCTAACCCTAACCCTAACCCTAACCCTAACCCTAACCCTAACCCTAACCCTAACCCTAACCCTAACCCTAACCCTAACCCTAACCCTAACCCTAACCCTAACCCTAACCCTAACCCTAACCCTAACCCTAACCCTAACCCTAACCCTAACCCTAACCCTAACCCTAACCCTAACCCTAACCCTAACCCTAACCCTAACCCTAACCCTAACCCTAACCCTAACCCTAACCCTAACCCTAACCCTAACCCTAACCCTAACCCTAACCCTAACCCTAACCCTAACCCTAACCCTAACCCTAACCCTAACCCTAACCCTAACCCTAACCCTAACCCTAACCCTAACCCTAACCCTAACCCTAACCCTAACCCTAACCCTAACCCTAACCCTAACCCTAACCCTAACCCTAACCCTAACCCTAACCCTAACCCTAACCCTAACCCTAACCCTAACCCTAACCCTAACCCTAACCCTAACCCTAACCCTAACCCTAACCCTAACCCTAACCCTAACCCTAACCCTAACCCTAACCCTAACCCTAACCCTAACCCTAACCCTAACCCTAACCCTAACCCTAACCCTAACCCTAACCCTAACCCTAACCCTAACCCTAACCCTAACCCTAACCCTAACCCTAACCCTAACCCTAACCCTAACCCTAACCCTAACCCTAACCCTAACCCTAACCCTAACCCTAACCCTAACCCTAACCCTAACCCTAACCCTAACCCTAACCCTAACCCTAACCCTAACCCTAACCCTAACCCTAACCCTAACCCTAACCCTAACCCTAACCCTAACCCTAACCCTAACCCTAACCCTAACCCTAACCCTAACCCTAACCCTAACCCTAACCCTAACCCTAACCCTAACCCTAACCCTAACCCTAACCCTAACCCTAACCCTAACCCTAACCCTAACCCTAACCCTAACCCTAACCCTAACCCTAACCCTAACCCTAACCCTAACCCTAACCCTAACCCTAACCCTAACCCTAACCCTAACCCTAACCCTAACCCTAACCCTAACCCTAACCCTAACCCTAACCCTAACCCTAACCCTAACCCTAACCCTAACCCTAACCCTAACCCTAACCCTAACCCTAACCCTAACCCTAACCCTAACCCTAACCCTAACCCTAACCCTAACCCTAACCCTAACCCTAACCCTAACCCTAACCCTAACCCTAACCCTAACCCTAACCCTAACCCTAACCCTAACCCTAACCCTAACCCTAACCCTAACCCTAACCCTAACCCTAACCCTAACCCTAACCCTAACCCTAACCCTAACCCTAACCCTAACCCTAACCCTAACCCTAACCCTAACCCTAACCCTAACCCTAACCCTAACCCTAACCCTAACCCTAACCCTAACCCTAACCCTAACCCTAACCCTAACCCTAACCCTAACCCTAACCCTAACCCTAACCCTAACCCTAACCCTAACCCTAACCCTAACCCTAACCCTAACCCTAACCCTAACCCTAACCCTAACCCTAACCCTAACCCTAACCCTAACCCTAACCCTAACCCTAACCCTAACCCTAACCCTAACCCTAACCCTAACCCTAACCCTAACCCTAACCCTAACCCTAACCCTAACCCTAACCCTAACCCTAACCCTAACCCTAACCCTAACCCTAACCCTAACCCTAACCCTAACCCTAACCCTAACCCTAACCCTAACCCTAACCCTAACCCTAACCCTAACCCTAACCCTAACCCTAACCCTAACCCTAACCCTAACCCTAACCCTAACCCTAACCCTAACCCTAACCCTAACCCTAACCCTAACCCTAACCCTAACCCTAACCCTAACCCTAACCCTAACCCTAACCCTAACCCTAACCCTAACCCTAACCCTAACCCTAACCCTAACCCTAACCCTAACCCTAACCCTAACCCTAACCCTAACCCTAACCCTAACCCTAACCCTAACCCTAACCCTAACCCTAACCCTAACCCTAACCCTAACCCTAACCCTAACCCTAACCCTAACCCTAACCCTAACCCTAACCCTAACCCTAACCCTAACCCTAACCCTAACCCTAACCCTAACCCTAACCCTAACCCTAACCCTAACCCTAACCCTAACCCTAACCCTAACCCTAACCCTAACCCTAACCCTAACCCTAACCCTAACCCTAACCCTAACCCTAACCCTAACCCTAACCCTAACCCTAACCCTAACCCTAACCCTAACCCTAACCCTAACCCTAACCCTAACCCTAACCCTAACCCTAACCCTAACCCTAACCCTAACCCTAACCCTAACCCTAACCCTAACCCTAACCCTAACCCTAACCCTAACCCTAACCCTAACCCTAACCCTAACCCTAACCCTAACCCTAACCCTAACCCTAACCCTAACCCTAACCCTAACCCTAACCCTAACCCTAACCCTAACCCTAACCCTAACCCTAACCCTAACCCTAACCCTAACCCTAACCCTAACCCTAACCCTAACCCTAACCCTAACCCTAACCCTAACCCTAACCCTAACCCTAACCCTAACCCTAACCCTAACCCTAACCCTAACCCTAACCCTAACCCTAACCCTAACCCTAACCCTAACCCTAACCCTAACCCTAACCCTAACCCTAACCCTAACCCTAACCCTAACCCTAACCCTAACCCTAACCCTAACCCTAACCCTAACCCTAACCCTAACCCTAACCCTAACCCTAACCCTAACCCTAACCCTAACCCTAACCCTAACCCTAACCCTAACCCTAACCCTAACCCTAACCCTAACCCTAACCCTAACCCTAACCCTAACCCTAACCCTAACCCTAACCCTAACCCTAACCCTAACCCTAACCCTAACCCTAACCCTAACCCTAACCCTAACCCTAACCCTAACCCTAACCCTAACCCTAACCCTAACCCTAACCCTAACCCTAACCCTAACCCTAACCCTAACCCTAACCCTAACCCTAACCCTAACCCTAACCCTAACCCTAACCCTAACCCTAACCCTAACCCTAACCCTAACCCTAACCCTAACCCTAACCCTAACCCTAACCCTAACCCTAACCCTAACCCTAACCCTAACCCTAACCCTAACCCTAACCCTAACCCTAACCCTAACCCTAACCCTAACCCTAACCCTAACCCTAACCCTAACCCTAACCCTAACCCTAACCCTAACCCTAACCCTAACCCTAACCCTAACCCTAACCCTAACCCTAACCCTAACCCTAACCCTAACCCTAACCCTAACCCTAACCCTAACCCTAACCCTAACCCTAACCCTAACCCTAACCCTAACCCTAACCCTAACCCTAACCCTAACCCTAACCCTAACCCTAACCCTAACCCTAACCCTAACCCTAACCCTAACCCTAACCCTAACCCTAACCCTAACCCTAACCCTAACCCTAACCCTAACCCTAACCCTAACCCTAACCCTAACCCTAACCCTAACCCTAACCCTAACCCTAACCCTAACCCTAACCCTAACCCTAACCCTAACCCTAACCCTAACCCTAACCCTAACCCTAACCCTAACCCTAACCCTAACCCTAACCCTAACCCTAACCCTAACCCTAACCCTAACCCTAACCCTAACCCTAACCCTAACCCTAACCCTAACCCTAACCCTAACCCTAACCCTAACCCTAACCCTAACCCTAACCCTAACCCTAACCCTAACCCTAACCCTAACCCTAACCCTAACCCTAACCCTAACCCTAACCCTAACCCTAACCCTAACCCTAACCCTAACCCTAACCCTAACCCTAACCCTAACCCTAACCCTAACCCTAACCCTAACCCTAACCCTAACCCTAACCCTAACCCTAACCCTAACCCTAACCCTAACCCTAACCCTAACCCTAACCCTAACCCTAACCCTAACCCTAACCCTAACCCTAACCCTAACCCTAACCCTAACCCTAACCCTAACCCTAACCCTAACCCTAACCCTAACCCTAACCCTAACCCTAACCCTAACCCTAACCCTAACCCTAACCCTAACCCTAACCCTAACCCTAACCCTAACCCTAACCCTAACCCTAACCCTAACCCTAACCCTAACCCTAACCCTAACCCTAACCCTAACCCTAACCCTAACCCTAACCCTAACCCTAACCCTAACCCTAACCCTAACCCTAACCCTAACCCTAACCCTAACCCTAACCCTAACCCTAACCCTAACCCTAACCCTAACCCTAACCCTAACCCTAACCCTAACCCTAACCCTAACCCTAACCCTAACCCTAACCCTAACCCTAACCCTAACCCTAACCCTAACCCTAACCCTAACCCTAACCCTAACCCTAACCCTAACCCTAACCCTAACCCTAACCCTAACCCTAACCCTAACCCTAACCCTAACCCTAACCCTAACCCTAACCCTAACCCTAACCCTAACCCTAACCCTAACCCTAACCCTAACCCTAACCCTAACCCTAACCCTAACCCTAACCCTAACCCTAACCCTAACCCTAACCCTAACCCTAACCCTAACCCTAACCCTAACCCTAACCCTAACCCTAACCCTAACCCTAACCCTAACCCTAACCCTAACCCTAACCCTAACCCTAACCCTAACCCTAACCCTAACCCTAACCCTAACCCTAACCCTAACCCTAACCCTAACCCTAACCCTAACCCTAACCCTAACCCTAACCCTAACCCTAACCCTAACCCTAACCCTAACCCTAACCCTAACCCTAACCCTAACCCTAACCCTAACCCTAACCCTAACCCTAACCCTAACCCTAACCCTAACCCTAACCCTAACCCTAACCCTAACCCTAACCCTAACCCTAACCCTAACCCTAACCCTAACCCTAACCCTAACCCTAACCCTAACCCTAACCCTAACCCTAACCCTAACCCTAACCCTAACCCTAACCCTAACCCTAACCCTAACCCTAACCCTAACCCTAACCCTAACCCTAACCCTAACCCTAACCCTAACCCTAACCCTAACCCTAACCCTAACCCTAACCCTAACCCTAACCCTAACCCTAACCCTAACCCTAACCCTAACCCTAACCCTAACCCTAACCCTAACCCTAACCCTAACCCTAACCCTAACCCTAACCCTAACCCTAACCCTAACCCTAACCCTAACCCTAACCCTAACCCTAACCCTAACCCTAACCCTAACCCTAACCCTAACCCTAACCCTAACCCTAACCCTAACCCTAACCCTAACCCTAACCCTAACCCTAACCCTAACCCTAACCCTAACCCTAACCCTAACCCTAACCCTAACCCTAACCCTAACCCTAACCCTAACCCTAACCCTAACCCTAACCCTAACCCTAACCCTAACCCTAACCCTAACCCTAACCCTAACCCTAACCCTAACCCTAACCCTAACCCTAACCCTAACCCTAACCCTAACCCTAACCCTAACCCTAACCCTAACCCTAACCCTAACCCTAACCCTAACCCTAACCCTAACCCTAACCCTAACCCTAACCCTAACCCTAACCCTAACCCTAACCCTAACCCTAACCCTAACCCTAACCCTAACCCTAACCCTAACCCTAACCCTAACCCTAACCCTAACCCTAACCCTAACCCTAACCCTAACCCTAACCCTAACCCTAACCCTAACCCTAACCCTAACCCTAACCCTAACCCTAACCCTAACCCTAACCCTAACCCTAACCCTAACCCTAACCCTAACCCTAACCCTAACCCTAACCCTAACCCTAACCCTAACCCTAACCCTAACCCTAACCCTAACCCTAACCCTAACCCTAACCCTAACCCTAACCCTAACCCTAACCCTAACCCTAACCCTAACCCTAACCCTAACCCTAACCCTAACCCTAACCCTAACCCTAACCCTAACCCTAACCCTAACCCTAACCCTAACCCTAACCCTAACCCTAACCCTAACCCTAACCCTAACCCTAACCCTAACCCTAACCCTAACCCTAACCCTAACCCTAACCCTAACCCTAACCCTAACCCTAACCCTAACCCTAACCCTAACCCTAACCCTAACCCTAACCCTAACCCTAACCCTAACCCTAACCCTAACCCTAACCCTAACCCTAACCCTAACCCTAACCCTAACCCTAACCCTAACCCTAACCCTAACCCTAACCCTAACCCTAACCCTAACCCTAACCCTAACCCTAACCCTAACCCTAACCCTAACCCTAACCCTAACCCTAACCCTAACCCTAACCCTAACCCTAACCCTAACCCTAACCCTAACCCTAACCCTAACCCTAACCCTAACCCTAACCCTAACCCTAACCCTAACCCTAACCCTAACCCTAACCCTAACCCTAACCCTAACCCTAACCCTAACCCTAACCCTAACCCTAACCCTAACCCTAACCCTAACCCTAACCCTAACCCTAACCCTAACCCTAACCCTAACCCTAACCCTAACCCTAACCCTAACCCTAACCCTAACCCTAACCCTAACCCTAACCCTAACCCTAACCCTAACCCTAACCCTAACCCTAACCCTAACCCTAACCCTAACCCTAACCCTAACCCTAACCCTAACCCTAACCCTAACCCTAACCCTAACCCTAACCCTAACCCTAACCCTAACCCTAACCCTAACCCTAACCCTAACCCTAACCCTAACCCTAACCCTAACCCTAACCCTAACCCTAACCCTAACCCTAACCCTAACCCTAACCCTAACCCTAACCCTAACCCTAACCCTAACCCTAACCCTAACCCTAACCCTAACCCTAACCCTAACCCTAACCCTAACCCTAACCCTAACCCTAACCCTAACCCTAACCCTAACCCTAACCCTAACCCTAACCCTAACCCTAACCCTAACCCTAACCCTAACCCTAACCCTAACCCTAACCCTAACCCTAACCCTAACCCTAACCCTAACCCTAACCCTAACCCTAACCCTAACCCTAACCCTAACCCTAACCCTAACCCTAACCCTAACCCTAACCCTAACCCTAACCCTAACCCTAACCCTAACCCTAACCCTAACCCTAACCCTAACCCTAACCCTAACCCTAACCCTAACCCTAACCCTAACCCTAACCCTAACCCTAACCCTAACCCTAACCCTAACCCTAACCCTAACCCTAACCCTAACCCTAACCCTAACCCTAACCCTAACCCTAACCCTAACCCTAACCCTAACCCTAACCCTAACCCTAACCCTAACCCTAACCCTAACCCTAACCCTAACCCTAACCCTAACCCTAACCCTAACCCTAACCCTAACCCTAACCCTAACCCTAACCCTAACCCTAACCCTAACCCTAACCCTAACCCTAACCCTAACCCTAACCCTAACCCTAACCCTAACCCTAACCCTAACCCTAACCCTAACCCTAACCCTAACCCTAACCCTAACCCTAACCCTAACCCTAACCCTAACCCTAACCCTAACCCTAACCCTAACCCTAACCCTAACCCTAACCCTAACCCTAACCCTAACCCTAACCCTAACCCTAACCCTAACCCTAACCCTAACCCTAACCCTAACCCTAACCCTAACCCTAACCCTAACCCTAACCCTAACCCTAACCCTAACCCTAACCCTAACCCTAACCCTAACCCTAACCCTAACCCTAACCCTAACCCTAACCCTAACCCTAACCCTAACCCTAACCCTAACCCTAACCCTAACCCTAACCCTAACCCTAACCCTAACCCTAACCCTAACCCTAACCCTAACCCTAACCCTAACCCTAACCCTAACCCTAACCCTAACCCTAACCCTAACCCTAACCCTAACCCTAACCCTAACCCTAACCCTAACCCTAACCCTAACCCTAACCCTAACCCTAACCCTAACCCTAACCCTAACCCTAACCCTAACCCTAACCCTAACCCTAACCCTAACCCTAACCCTAACCCTAACCCTAACCCTAACCCTAACCCTAACCCTAACCCTAACCCTAACCCTAACCCTAACCCTAACCCTAACCCTAACCCTAACCCTAACCCTAACCCTAACCCTAACCCTAACCCTAACCCTAACCCTAACCCTAACCCTAACCCTAACCCTAACCCTAACCCTAACCCTAACCCTAACCCTAACCCTAACCCTAACCCTAACCCTAACCCTAACCCTAACCCTAACCCTAACCCTAACCCTAACCCTAACCCTAACCCTAACCCTAACCCTAACCCTAACCCTAACCCTAACCCTAACCCTAACCCTAACCCTAACCCTAACCCTAACCCTAACCCTAACCCTAACCCTAACCCTAACCCTAACCCTAACCCTAACCCTAACCCTAACCCTAACCCTAACCCTAACCCTAACCCTAACCCTAACCCTAACCCTAACCCTAACCCTAACCCTAACCCTAACCCTAACCCTAACCCTAACCCTAACCCTAACCCTAACCCTAACCCTAACCCTAACCCTAACCCTAACCCTAACCCTAACCCTAACCCTAACCCTAACCCTAACCCTAACCCTAACCCTAACCCTAACCCTAACCCTAACCCTAACCCTAACCCTAACCCTAACCCTAACCCTAACCCTAACCCTAACCCTAACCCTAACCCTAACCCTAACCCTAACCCTAACCCTAACCCTAACCCTAACCCTAACCCTAACCCTAACCCTAACCCTAACCCTAACCCTAACCCTAACCCTAACCCTAACCCTAACCCTAACCCTAACCCTAACCCTAACCCTAACCCTAACCCTAACCCTAACCCTAACCCTAACCCTAACCCTAACCCTAACCCTAACCCTAACCCTAACCCTAACCCTAACCCTAACCCTAACCCTAACCCTAACCCTAACCCTAACCCTAACCCTAACCCTAACCCTAACCCTAACCCTAACCCTAACCCTAACCCTAACCCTAACCCTAACCCTAACCCTAACCCTAACCCTAACCCTAACCCTAACCCTAACCCTAACCCTAACCCTAACCCTAACCCTAACCCTAACCCTAACCCTAACCCTAACCCTAACCCTAACCCTAACCCTAACCCTAACCCTAACCCTAACCCTAACCCTAACCCTAACCCTAACCCTAACCCTAACCCTAACCCTAACCCTAACCCTAACCCTAACCCTAACCCTAACCCTAACCCTAACCCTAACCCTAACCCTAACCCTAACCCTAACCCTAACCCTAACCCTAACCCTAACCCTAACCCTAACCCTAACCCTAACCCTAACCCTAACCCTAACCCTAACCCTAACCCTAACCCTAACCCTAACCCTAACCCTAACCCTAACCCTAACCCTAACCCTAACCCTAACCCTAACCCTAACCCTAACCCTAACCCTAACCCTAACCCTAACCCTAACCCTAACCCTAACCCTAACCCTAACCCTAACCCTAACCCTAACCCTAACCCTAACCCTAACCCTAACCCTAACCCTAACCCTAACCCTAACCCTAACCCTAACCCTAACCCTAACCCTAACCCTAACCCTAACCCTAACCCTAACCCTAACCCTAACCCTAACCCTAACCCTAACCCTAACCCTAACCCTAACCCTAACCCTAACCCTAACCCTAACCCTAACCCTAACCCTAACCCTAACCCTAACCCTAACCCTAACCCTAACCCTAACCCTAACCCTAACCCTAACCCTAACCCTAACCCTAACCCTAACCCTAACCCTAACCCTAACCCTAACCCTAACCCTAACCCTAACCCTAACCCTAACCCTAACCCTAACCCTAACCCTAACCCTAACCCTAACCCTAACCCTAACCCTAACCCTAACCCTAACCCTAACCCTAACCCTAACCCTAACCCTAACCCTAACCCTAACCCTAACCCTAACCCTAACCCTAACCCTAACCCTAACCCTAACCCTAACCCTAACCCTAACCCTAACCCTAACCCTAACCCTAACCCTAACCCTAACCCTAACCCTAACCCTAACCCTAACCCTAACCCTAACCCTAACCCTAACCCTAACCCTAACCCTAACCCTAACCCTAACCCTAACCCTAACCCTAACCCTAACCCTAACCCTAACCCTAACCCTAACCCTAACCCTAACCCTAACCCTAACCCTAACCCTAACCCTAACCCTAACCCTAACCCTAACCCTAACCCTAACCCTAACCCTAACCCTAACCCTAACCCTAACCCTAACCCTAACCCTAACCCTAACCCTAACCCTAACCCTAACCCTAACCCTAACCCTAACCCTAACCCTAACCCTAACCCTAACCCTAACCCTAACCCTAACCCTAACCCTAACCCTAACCCTAACCCTAACCCTAACCCTAACCCTAACCCTAACCCTAACCCTAACCCTAACCCTAACCCTAACCCTAACCCTAACCCTAACCCTAACCCTAACCCTAACCCTAACCCTAACCCTAACCCTAACCCTAACCCTAACCCTAACCCTAACCCTAACCCTAACCCTAACCCTAACCCTAACCCTAACCCTAACCCTAACCCTAACCCTAACCCTAACCCTAACCCTAACCCTAACCCTAACCCTAACCCTAACCCTAACCCTAACCCTAACCCTAACCCTAACCCTAACCCTAACCCTAACCCTAACCCTAACCCTAACCCTAACCCTAACCCTAACCCTAACCCTAACCCTAACCCTAACCCTAACCCTAACCCTAACCCTAACCCTAACCCTAACCCTAACCCTAACCCTAACCCTAACCCTAACCCTAACCCTAACCCTAACCCTAACCCTAACCCTAACCCTAACCCTAACCCTAACCCTAACCCTAACCCTAACCCTAACCCTAACCCTAACCCTAACCCTAACCCTAACCCTAACCCTAACCCTAACCCTAACCCTAACCCTAACCCTAACCCTAACCCTAACCCTAACCCTAACCCTAACCCTAACCCTAACCCTAACCCTAACCCTAACCCTAACCCTAACCCTAACCCTAACCCTAACCCTAACCCTAACCCTAACCCTAACCCTAACCCTAACCCTAACCCTAACCCTAACCCTAACCCTAACCCTAACCCTAACCCTAACCCTAACCCTAACCCTAACCCTAACCCTAACCCTAACCCTAACCCTAACCCTAACCCTAACCCTAACCCTAACCCTAACCCTAACCCTAACCCTAACCCTAACCCTAACCCTAACCCTAACCCTAACCCTAACCCTAACCCTAACCCTAACCCTAACCCTAACCCTAACCCTAACCCTAACCCTAACCCTAACCCTAACCCTAACCCTAACCCTAACCCTAACCCTAACCCTAACCCTAACCCTAACCCTAACCCTAACCCTAACCCTAACCCTAACCCTAACCCTAACCCTAACCCTAACCCTAACCCTAACCCTAACCCTAACCCTAACCCTAACCCTAACCCTAACCCTAACCCTAACCCTAACCCTAACCCTAACCCTAACCCTAACCCTAACCCTAACCCTAACCCTAACCCTAACCCTAACCCTAACCCTAACCCTAACCCTAACCCTAACCCTAACCCTAACCCTAACCCTAACCCTAACCCTAACCCTAACCCTAACCCTAACCCTAACCCTAACCCTAACCCTAACCCTAACCCTAACCCTAACCCTAACCCTAACCCTAACCCTAACCCTAACCCTAACCCTAACCCTAACCCTAACCCTAACCCTAACCCTAACCCTAACCCTAACCCTAACCCTAACCCTAACCCTAACCCTAACCCTAACCCTAACCCTAACCCTAACCCTAACCCTAACCCTAACCCTAACCCTAACCCTAACCCTAACCCTAACCCTAACCCTAACCCTAACCCTAACCCTAACCCTAACCCTAACCCTAACCCTAACCCTAACCCTAACCCTAACCCTAACCCTAACCCTAACCCTAACCCTAACCCTAACCCTAACCCTAACCCTAACCCTAACCCTAACCCTAACCCTAACCCTAACCCTAACCCTAACCCTAACCCTAACCCTAACCCTAACCCTAACCCTAACCCTAACCCTAACCCTAACCCTAACCCTAACCCTAACCCTAACCCTAACCCTAACCCTAACCCTAACCCTAACCCTAACCCTAACCCTAACCCTAACCCTAACCCTAACCCTAACCCTAACCCTAACCCTAACCCTAACCCTAACCCTAACCCTAACCCTAACCCTAACCCTAACCCTAACCCTAACCCTAACCCTAACCCTAACCCTAACCCTAACCCTAACCCTAACCCTAACCCTAACCCTAACCCTAACCCTAACCCTAACCCTAACCCTAACCCTAACCCTAACCCTAACCCTAACCCTAACCCTAACCCTAACCCTAACCCTAACCCTAACCCTAACCCTAACCCTAACCCTAACCCTAACCCTAACCCTAACCCTAACCCTAACCCTAACCCTAACCCTAACCCTAACCCTAACCCTAACCCTAACCCTAACCCTAACCCTAACCCTAACCCTAACCCTAACCCTAACCCTAACCCTAACCCTAACCCTAACCCTAACCCTAACCCTAACCCTAACCCTAACCCTAACCCTAACCCTAACCCTAACCCTAACCCTAACCCTAACCCTAACCCTAACCCTAACCCTAACCCTAACCCTAACCCTAACCCTAACCCTAACCCTAACCCTAACCCTAACCCTAACCCTAACCCTAACCCTAACCCTAACCCTAACCCTAACCCTAACCCTAACCCTAACCCTAACCCTAACCCTAACCCTAACCCTAACCCTAACCCTAACCCTAACCCTAACCCTAACCCTAACCCTAACCCTAACCCTAACCCTAACCCTAACCCTAACCCTAACCCTAACCCTAACCCTAACCCTAACCCTAACCCTAACCCTAACCCTAACCCTAACCCTAACCCTAACCCTAACCCTAACCCTAACCCTAACCCTAACCCTAACCCTAACCCTAACCCTAACCCTAACCCTAACCCTAACCCTAACCCTAACCCTAACCCTAACCCTAACCCTAACCCTAACCCTAACCCTAACCCTAACCCTAACCCTAACCCTAACCCTAACCCTAACCCTAACCCTAACCCTAACCCTAACCCTAACCCTAACCCTAACCCTAACCCTAACCCTAACCCTAACCCTAACCCTAACCCTAACCCTAACCCTAACCCTAACCCTAACCCTAACCCTAACCCTAACCCTAACCCTAACCCTAACCCTAACCCTAACCCTAACCCTAACCCTAACCCTAACCCTAACCCTAACCCTAACCCTAACCCTAACCCTAACCCTAACCCTAACCCTAACCCTAACCCTAACCCTAACCCTAACCCTAACCCTAACCCTAACCCTAACCCTAACCCTAACCCTAACCCTAACCCTAACCCTAACCCTAACCCTAACCCTAACCCTAACCCTAACCCTAACCCTAACCCTAACCCTAACCCTAACCCTAACCCTAACCCTAACCCTAACCCTAACCCTAACCCTAACCCTAACCCTAACCCTAACCCTAACCCTAACCCTAACCCTAACCCTAACCCTAACCCTAACCCTAACCCTAACCCTAACCCTAACCCTAACCCTAACCCTAACCCTAACCCTAACCCTAACCCTAACCCTAACCCTAACCCTAACCCTAACCCTAACCCTAACCCTAACCCTAACCCTAACCCTAACCCTAACCCTAACCCTAACCCTAACCCTAACCCTAACCCTAACCCTAACCCTAACCCTAACCCTAACCCTAACCCTAACCCTAACCCTAACCCTAACCCTAACCCTAACCCTAACCCTAACCCTAACCCTAACCCTAACCCTAACCCTAACCCTAACCCTAACCCTAACCCTAACCCTAACCCTAACCCTAACCCTAACCCTAACCCTAACCCTAACCCTAACCCTAACCCTAACCCTAACCCTAACCCTAACCCTAACCCTAACCCTAACCCTAACCCTAACCCTAACCCTAACCCTAACCCTAACCCTAACCCTAACCCTAACCCTAACCCTAACCCTAACCCTAACCCTAACCCTAACCCTAACCCTAACCCTAACCCTAACCCTAACCCTAACCCTAACCCTAACCCTAACCCTAACCCTAACCCTAACCCTAACCCTAACCCTAACCCTAACCCTAACCCTAACCCTAACCCTAACCCTAACCCTAACCCTAACCCTAACCCTAACCCTAACCCTAACCCTAACCCTAACCCTAACCCTAACCCTAACCCTAACCCTAACCCTAACCCTAACCCTAACCCTAACCCTAACCCTAACCCTAACCCTAACCCTAACCCTAACCCTAACCCTAACCCTAACCCTAACCCTAACCCTAACCCTAACCCTAACCCTAACCCTAACCCTAACCCTAACCCTAACCCTAACCCTAACCCTAACCCTAACCCTAACCCTAACCCTAACCCTAACCCTAACCCTAACCCTAACCCTAACCCTAACCCTAACCCTAACCCTAACCCTAACCCTAACCCTAACCCTAACCCTAACCCTAACCCTAACCCTAACCCTAACCCTAACCCTAACCCTAACCCTAACCCTAACCCTAACCCTAACCCTAACCCTAACCCTAACCCTAACCCTAACCCTAACCCTAACCCTAACCCTAACCCTAACCCTAACCCTAACCCTAACCCTAACCCTAACCCTAACCCTAACCCTAACCCTAACCCTAACCCTAACCCTAACCCTAACCCTAACCCTAACCCTAACCCTAACCCTAACCCTAACCCTAACCCTAACCCTAACCCTAACCCTAACCCTAACCCTAACCCTAACCCTAACCCTAACCCTAACCCTAACCCTAACCCTAACCCTAACCCTAACCCTAACCCTAACCCTAACCCTAACCCTAACCCTAACCCTAACCCTAACCCTAACCCTAACCCTAACCCTAACCCTAACCCTAACCCTAACCCTAACCCTAACCCTAACCCTAACCCTAACCCTAACCCTAACCCTAACCCTAACCCTAACCCTAACCCTAACCCTAACCCTAACCCTAACCCTAACCCTAACCCTAACCCTAACCCTAACCCTAACCCTAACCCTAACCCTAACCCTAACCCTAACCCTAACCCTAACCCTAACCCTAACCCTAACCCTAACCCTAACCCTAACCCTAACCCTAACCCTAACCCTAACCCTAACCCTAACCCTAACCCTAACCCTAACCCTAACCCTAACCCTAACCCTAACCCTAACCCTAACCCTAACCCTAACCCTAACCCTAACCCTAACCCTAACCCTAACCCTAACCCTAACCCTAACCCTAACCCTAACCCTAACCCTAACCCTAACCCTAACCCTAACCCTAACCCTAACCCTAACCCTAACCCTAACCCTAACCCTAACCCTAACCCTAACCCTAACCCTAACCCTAACCCTAACCCTAACCCTAACCCTAACCCTAACCCTAACCCTAACCCTAACCCTAACCCTAACCCTAACCCTAACCCTAACCCTAACCCTAACCCTAACCCTAACCCTAACCCTAACCCTAACCCTAACCCTAACCCTAACCCTAACCCTAACCCTAACCCTAACCCTAACCCTAACCCTAACCCTAACCCTAACCCTAACCCTAACCCTAACCCTAACCCTAACCCTAACCCTAACCCTAACCCTAACCCTAACCCTAACCCTAACCCTAACCCTAACCCTAACCCTAACCCTAACCCTAACCCTAACCCTAACCCTAACCCTAACCCTAACCCTAACCCTAACCCTAACCCTAACCCTAACCCTAACCCTAACCCTAACCCTAACCCTAACCCTAACCCTAACCCTAACCCTAACCCTAACCCTAACCCTAACCCTAACCCTAACCCTAACCCTAACCCTAACCCTAACCCTAACCCTAACCCTAACCCTAACCCTAACCCTAACCCTAACCCTAACCCTAACCCTAACCCTAACCCTAACCCTAACCCTAACCCTAACCCTAACCCTAACCCTAACCCTAACCCTAACCCTAACCCTAACCCTAACCCTAACCCTAACCCTAACCCTAACCCTAACCCTAACCCTAACCCTAACCCTAACCCTAACCCTAACCCTAACCCTAACCCTAACCCTAACCCTAACCCTAACCCTAACCCTAACCCTAACCCTAACCCTAACCCTAACCCTAACCCTAACCCTAACCCTAACCCTAACCCTAACCCTAACCCTAACCCTAACCCTAACCCTAACCCTAACCCTAACCCTAACCCTAACCCTAACCCTAACCCTAACCCTAACCCTAACCCTAACCCTAACCCTAACCCTAACCCTAACCCTAACCCTAACCCTAACCCTAACCCTAACCCTAACCCTAACCCTAACCCTAACCCTAACCCTAACCCTAACCCTAACCCTAACCCTAACCCTAACCCTAACCCTAACCCTAACCCTAACCCTAACCCTAACCCTAACCCTAACCCTAACCCTAACCCTAACCCTAACCCTAACCCTAACCCTAACCCTAACCCTAACCCTAACCCTAACCCTAACCCTAACCCTAACCCTAACCCTAACCCTAACCCTAACCCTAACCCTAACCCTAACCCTAACCCTAACCCTAACCCTAACCCTAACCCTAACCCTAACCCTAACCCTAACCCTAACCCTAACCCTAACCCTAACCCTAACCCTAACCCTAACCCTAACCCTAACCCTAACCCTAACCCTAACCCTAACCCTAACCCTAACCCTAACCCTAACCCTAACCCTAACCCTAACCCTAACCCTAACCCTAACCCTAACCCTAACCCTAACCCTAACCCTAACCCTAACCCTAACCCTAACCCTAACCCTAACCCTAACCCTAACCCTAACCCTAACCCTAACCCTAACCCTAACCCTAACCCTAACCCTAACCCTAACCCTAACCCTAACCCTAACCCTAACCCTAACCCTAACCCTAACCCTAACCCTAACCCTAACCCTAACCCTAACCCTAACCCTAACCCTAACCCTAACCCTAACCCTAACCCTAACCCTAACCCTAACCCTAACCCTAACCCTAACCCTAACCCTAACCCTAACCCTAACCCTAACCCTAACCCTAACCCTAACCCTAACCCTAACCCTAACCCTAACCCTAACCCTAACCCTAACCCTAACCCTAACCCTAACCCTAACCCTAACCCTAACCCTAACCCTAACCCTAACCCTAACCCTAACCCTAACCCTAACCCTAACCCTAACCCTAACCCTAACCCTAACCCTAACCCTAACCCTAACCCTAACCCTAACCCTAACCCTAACCCTAACCCTAACCCTAACCCTAACCCTAACCCTAACCCTAACCCTAACCCTAACCCTAACCCTAACCCTAACCCTAACCCTAACCCTAACCCTAACCCTAACCCTAACCCTAACCCTAACCCTAACCCTAACCCTAACCCTAACCCTAACCCTAACCCTAACCCTAACCCTAACCCTAACCCTAACCCTAACCCTAACCCTAACCCTAACCCTAACCCTAACCCTAACCCTAACCCTAACCCTAACCCTAACCCTAACCCTAACCCTAACCCTAACCCTAACCCTAACCCTAACCCTAACCCTAACCCTAACCCTAACCCTAACCCTAACCCTAACCCTAACCCTAACCCTAACCCTAACCCTAACCCTAACCCTAACCCTAACCCTAACCCTAACCCTAACCCTAACCCTAACCCTAACCCTAACCCTAACCCTAACCCTAACCCTAACCCTAACCCTAACCCTAACCCTAACCCTAACCCTAACCCTAACCCTAACCCTAACCCTAACCCTAACCCTAACCCTAACCCTAACCCTAACCCTAACCCTAACCCTAACCCTAACCCTAACCCTAACCCTAACCCTAACCCTAACCCTAACCCTAACCCTAACCCTAACCCTAACCCTAACCCTAACCCTAACCCTAACCCTAACCCTAACCCTAACCCTAACCCTAACCCTAACCCTAACCCTAACCCTAACCCTAACCCTAACCCTAACCCTAACCCTAACCCTAACCCTAACCCTAACCCTAACCCTAACCCTAACCCTAACCCTAACCCTAACCCTAACCCTAACCCTAACCCTAACCCTAACCCTAACCCTAACCCTAACCCTAACCCTAACCCTAACCCTAACCCTAACCCTAACCCTAACCCTAACCCTAACCCTAACCCTAACCCTAACCCTAACCCTAACCCTAACCCTAACCCTAACCCTAACCCTAACCCTAACCCTAACCCTAACCCTAACCCTAACCCTAACCCTAACCCTAACCCTAACCCTAACCCTAACCCTAACCCTAACCCTAACCCTAACCCTAACCCTAACCCTAACCCTAACCCTAACCCTAACCCTAACCCTAACCCTAACCCTAACCCTAACCCTAACCCTAACCCTAACCCTAACCCTAACCCTAACCCTAACCCTAACCCTAACCCTAACCCTAACCCTAACCCTAACCCTAACCCTAACCCTAACCCTAACCCTAACCCTAACCCTAACCCTAACCCTAACCCTAACCCTAACCCTAACCCTAACCCTAACCCTAACCCTAACCCTAACCCTAACCCTAACCCTAACCCTAACCCTAACCCTAACCCTAACCCTAACCCTAACCCTAACCCTAACCCTAACCCTAACCCTAACCCTAACCCTAACCCTAACCCTAACCCTAACCCTAACCCTAACCCTAACCCTAACCCTAACCCTAACCCTAACCCTAACCCTAACCCTAACCCTAACCCTAACCCTAACCCTAACCCTAACCCTAACCCTAACCCTAACCCTAACCCTAACCCTAACCCTAACCCTAACCCTAACCCTAACCCTAACCCTAACCCTAACCCTAACCCTAACCCTAACCCTAACCCTAACCCTAACCCTAACCCTAACCCTAACCCTAACCCTAACCCTAACCCTAACCCTAACCCTAACCCTAACCCTAACCCTAACCCTAACCCTAACCCTAACCCTAACCCTAACCCTAACCCTAACCCTAACCCTAACCCTAACCCTAACCCTAACCCTAACCCTAACCCTAACCCTAACCCTAACCCTAACCCTAACCCTAACCCTAACCCTAACCCTAACCCTAACCCTAACCCTAACCCTAACCCTAACCCTAACCCTAACCCTAACCCTAACCCTAACCCTAACCCTAACCCTAACCCTAACCCTAACCCTAACCCTAACCCTAACCCTAACCCTAACCCTAACCCTAACCCTAACCCTAACCCTAACCCTAACCCTAACCCTAACCCTAACCCTAACCCTAACCCTAACCCTAACCCTAACCCTAACCCTAACCCTAA
Organism: Heloderma suspectum; assembly: GCF_057233095.1. NCBI lineage: Eukaryota > Metazoa > Chordata > Lepidosauria > Squamata > Helodermatidae > Heloderma > Heloderma suspectum. The sequence continues at coordinate 107,119 of NC_139467.1, forward strand.
CCCTAACCCTAACCCTAACCCTAACCCTAACCCTAACCCTAACCCTAACCCTAACCCTAACCCTAACCCTAACCCTAACCCTAACCCTAACCCTAACCCTAACCCTAACCCTAACCCTAACCCTAACCCTAACCCTAACCCTAACCCTAACCCTAACCCTAACCCTAACCCTAACCCTAACCCTAACCCTAACCCTAACCCTAACCCTAACCCTAACCCTAACCCTAACCCTAACCCTAACCCTAACCCTAACCCTAACCCTAACCCTAACCCTAACCCTAACCCTAACCCTAACCCTAACCCTAACCCTAACCCTAACCCTAACCCTAACCCTAACCCTAACCCTAACCCTAACCCTAACCCTAACCCTAACCCTAACCCTAACCCTAACCCTAACCCTAACCCTAACCCTAACCCTAACCCTAACCCTAACCCTAACCCTAACCCTAACCCTAACCCTAACCCTAACCCTAACCCTAACCCTAACCCTAACCCTAACCCTAACCCTAACCCTAACCCTAACCCTAACCCTAACCCTAACCCTAACCCTAACCCTAACCCTAACCCTAACCCTAACCCTAACCCTAACCCTAACCCTAACCCTAACCCTAACCCTAACCCTAACCCTAACCCTAACCCTAACCCTAACCCTAACCCTAACCCTAACCCTAACCCTAACCCTAACCCTAACCCTAACCCTAACCCTAACCCTAACCCTAACCCTAACCCTAACCCTAACCCTAACCCTAACCCTAACCCTAACCCTAACCCTAACCCTAACCCTAACCCTAACCCTAACCCTAACCCTAACCCTAACCCTAACCCTAACCCTAACCCTAACCCTAACCCTAACCCTAACCCTAACCCTAACCCTAACCCTAACCCTAACCCTAACCCTAACCCTAACCCTAACCCTAACCCTAACCCTAACCCTAACCCTAACCCTAACCCTAACCCTAACCCTAACCCTAACCCTAACCCTAACCCTAACCCTAACCCTAACCCTAACCCTAACCCTAACCCTAACCCTAACCCTAACCCTAACCCTAACCCTAACCCTAACCCTAACCCTAACCCTAACCCTAACCCTAACCCTAACCCTAACCCTAACCCTAACCCTAACCCTAACCCTAACCCTAACCCTAACCCTAACCCTAACCCTAACCCTAACCCTAACCCTAACCCTAACCCTAACCCTAACCCTAACCCTAACCCTAACCCTAACCCTAACCCTAACCCTAACCCTAACCCTAACCCTAACCCTAACCCTAACCCTAACCCTAACCCTAACCCTAACCCTAACCCTAACCCTAACCCTAACCCTAACCCTAACCCTAACCCTAACCCTAACCCTAACCCTAACCCTAACCCTAACCCTAACCCTAACCCTAACCCTAACCCTAACCCTAACCCTAACCCTAACCCTAACCCTAACCCTAACCCTAACCCTAACCCTAACCCTAACCCTAACCCTAACCCTAACCCTAACCCTAACCCTAACCCTAACCCTAACCCTAACCCTAACCCTAACCCTAACCCTAACCCTAACCCTAACCCTAACCCTAACCCTAACCCTAACCCTAACCCTAACCCTAACCCTAACCCTAACCCTAACCCTAACCCTAACCCTAACCCTAACCCTAACCCTAACCCTAACCCTAACCCTAACCCTAACCCTAACCCTAACCCTAACCCTAACCCTAACCCTAACCCTAACCCTAACCCTAACCCTAACCCTAACCCTAACCCTAACCCTAACCCTAACCCTAACCCTAACCCTAACCCTAACCCTAACCCTAACCCTAACCCTAACCCTAACCCTAACCCTAACCCTAACCCTAACCCTAACCCTAACCCTAACCCTAACCCTAACCCTAACCCTAACCCTAACCCTAACCCTAACCCTAACCCTAACCCTAACCCTAACCCTAACCCTAACCCTAACCCTAACCCTAACCCTAACCCTAACCCTAACCCTAACCCTAACCCTAACCCTAACCCTAACCCTAACCCTAACCCTAACCCTAACCCTAACCCTAACCCTAACCCTAACCCTAACCCTAACCCTAACCCTAACCCTAACCCTAACCCTAACCCTAACCCTAACCCTAACCCTAACCCTAACCCTAACCCTAACCCTAACCCTAACCCTAACCCTAACCCTAACCCTAACCCTAACCCTAACCCTAACCCTAACCCTAACCCTAACCCTAACCCTAACCCTAACCCTAACCCTAACCCTAACCCTAACCCTAACCCTAACCCTAACCCTAACCCTAACCCTAACCCTAACCCTAACCCTAACCCTAACCCTAACCCTAACCCTAACCCTAACCCTAACCCTAACCCTAACCCTAACCCTAACCCTAACCCTAACCCTAACCCTAACCCTAACCCTAACCCTAACCCTAACCCTAACCCTAACCCTAACCCTAACCCTAACCCTAACCCTAACCCTAACCCTAACCCTAACCCTAACCCTAACCCTAACCCTAACCCTAACCCTAACCCTAACCCTAACCCTAACCCTAACCCTAACCCTAACCCTAACCCTAACCCTAACCCTAACCCTAACCCTAACCCTAACCCTAACCCTAACCCTAACCCTAACCCTAACCCTAACCCTAACCCTAACCCTAACCCTAACCCTAACCCTAACCCTAACCCTAACCCTAACCCTAACCCTAACCCTAACCCTAACCCTAACCCTAACCCTAACCCTAACCCTAACCCTAACCCTAACCCTAACCCTAACCCTAACCCTAACCCTAACCCTAACCCTAACCCTAACCCTAACCCTAACCCTAACCCTAACCCTAACCCTAACCCTAACCCTAACCCTAACCCTAACCCTAACCCTAACCCTAACCCTAACCCTAACCCTAACCCTAACCCTAACCCTAACCCTAACCCTAACCCTAACCCTAACCCTAACCCTAACCCTAACCCTAACCCTAACCCTAACCCTAACCCTAACCCTAACCCTAACCCTAACCCTAACCCTAACCCTAACCCTAACCCTAACCCTAACCCTAACCCTAACCCTAACCCTAACCCTAACCCTAACCCTAACCCTAACCCTAACCCTAACCCTAACCCTAACCCTAACCCTAACCCTAACCCTAACCCTAACCCTAACCCTAACCCTAACCCTAACCCTAACCCTAACCCTAACCCTAACCCTAACCCTAACCCTAACCCTAACCCTAACCCTAACCCTAACCCTAACCCTAACCCTAACCCTAACCCTAACCCTAACCCTAACCCTAACCCTAACCCTAACCCTAACCCTAACCCTAACCCTAACCCTAACCCTAACCCTAACCCTAACCCTAACCCTAACCCTAACCCTAACCCTAACCCTAACCCTAACCCTAACCCTAACCCTAACCCTAACCCTAACCCTAACCCTAACCCTAACCCTAACCCTAACCCTAACCCTAACCCTAACCCTAACCCTAACCCTAACCCTAACCCTAACCCTAACCCTAACCCTAACCCTAACCCTAACCCTAACCCTAACCCTAACCCTAACCCTAACCCTAACCCTAACCCTAACCCTAACCCTAACCCTAACCCTAACCCTAACCCTAACCCTAACCCTAACCCTAACCCTAACCCTAACCCTAACCCTAACCCTAACCCTAACCCTAACCCTAACCCTAACCCTAACCCTAACCCTAACCCTAACCCTAACCCTAACCCTAACCCTAACCCTAACCCTAACCCTAACCCTAACCCTAACCCTAACCCTAACCCTAACCCTAACCCTAACCCTAACCCTAACCCTAACCCTAACCCTAACCCTAACCCTAACCCTAACCCTAACCCTAACCCTAACCCTAACCCTAACCCTAACCCTAACCCTAACCCTAACCCTAACCCTAACCCTAACCCTAACCCTAACCCTAACCCTAACCCTAACCCTAACCCTAACCCTAACCCTAACCCTAACCCTAACCCTAACCCTAACCCTAACCCTAACCCTAACCCTAACCCTAACCCTAACCCTAACCCTAACCCTAACCCTAACCCTAACCCTAACCCTAACCCTAACCCTAACCCTAACCCTAACCCTAACCCTAACCCTAACCCTAACCCTAACCCTAACCCTAACCCTAACCCTAACCCTAACCCTAACCCTAACCCTAACCCTAACCCTAACCCTAACCCTAACCCTAACCCTAACCCTAACCCTAACCCTAACCCTAACCCTAACCCTAACCCTAACCCTAACCCTAACCCTAACCCTAACCCTAACCCTAACCCTAACCCTAACCCTAACCCTAACCCTAACCCTAACCCTAACCCTAACCCTAACCCTAACCCTAACCCTAACCCTAACCCTAACCCTAACCCTAACCCTAACCCTAACCCTAACCCTAACCCTAACCCTAACCCTAACCCTAACCCTAACCCTAACCCTAACCCTAACCCTAACCCTAACCCTAACCCTAACCCTAACCCTAACCCTAACCCTAACCCTAACCCTAACCCTAACCCTAACCCTAACCCTAACCCTAACCCTAACCCTAACCCTAACCCTAACCCTAACCCTAACCCTAACCCTAACCCTAACCCTAACCCTAACCCTAACCCTAACCCTAACCCTAACCCTAACCCTAACCCTAACCCTAACCCTAACCCTAACCCTAACCCTAACCCTAACCCTAACCCTAACCCTAACCCTAACCCTAACCCTAACCCTAACCCTAACCCTAACCCTAACCCTAACCCTAACCCTAACCCTAACCCTAACCCTAACCCTAACCCTAACCCTAACCCTAACCCTAACCCTAACCCTAACCCTAACCCTAACCCTAACCCTAACCCTAACCCTAACCCTAACCCTAACCCTAACCCTAACCCTAACCCTAACCCTAACCCTAACCCTAACCCTAACCCTAACCCTAACCCTAACCCTAACCCTAACCCTAACCCTAACCCTAACCCTAACCCTAACCCTAACCCTAACCCTAACCCTAACCCTAACCCTAACCCTAACCCTAACCCTAACCCTAACCCTAACCCTAACCCTAACCCTAACCCTAACCCTAACCCTAACCCTAACCCTAACCCTAACCCTAACCCTAACCCTAACCCTAACCCTAACCCTAACCCTAACCCTAACCCTAACCCTAACCCTAACCCTAACCCTAACCCTAACCCTAACCCTAACCCTAACCCTAACCCTAACCCTAACCCTAACCCTAACCCTAACCCTAACCCTAACCCTAACCCTAACCCTAACCCTAACCCTAACCCTAACCCTAACCCTAACCCTAACCCTAACCCTAACCCTAACCCTAACCCTAACCCTAACCCTAACCCTAACCCTAACCCTAACCCTAACCCTAACCCTAACCCTAACCCTAACCCTAACCCTAACCCTAACCCTAACCCTAACCCTAACCCTAACCCTAACCCTAACCCTAACCCTAACCCTAACCCTAACCCTAACCCTAACCCTAACCCTAACCCTAACCCTAACCCTAACCCTAACCCTAACCCTAACCCTAACCCTAACCCTAACCCTAACCCTAACCCTAACCCTAACCCTAACCCTAACCCTAACCCTAACCCTAACCCTAACCCTAACCCTAACCCTAACCCTAACCCTAACCCTAACCCTAACCCTAACCCTAACCCTAACCCTAACCCTAACCCTAACCCTAACCCTAACCCTAACCCTAACCCTAACCCTAACCCTAACCCTAACCCTAACCCTAACCCTAACCCTAACCCTAACCCTAACCCTAACCCTAACCCTAACCCTAACCCTAACCCTAACCCTAACCCTAACCCTAACCCTAACCCTAACCCTAACCCTAACCCTAACCCTAACCCTAACCCTAACCCTAACCCTAACCCTAACCCTAACCCTAACCCTAACCCTAACCCTAACCCTAACCCTAACCCTAACCCTAACCCTAACCCTAACCCTAACCCTAACCCTAACCCTAACCCTAACCCTAACCCTAACCCTAACCCTAACCCTAACCCTAACCCTAACCCTAACCCTAACCCTAACCCTAACCCTAACCCTAACCCTAACCCTAACCCTAACCCTAACCCTAACCCTAACCCTAACCCTAACCCTAACCCTAACCCTAACCCTAACCCTAACCCTAACCCTAACCCTAACCCTAACCCTAACCCTAACCCTAACCCTAACCCTAACCCTAACCCTAACCCTAACCCTAACCCTAACCCTAACCCTAACCCTAACCCTAACCCTAACCCTAACCCTAACCCTAACCCTAACCCTAACCCTAACCCTAACCCTAACCCTAACCCTAACCCTAACCCTAACCCTAACCCTAACCCTAACCCTAACCCTAACCCTAACCCTAACCCTAACCCTAACCCTAACCCTAACCCTAACCCTAACCCTAACCCTAACCCTAACCCTAACCCTAACCCTAACCCTAACCCTAACCCTAACCCTAACCCTAACCCTAACCCTAACCCTAACCCTAACCCTAACCCTAACCCTAACCCTAACCCTAACCCTAACCCTAACCCTAACCCTAACCCTAACCCTAACCCTAACCCTAACCCTAACCCTAACCCTAACCCTAACCCTAACCCTAACCCTAACCCTAACCCTAACCCTAACCCTAACCCTAACCCTAACCCTAACCCTAACCCTAACCCTAACCCTAACCCTAACCCTAACCCTAACCCTAACCCTAACCCTAACCCTAACCCTAACCCTAACCCTAACCCTAACCCTAACCCTAACCCTAACCCTAACCCTAACCCTAACCCTAACCCTAACCCTAACCCTAACCCTAACCCTAACCCTAACCCTAACCCTAACCCTAACCCTAACCCTAACCCTAACCCTAACCCTAACCCTAACCCTAACCCTAACCCTAACCCTAACCCTAACCCTAACCCTAACCCTAACCCTAACCCTAACCCTAACCCTAACCCTAACCCTAACCCTAACCCTAACCCTAACCCTAACCCTAACCCTAACCCTAACCCTAACCCTAACCCTAACCCTAACCCTAACCCTAACCCTAACCCTAACCCTAACCCTAACCCTAACCCTAACCCTAACCCTAACCCTAACCCTAACCCTAACCCTAACCCTAACCCTAACCCTAACCCTAACCCTAACCCTAACCCTAACCCTAACCCTAACCCTAACCCTAACCCTAACCCTAACCCTAACCCTAACCCTAACCCTAACCCTAACCCTAACCCTAACCCTAACCCTAACCCTAACCCTAACCCTAACCCTAACCCTAACCCTAACCCTAACCCTAACCCTAACCCTAACCCTAACCCTAACCCTAACCCTAACCCTAACCCTAACCCTAACCCTAACCCTAACCCTAACCCTAACCCTAACCCTAACCCTAACCCTAACCCTAACCCTAACCCTAACCCTAACCCTAACCCTAACCCTAACCCTAACCCTAACCCTAACCCTAACCCTAACCCTAACCCTAACCCTAACCCTAACCCTAACCCTAACCCTAACCCTAACCCTAACCCTAACCCTAACCCTAACCCTAACCCTAACCCTAACCCTAACCCTAACCCTAACCCTAACCCTAACCCTAACCCTAACCCTAACCCTAACCCTAACCCTAACCCTAACCCTAACCCTAACCCTAACCCTAACCCTAACCCTAACCCTAACCCTAACCCTAACCCTAACCCTAACCCTAACCCTAACCCTAACCCTAACCCTAACCCTAACCCTAACCCTAACCCTAACCCTAACCCTAACCCTAACCCTAACCCTAACCCTAACCCTAACCCTAACCCTAACCCTAACCCTAACCCTAACCCTAACCCTAACCCTAACCCTAACCCTAACCCTAACCCTAACCCTAACCCTAACCCTAACCCTAACCCTAACCCTAACCCTAACCCTAACCCTAACCCTAACCCTAACCCTAACCCTAACCCTAACCCTAACCCTAACCCTAACCCTAACCCTAACCCTAACCCTAACCCTAACCCTAACCCTAACCCTAACCCTAACCCTAACCCTAACCCTAACCCTAACCCTAACCCTAACCCTAACCCTAACCCTAACCCTAACCCTAACCCTAACCCTAACCCTAACCCTAACCCTAACCCTAACCCTAACCCTAACCCTAACCCTAACCCTAACCCTAACCCTAACCCTAACCCTAACCCTAACCCTAACCCTAACCCTAACCCTAACCCTAACCCTAACCCTAACCCTAACCCTAACCCTAACCCTAACCCTAACCCTAACCCTAACCCTAACCCTAACCCTAACCCTAACCCTAACCCTAACCCTAACCCTAACCCTAACCCTAACCCTAACCCTAACCCTAACCCTAACCCTAACCCTAACCCTAACCCTAACCCTAACCCTAACCCTAACCCTAACCCTAACCCTAACCCTAACCCTAACCCTAACCCTAACCCTAACCCTAACCCTAACCCTAACCCTAACCCTAACCCTAACCCTAACCCTAACCCTAACCCTAACCCTAACCCTAACCCTAACCCTAACCCTAACCCTAACCCTAACCCTAACCCTAACCCTAACCCTAACCCTAACCCTAACCCTAACCCTAACCCTAACCCTAACCCTAACCCTAACCCTAACCCTAACCCTAACCCTAACCCTAACCCTAACCCTAACCCTAACCCTAACCCTAACCCTAACCCTAACCCTAACCCTAACCCTAACCCTAACCCTAACCCTAACCCTAACCCTAACCCTAACCCTAACCCTAACCCTAACCCTAACCCTAACCCTAACCCTAACCCTAACCCTAACCCTAACCCTAACCCTAACCCTAACCCTAACCCTAACCCTAACCCTAACCCTAACCCTAACCCTAACCCTAACCCTAACCCTAACCCTAACCCTAACCCTAACCCTAACCCTAACCCTAACCCTAACCCTAACCCTAACCCTAACCCTAACCCTAACCCTAACCCTAACCCTAACCCTAACCCTAACCCTAACCCTAACCCTAACCCTAACCCTAACCCTAACCCTAACCCTAACCCTAACCCTAACCCTAACCCTAACCCTAACCCTAACCCTAACCCTAACCCTAACCCTAACCCTAACCCTAACCCTAACCCTAACCCTAACCCTAACCCTAACCCTAACCCTAACCCTAACCCTAACCCTAACCCTAACCCTAACCCTAACCCTAACCCTAACCCTAACCCTAACCCTAACCCTAACCCTAACCCTAACCCTAACCCTAACCCTAACCCTAACCCTAACCCTAACCCTAACCCTAACCCTAACCCTAACCCTAACCCTAACCCTAACCCTAACCCTAACCCTAACCCTAACCCTAACCCTAACCCTAACCCTAACCCTAACCCTAACCCTAACCCTAACCCTAACCCTAACCCTAACCCTAACCCTAACCCTAACCCTAACCCTAACCCTAACCCTAACCCTAACCCTAACCCTAACCCTAACCCTAACCCTAACCCTAACCCTAACCCTAACCCTAACCCTAACCCTAACCCTAACCCTAACCCTAACCCTAACCCTAACCCTAACCCTAACCCTAACCCTAACCCTAACCCTAACCCTAACCCTAACCCTAACCCTAACCCTAACCCTAACCCTAACCCTAACCCTAACCCTAACCCTAACCCTAACCCTAACCCTAACCCTAACCCTAACCCTAACCCTAACCCTAACCCTAACCCTAACCCTAACCCTAACCCTAACCCTAACCCTAACCCTAACCCTAACCCTAACCCTAACCCTAACCCTAACCCTAACCCTAACCCTAACCCTAACCCTAACCCTAACCCTAACCCTAACCCTAACCCTAACCCTAACCCTAACCCTAACCCTAACCCTAACCCTAACCCTAACCCTAACCCTAACCCTAACCCTAACCCTAACCCTAACCCTAACCCTAACCCTAACCCTAACCCTAACCCTAACCCTAACCCTAACCCTAACCCTAACCCTAACCCTAACCCTAACCCTAACCCTAACCCTAACCCTAACCCTAACCCTAACCCTAACCCTAACCCTAACCCTAACCCTAACCCTAACCCTAACCCTAACCCTAACCCTAACCCTAACCCTAACCCTAACCCTAACCCTAACCCTAACCCTAACCCTAACCCTAACCCTAACCCTAACCCTAACCCTAACCCTAACCCTAACCCTAACCCTAACCCTAACCCTAACCCTAACCCTAACCCTAACCCTAACCCTAACCCTAACCCTAACCCTAACCCTAACCCTAACCCTAACCCTAACCCTAACCCTAACCCTAACCCTAACCCTAACCCTAACCCTAACCCTAACCCTAACCCTAACCCTAACCCTAACCCTAACCCTAACCCTAACCCTAACCCTAACCCTAACCCTAACCCTAACCCTAACCCTAACCCTAACCCTAACCCTAACCCTAACCCTAACCCTAACCCTAACCCTAACCCTAACCCTAACCCTAACCCTAACCCTAACCCTAACCCTAACCCTAACCCTAACCCTAACCCTAACCCTAACCCTAACCCTAACCCTAACCCTAACCCTAACCCTAACCCTAACCCTAACCCTAACCCTAACCCTAACCCTAACCCTAACCCTAACCCTAACCCTAACCCTAACCCTAACCCTAACCCTAACCCTAACCCTAACCCTAACCCTAACCCTAACCCTAACCCTAACCCTAACCCTAACCCTAACCCTAACCCTAACCCTAACCCTAACCCTAACCCTAACCCTAACCCTAACCCTAACCCTAACCCTAACCCTAACCCTAACCCTAACCCTAACCCTAACCCTAACCCTAACCCTAACCCTAACCCTAACCCTAACCCTAACCCTAACCCTAACCCTAACCCTAACCCTAACCCTAACCCTAACCCTAACCCTAACCCTAACCCTAACCCTAACCCTAACCCTAACCCTAACCCTAACCCTAACCCTAACCCTAACCCTAACCCTAACCCTAACCCTAACCCTAACCCTAACCCTAACCCTAACCCTAACCCTAACCCTAACCCTAACCCTAACCCTAACCCTAACCCTAACCCTAACCCTAACCCTAACCCTAACCCTAACCCTAACCCTAACCCTAACCCTAACCCTAACCCTAACCCTAACCCTAACCCTAACCCTAACCCTAACCCTAACCCTAACCCTAACCCTAACCCTAACCCTAACCCTAACCCTAACCCTAACCCTAACCCTAACCCTAACCCTAACCCTAACCCTAACCCTAACCCTAACCCTAACCCTAACCCTAACCCTAACCCTAACCCTAACCCTAACCCTAACCCTAACCCTAACCCTAACCCTAACCCTAACCCTAACCCTAACCCTAACCCTAACCCTAACCCTAACCCTAACCCTAACCCTAACCCTAACCCTAACCCTAACCCTAACCCTAACCCTAACCCTAACCCTAACCCTAACCCTAACCCTAACCCTAACCCTAACCCTAACCCTAACCCTAACCCTAACCCTAACCCTAACCCTAACCCTAACCCTAACCCTAACCCTAACCCTAACCCTAACCCTAACCCTAACCCTAACCCTAACCCTAACCCTAACCCTAACCCTAACCCTAACCCTAACCCTAACCCTAACCCTAACCCTAACCCTAACCCTAACCCTAACCCTAACCCTAACCCTAACCCTAACCCTAACCCTAACCCTAACCCTAACCCTAACCCTAACCCTAACCCTAACCCTAACCCTAACCCTAACCCTAACCCTAACCCTAACCCTAACCCTAACCCTAACCCTAACCCTAACCCTAACCCTAACCCTAACCCTAACCCTAACCCTAACCCTAACCCTAACCCTAACCCTAACCCTAACCCTAACCCTAACCCTAACCCTAACCCTAACCCTAACCCTAACCCTAACCCTAACCCTAACCCTAACCCTAACCCTAACCCTAACCCTAACCCTAACCCTAACCCTAACCCTAACCCTAACCCTAACCCTAACCCTAACCCTAACCCTAACCCTAACCCTAACCCTAACCCTAACCCTAACCCTAACCCTAACCCTAACCCTAACCCTAACCCTAACCCTAACCCTAACCCTAACCCTAACCCTAACCCTAACCCTAACCCTAACCCTAACCCTAACCCTAACCCTAACCCTAACCCTAACCCTAACCCTAACCCTAACCCTAACCCTAACCCTAACCCTAACCCTAACCCTAACCCTAACCCTAACCCTAACCCTAACCCTAACCCTAACCCTAACCCTAACCCTAACCCTAACCCTAACCCTAACCCTAACCCTAACCCTAACCCTAACCCTAACCCTAACCCTAACCCTAACCCTAACCCTAACCCTAACCCTAACCCTAACCCTAACCCTAACCCTAACCCTAACCCTAACCCTAACCCTAACCCTAACCCTAACCCTAACCCTAACCCTAACCCTAACCCTAACCCTAACCCTAACCCTAACCCTAACCCTAACCCTAACCCTAACCCTAACCCTAACCCTAACCCTAACCCTAACCCTAACCCTAACCCTAACCCTAACCCTAACCCTAACCCTAACCCTAACCCTAACCCTAACCCTAACCCTAACCCTAACCCTAACCCTAACCCTAACCCTAACCCTAACCCTAACCCTAACCCTAACCCTAACCCTAACCCTAACCCTAACCCTAACCCTAACCCTAACCCTAACCCTAACCCTAACCCTAACCCTAACCCTAACCCTAACCCTAACCCTAACCCTAACCCTAACCCTAACCCTAACCCTAACCCTAACCCTAACCCTAACCCTAACCCTAACCCTAACCCTAACCCTAACCCTAACCCTAACCCTAACCCTAACCCTAACCCTAACCCTAACCCTAACCCTAACCCTAACCCTAACCCTAACCCTAACCCTAACCCTAACCCTAACCCTAACCCTAACCCTAACCCTAACCCTAACCCTAACCCTAACCCTAACCCTAACCCTAACCCTAACCCTAACCCTAACCCTAACCCTAACCCTAACCCTAACCCTAACCCTAACCCTAACCCTAACCCTAACCCTAACCCTAACCCTAACCCTAACCCTAACCCTAACCCTAACCCTAACCCTAACCCTAACCCTAACCCTAACCCTAACCCTAACCCTAACCCTAACCCTAACCCTAACCCTAACCCTAACCCTAACCCTAACCCTAACCCTAACCCTAACCCTAACCCTAACCCTAACCCTAACCCTAACCCTAACCCTAACCCTAACCCTAACCCTAACCCTAACCCTAACCCTAACCCTAACCCTAACCCTAACCCTAACCCTAACCCTAACCCTAACCCTAACCCTAACCCTAACCCTAACCCTAACCCTAACCCTAACCCTAACCCTAACCCTAACCCTAACCCTAACCCTAACCCTAACCCTAACCCTAACCCTAACCCTAACCCTAACCCTAACCCTAACCCTAACCCTAACCCTAACCCTAACCCTAACCCTAACCCTAACCCTAACCCTAACCCTAACCCTAACCCTAACCCTAACCCTAACCCTAACCCTAACCCTAACCCTAACCCTAACCCTAACCCTAACCCTAACCCTAACCCTAACCCTAACCCTAACCCTAACCCTAACCCTAACCCTAACCCTAACCCTAACCCTAACCCTAACCCTAACCCTAACCCTAACCCTAACCCTAACCCTAACCCTAACCCTAACCCTAACCCTAACCCTAACCCTAACCCTAACCCTAACCCTAACCCTAACCCTAACCCTAACCCTAACCCTAACCCTAACCCTAACCCTAACCCTAACCCTAACCCTAACCCTAACCCTAACCCTAACCCTAACCCTAACCCTAACCCTAACCCTAACCCTAACCCTAACCCTAACCCTAACCCTAACCCTAACCCTAACCCTAACCCTAACCCTAACCCTAACCCTAACCCTAACCCTAACCCTAACCCTAACCCTAACCCTAACCCTAACCCTAACCCTAACCCTAACCCTAACCCTAACCCTAACCCTAACCCTAACCCTAACCCTAACCCTAACCCTAACCCTAACCCTAACCCTAACCCTAACCCTAACCCTAACCCTAACCCTAACCCTAACCCTAACCCTAACCCTAACCCTAACCCTAACCCTAACCCTAACCCTAACCCTAACCCTAACCCTAACCCTAACCCTAACCCTAACCCTAACCCTAACCCTAACCCTAACCCTAACCCTAACCCTAACCCTAACCCTAACCCTAACCCTAACCCTAACCCTAACCCTAACCCTAACCCTAACCCTAACCCTAACCCTAACCCTAACCCTAACCCTAACCCTAACCCTAACCCTAACCCTAACCCTAACCCTAACCCTAACCCTAACCCTAACCCTAACCCTAACCCTAACCCTAACCCTAACCCTAACCCTAACCCTAACCCTAACCCTAACCCTAACCCTAACCCTAACCCTAACCCTAACCCTAACCCTAACCCTAACCCTAACCCTAACCCTAACCCTAACCCTAACCCTAACCCTAACCCTAACCCTAACCCTAACCCTAACCCTAACCCTAACCCTAACCCTAACCCTAACCCTAACCCTAACCCTAACCCTAACCCTAACCCTAACCCTAACCCTAACCCTAACCCTAACCCTAACCCTAACCCTAACCCTAACCCTAACCCTAACCCTAACCCTAACCCTAACCCTAACCCTAACCCTAACCCTAACCCTAACCCTAACCCTAACCCTAACCCTAACCCTAACCCTAACCCTAACCCTAACCCTAACCCTAACCCTAACCCTAACCCTAACCCTAACCCTAACCCTAACCCTAACCCTAACCCTAACCCTAACCCTAACCCTAACCCTAACCCTAACCCTAACCCTAACCCTAACCCTAACCCTAACCCTAACCCTAACCCTAACCCTAACCCTAACCCTAACCCTAACCCTAACCCTAACCCTAACCCTAACCCTAACCCTAACCCTAACCCTAACCCTAACCCTAACCCTAACCCTAACCCTAACCCTAACCCTAACCCTAACCCTAACCCTAACCCTAACCCTAACCCTAACCCTAACCCTAACCCTAACCCTAACCCTAACCCTAACCCTAACCCTAACCCTAACCCTAACCCTAACCCTAACCCTAACCCTAACCCTAACCCTAACCCTAACCCTAACCCTAACCCTAACCCTAACCCTAACCCTAACCCTAACCCTAACCCTAACCCTAACCCTAACCCTAACCCTAACCCTAACCCTAACCCTAACCCTAACCCTAACCCTAACCCTAACCCTAACCCTAACCCTAACCCTAACCCTAACCCTAACCCTAACCCTAACCCTAACCCTAACCCTAACCCTAACCCTAACCCTAACCCTAACCCTAACCCTAACCCTAACCCTAACCCTAACCCTAACCCTAACCCTAACCCTAACCCTAACCCTAACCCTAACCCTAACCCTAACCCTAACCCTAACCCTAACCCTAACCCTAACCCTAACCCTAACCCTAACCCTAACCCTAACCCTAACCCTAACCCTAACCCTAACCCTAACCCTAACCCTAACCCTAACCCTAACCCTAACCCTAACCCTAACCCTAACCCTAACCCTAACCCTAACCCTAACCCTAACCCTAACCCTAACCCTAACCCTAACCCTAACCCTAACCCTAACCCTAACCCTAACCCTAACCCTAACCCTAACCCTAACCCTAACCCTAACCCTAACCCTAACCCTAACCCTAACCCTAACCCTAACCCTAACCCTAACCCTAACCCTAACCCTAACCCTAACCCTAACCCTAACCCTAACCCTAACCCTAACCCTAACCCTAACCCTAACCCTAACCCTAACCCTAACCCTAACCCTAACCCTAACCCTAACCCTAACCCTAACCCTAACCCTAACCCTAACCCTAACCCTAACCCTAACCCTAACCCTAACCCTAACCCTAACCCTAACCCTAACCCTAACCCTAACCCTAACCCTAACCCTAACCCTAACCCTAACCCTAACCCTAACCCTAACCCTAACCCTAACCCTAACCCTAACCCTAACCCTAACCCTAACCCTAACCCTAACCCTAACCCTAACCCTAACCCTAACCCTAACCCTAACCCTAACCCTAACCCTAACCCTAACCCTAACCCTAACCCTAACCCTAACCCTAACCCTAACCCTAACCCTAACCCTAACCCTAACCCTAACCCTAACCCTAACCCTAACCCTAACCCTAACCCTAACCCTAACCCTAACCCTAACCCTAACCCTAACCCTAACCCTAACCCTAACCCTAACCCTAACCCTAACCCTAACCCTAACCCTAACCCTAACCCTAACCCTAACCCTAACCCTAACCCTAACCCTAACCCTAACCCTAACCCTAACCCTAACCCTAACCCTAACCCTAACCCTAACCCTAACCCTAACCCTAACCCTAACCCTAACCCTAACCCTAACCCTAACCCTAACCCTAACCCTAACCCTAACCCTAACCCTAACCCTAACCCTAACCCTAACCCTAACCCTAACCCTAACCCTAACCCTAACCCTAACCCTAACCCTAACCCTAACCCTAACCCTAACCCTAACCCTAACCCTAACCCTAACCCTAACCCTAACCCTAACCCTAACCCTAACCCTAACCCTAACCCTAACCCTAACCCTAACCCTAACCCTAACCCTAACCCTAACCCTAACCCTAACCCTAACCCTAACCCTAACCCTAACCCTAACCCTAACCCTAACCCTAACCCTAACCCTAACCCTAACCCTAACCCTAACCCTAACCCTAACCCTAACCCTAACCCTAACCCTAACCCTAACCCTAACCCTAACCCTAACCCTAACCCTAACCCTAACCCTAACCCTAACCCTAACCCTAACCCTAACCCTAACCCTAACCCTAACCCTAACCCTAACCCTAACCCTAACCCTAACCCTAACCCTAACCCTAACCCTAACCCTAACCCTAACCCTAACCCTAACCCTAACCCTAACCCTAACCCTAACCCTAACCCTAACCCTAACCCTAACCCTAACCCTAACCCTAACCCTAACCCTAACCCTAACCCTAACCCTAACCCTAACCCTAACCCTAACCCTAACCCTAACCCTAACCCTAACCCTAACCCTAACCCTAACCCTAACCCTAACCCTAACCCTAACCCTAACCCTAACCCTAACCCTAACCCTAACCCTAACCCTAACCCTAACCCTAACCCTAACCCTAACCCTAACCCTAACCCTAACCCTAACCCTAACCCTAACCCTAACCCTAACCCTAACCCTAACCCTAACCCTAACCCTAACCCTAACCCTAACCCTAACCCTAACCCTAACCCTAACCCTAACCCTAACCCTAACCCTAACCCTAACCCTAACCCTAACCCTAACCCTAACCCTAACCCTAACCCTAACCCTAACCCTAACCCTAACCCTAACCCTAACCCTAACCCTAACCCTAACCCTAACCCTAACCCTAACCCTAACCCTAACCCTAACCCTAACCCTAACCCTAACCCTAACCCTAACCCTAACCCTAACCCTAACCCTAACCCTAACCCTAACCCTAACCCTAACCCTAACCCTAACCCTAACCCTAACCCTAACCCTAACCCTAACCCTAACCCTAACCCTAACCCTAACCCTAACCCTAACCCTAACCCTAACCCTAACCCTAACCCTAACCCTAACCCTAACCCTAACCCTAACCCTAACCCTAACCCTAACCCTAACCCTAACCCTAACCCTAACCCTAACCCTAACCCTAACCCTAACCCTAACCCTAACCCTAACCCTAACCCTAACCCTAACCCTAACCCTAACCCTAACCCTAACCCTAACCCTAACCCTAACCCTAACCCTAACCCTAACCCTAACCCTAACCCTAACCCTAACCCTAACCCTAACCCTAACCCTAACCCTAACCCTAACCCTAACCCTAACCCTAACCCTAACCCTAACCCTAACCCTAACCCTAACCCTAACCCTAACCCTAACCCTAACCCTAACCCTAACCCTAACCCTAACCCTAACCCTAACCCTAACCCTAACCCTAACCCTAACCCTAACCCTAACCCTAACCCTAACCCTAACCCTAACCCTAACCCTAACCCTAACCCTAACCCTAACCCTAACCCTAACCCTAACCCTAACCCTAACCCTAACCCTAACCCTAACCCTAACCCTAACCCTAACCCTAACCCTAACCCTAACCCTAACCCTAACCCTAACCCTAACCCTAACCCTAACCCTAACCCTAACCCTAACCCTAACCCTAACCCTAACCCTAACCCTAACCCTAACCCTAACCCTAACCCTAACCCTAACCCTAACCCTAACCCTAACCCTAACCCTAACCCTAACCCTAACCCTAACCCTAACCCTAACCCTAACCCTAACCCTAACCCTAACCCTAACCCTAACCCTAACCCTAACCCTAACCCTAACCCTAACCCTAACCCTAACCCTAACCCTAACCCTAACCCTAACCCTAACCCTAACCCTAACCCTAACCCTAACCCTAACCCTAACCCTAACCCTAACCCTAACCCTAACCCTAACCCTAACCCTAACCCTAACCCTAACCCTAACCCTAACCCTAACCCTAACCCTAACCCTAACCCTAACCCTAACCCTAACCCTAACCCTAACCCTAACCCTAACCCTAACCCTAACCCTAACCCTAACCCTAACCCTAACCCTAACCCTAACCCTAACCCTAACCCTAACCCTAACCCTAACCCTAACCCTAACCCTAACCCTAACCCTAACCCTAACCCTAACCCTAACCCTAACCCTAACCCTAACCCTAACCCTAACCCTAACCCTAACCCTAACCCTAACCCTAACCCTAACCCTAACCCTAACCCTAACCCTAACCCTAACCCTAACCCTAACCCTAACCCTAACCCTAACCCTAACCCTAACCCTAACCCTAACCCTAACCCTAACCCTAACCCTAACCCTAACCCTAACCCTAACCCTAACCCTAACCCTAACCCTAACCCTAACCCTAACCCTAACCCTAACCCTAACCCTAACCCTAACCCTAACCCTAACCCTAACCCTAACCCTAACCCTAACCCTAACCCTAACCCTAACCCTAACCCTAACCCTAACCCTAACCCTAACCCTAACCCTAACCCTAACCCTAACCCTAACCCTAACCCTAACCCTAACCCTAACCCTAACCCTAACCCTAACCCTAACCCTAACCCTAACCCTAACCCTAACCCTAACCCTAACCCTAACCCTAACCCTAACCCTAACCCTAACCCTAACCCTAACCCTAACCCTAACCCTAACCCTAACCCTAACCCTAACCCTAACCCTAACCCTAACCCTAACCCTAACCCTAACCCTAACCCTAACCCTAACCCTAACCCTAACCCTAACCCTAACCCTAACCCTAACCCTAACCCTAACCCTAACCCTAACCCTAACCCTAACCCTAACCCTAACCCTAACCCTAACCCTAACCCTAACCCTAACCCTAACCCTAACCCTAACCCTAACCCTAACCCTAACCCTAACCCTAACCCTAACCCTAACCCTAACCCTAACCCTAACCCTAACCCTAACCCTAACCCTAACCCTAACCCTAACCCTAACCCTAACCCTAACCCTAACCCTAACCCTAACCCTAACCCTAACCCTAACCCTAACCCTAACCCTAACCCTAACCCTAACCCTAACCCTAACCCTAACCCTAACCCTAACCCTAACCCTAACCCTAACCCTAACCCTAACCCTAACCCTAACCCTAACCCTAACCCTAACCCTAACCCTAACCCTAACCCTAACCCTAACCCTAACCCTAACCCTAACCCTAACCCTAACCCTAACCCTAACCCTAACCCTAACCCTAACCCTAACCCTAACCCTAACCCTAACCCTAACCCTAACCCTAACCCTAACCCTAACCCTAACCCTAACCCTAACCCTAACCCTAACCCTAACCCTAACCCTAACCCTAACCCTAACCCTAACCCTAACCCTAACCCTAACCCTAACCCTAACCCTAACCCTAACCCTAACCCTAACCCTAACCCTAACCCTAACCCTAACCCTAACCCTAACCCTAACCCTAACCCTAACCCTAACCCTAACCCTAACCCTAACCCTAACCCTAACCCTAACCCTAACCCTAACCCTAACCCTAACCCTAACCCTAACCCTAACCCTAACCCTAACCCTAACCCTAACCCTAACCCTAACCCTAACCCTAACCCTAACCCTAACCCTAACCCTAACCCTAACCCTAACCCTAACCCTAACCCTAACCCTAACCCTAACCCTAACCCTAACCCTAACCCTAACCCTAACCCTAACCCTAACCCTAACCCTAACCCTAACCCTAACCCTAACCCTAACCCTAACCCTAACCCTAACCCTAACCCTAACCCTAACCCTAACCCTAACCCTAACCCTAACCCTAACCCTAACCCTAACCCTAACCCTAACCCTAACCCTAACCCTAACCCTAACCCTAACCCTAACCCTAACCCTAACCCTAACCCTAACCCTAACCCTAACCCTAACCCTAACCCTAACCCTAACCCTAACCCTAACCCTAACCCTAACCCTAACCCTAACCCTAACCCTAACCCTAACCCTAACCCTAACCCTAACCCTAACCCTAACCCTAACCCTAACCCTAACCCTAACCCTAACCCTAACCCTAACCCTAACCCTAACCCTAACCCTAACCCTAACCCTAACCCTAACCCTAACCCTAACCCTAACCCTAACCCTAACCCTAACCCTAACCCTAACCCTAACCCTAACCCTAACCCTAACCCTAACCCTAACCCTAACCCTAACCCTAACCCTAACCCTAACCCTAACCCTAACCCTAACCCTAACCCTAACCCTAACCCTAACCCTAACCCTAACCCTAACCCTAACCCTAACCCTAACCCTAACCCTAACCCTAACCCTAACCCTAACCCTAACCCTAACCCTAACCCTAACCCTAACCCTAACCCTAACCCTAACCCTAACCCTAACCCTAACCCTAACCCTAACCCTAACCCTAACCCTAACCCTAACCCTAACCCTAACCCTAACCCTAACCCTAACCCTAACCCTAACCCTAACCCTAACCCTAACCCTAACCCTAACCCTAACCCTAACCCTAACCCTAACCCTAACCCTAACCCTAACCCTAACCCTAACCCTAACCCTAACCCTAACCCTAACCCTAACCCTAACCCTAACCCTAACCCTAACCCTAACCCTAACCCTAACCCTAACCCTAACCCTAACCCTAACCCTAACCCTAACCCTAACCCTAACCCTAACCCTAACCCTAACCCTAACCCTAACCCTAACCCTAACCCTAACCCTAACCCTAACCCTAACCCTAACCCTAACCCTAACCCTAACCCTAACCCTAACCCTAACCCTAACCCTAACCCTAACCCTAACCCTAACCCTAACCCTAACCCTAACCCTAACCCTAACCCTAACCCTAACCCTAACCCTAACCCTAACCCTAACCCTAACCCTAACCCTAACCCTAACCCTAACCCTAACCCTAACCCTAACCCTAACCCTAACCCTAACCCTAACCCTAACCCTAACCCTAACCCTAACCCTAACCCTAACCCTAACCCTAACCCTAACCCTAACCCTAACCCTAACCCTAACCCTAACCCTAACCCTAACCCTAACCCTAACCCTAACCCTAACCCTAACCCTAACCCTAACCCTAACCCTAACCCTAACCCTAACCCTAACCCTAACCCTAACCCTAACCCTAACCCTAACCCTAACCCTAACCCTAACCCTAACCCTAACCCTAACCCTAACCCTAACCCTAACCCTAACCCTAACCCTAACCCTAACCCTAACCCTAACCCTAACCCTAACCCTAACCCTAACCCTAACCCTAACCCTAACCCTAACCCTAACCCTAACCCTAACCCTAACCCTAACCCTAACCCTAACCCTAACCCTAACCCTAACCCTAACCCTAACCCTAACCCTAACCCTAACCCTAACCCTAACCCTAACCCTAACCCTAACCCTAACCCTAACCCTAACCCTAACCCTAACCCTAACCCTAACCCTAACCCTAACCCTAACCCTAACCCTAACCCTAACCCTAACCCTAACCCTAACCCTAACCCTAACCCTAACCCTAACCCTAACCCTAACCCTAACCCTAACCCTAACCCTAACCCTAACCCTAACCCTAACCCTAACCCTAACCCTAACCCTAACCCTAACCCTAACCCTAACCCTAACCCTAACCCTAACCCTAACCCTAACCCTAACCCTAACCCTAACCCTAACCCTAACCCTAACCCTAACCCTAACCCTAACCCTAACCCTAACCCTAACCCTAACCCTAACCCTAACCCTAACCCTAACCCTAACCCTAACCCTAACCCTAACCCTAACCCTAACCCTAACCCTAACCCTAACCCTAACCCTAACCCTAACCCTAACCCTAACCCTAACCCTAACCCTAACCCTAACCCTAACCCTAACCCTAACCCTAACCCTAACCCTAACCCTAACCCTAACCCTAACCCTAACCCTAACCCTAACCCTAACCCTAACCCTAACCCTAACCCTAACCCTAACCCTAACCCTAACCCTAACCCTAACCCTAACCCTAACCCTAACCCTAACCCTAACCCTAACCCTAACCCTAACCCTAACCCTAACCCTAACCCTAACCCTAACCCTAACCCTAACCCTAACCCTAACCCTAACCCTAACCCTAACCCTAACCCTAACCCTAACCCTAACCCTAACCCTAACCCTAACCCTAACCCTAACCCTAACCCTAACCCTAACCCTAACCCTAACCCTAACCCTAACCCTAACCCTAACCCTAACCCTAACCCTAACCCTAACCCTAACCCTAACCCTAACCCTAACCCTAACCCTAACCCTAACCCTAACCCTAACCCTAACCCTAACCCTAACCCTAACCCTAACCCTAACCCTAACCCTAACCCTAACCCTAACCCTAACCCTAACCCTAACCCTAACCCTAACCCTAACCCTAACCCTAACCCTAACCCTAACCCTAACCCTAACCCTAACCCTAACCCTAACCCTAACCCTAACCCTAACCCTAACCCTAACCCTAACCCTAACCCTAACCCTAACCCTAACCCTAACCCTAACCCTAACCCTAACCCTAACCCTAACCCTAACCCTAACCCTAACCCTAACCCTAACCCTAACCCTAACCCTAACCCTAACCCTAACCCTAACCCTAACCCTAACCCTAACCCTAACCCTAACCCTAACCCTAACCCTAACCCTAACCCTAACCCTAACCCTAACCCTAACCCTAACCCTAACCCTAACCCTAACCCTAACCCTAACCCTAACCCTAACCCTAACCCTAACCCTAACCCTAACCCTAACCCTAACCCTAACCCTAACCCTAACCCTAACCCTAACCCTAACCCTAACCCTAACCCTAACCCTAACCCTAACCCTAACCCTAACCCTAACCCTAACCCTAACCCTAACCCTAACCCTAACCCTAACCCTAACCCTAACCCTAACCCTAACCCTAACCCTAACCCTAACCCTAACCCTAACCCTAACCCTAACCCTAACCCTAACCCTAACCCTAACCCTAACCCTAACCCTAACCCTAACCCTAACCCTAACCCTAACCCTAACCCTAACCCTAACCCTAACCCTAACCCTAACCCTAACCCTAACCCTAACCCTAACCCTAACCCTAACCCTAACCCTAACCCTAACCCTAACCCTAACCCTAACCCTAACCCTAACCCTAACCCTAACCCTAACCCTAACCCTAACCCTAACCCTAACCCTAACCCTAACCCTAACCCTAACCCTAACCCTAACCCTAACCCTAACCCTAACCCTAACCCTAACCCTAACCCTAACCCTAACCCTAACCCTAACCCTAACCCTAACCCTAACCCTAACCCTAACCCTAACCCTAACCCTAACCCTAACCCTAACCCTAACCCTAACCCTAACCCTAACCCTAACCCTAACCCTAACCCTAACCCTAACCCTAACCCTAACCCTAACCCTAACCCTAACCCTAACCCTAACCCTAACCCTAACCCTAACCCTAACCCTAACCCTAACCCTAACCCTAACCCTAACCCTAACCCTAACCCTAACCCTAACCCTAACCCTAACCCTAACCCTAACCCTAACCCTAACCCTAACCCTAACCCTAACCCTAACCCTAACCCTAACCCTAACCCTAACCCTAACCCTAACCCTAACCCTAACCCTAACCCTAACCCTAACCCTAACCCTAACCCTAACCCTAACCCTAACCCTAACCCTAACCCTAACCCTAACCCTAACCCTAACCCTAACCCTAACCCTAACCCTAACCCTAACCCTAACCCTAACCCTAACCCTAACCCTAACCCTAACCCTAACCCTAACCCTAACCCTAACCCTAACCCTAACCCTAACCCTAACCCTAACCCTAACCCTAACCCTAACCCTAACCCTAACCCTAACCCTAACCCTAACCCTAACCCTAACCCTAACCCTAACCCTAACCCTAACCCTAACCCTAACCCTAACCCTAACCCTAACCCTAACCCTAACCCTAACCCTAACCCTAACCCTAACCCTAACCCTAACCCTAACCCTAACCCTAACCCTAACCCTAACCCTAACCCTAACCCTAACCCTAACCCTAACCCTAACCCTAACCCTAACCCTAACCCTAACCCTAACCCTAACCCTAACCCTAACCCTAACCCTAACCCTAACCCTAACCCTAACCCTAACCCTAACCCTAACCCTAACCCTAACCCTAACCCTAACCCTAACCCTAACCCTAACCCTAACCCTAACCCTAACCCTAACCCTAACCCTAACCCTAACCCTAACCCTAACCCTAACCCTAACCCTAACCCTAACCCTAACCCTAACCCTAACCCTAACCCTAACCCTAACCCTAACCCTAACCCTAACCCTAACCCTAACCCTAACCCTAACCCTAACCCTAACCCTAACCCTAACCCTAACCCTAACCCTAACCCTAACCCTAACCCTAACCCTAACCCTAACCCTAACCCTAACCCTAACCCTAACCCTAACCCTAACCCTAACCCTAACCCTAACCCTAACCCTAACCCTAACCCTAACCCTAACCCTAACCCTAACCCTAACCCTAACCCTAACCCTAACCCTAACCCTAACCCTAACCCTAACCCTAACCCTAACCCTAACCCTAACCCTAACCCTAACCCTAACCCTAACCCTAACCCTAACCCTAACCCTAACCCTAACCCTAACCCTAACCCTAACCCTAACCCTAACCCTAACCCTAACCCTAACCCTAACCCTAACCCTAACCCTAACCCTAACCCTAACCCTAACCCTAACCCTAACCCTAACCCTAACCCTAACCCTAACCCTAACCCTAACCCTAACCCTAACCCTAACCCTAACCCTAACCCTAACCCTAACCCTAACCCTAACCCTAACCCTAACCCTAACCCTAACCCTAACCCTAACCCTAACCCTAACCCTAACCCTAACCCTAACCCTAACCCTAACCCTAACCCTAACCCTAACCCTAACCCTAACCCTAACCCTAACCCTAACCCTAACCCTAACCCTAACCCTAACCCTAACCCTAACCCTAACCCTAACCCTAACCCTAACCCTAACCCTAACCCTAACCCTAACCCTAACCCTAACCCTAACCCTAACCCTAACCCTAACCCTAACCCTAACCCTAACCCTAACCCTAACCCTAACCCTAACCCTAACCCTAACCCTAACCCTAACCCTAACCCTAACCCTAACCCTAACCCTAACCCTAACCCTAACCCTAACCCTAACCCTAACCCTAACCCTAACCCTAACCCTAACCCTAACCCTAACCCTAACCCTAACCCTAACCCTAACCCTAACCCTAACCCTAACCCTAACCCTAACCCTAACCCTAACCCTAACCCTAACCCTAACCCTAACCCTAACCCTAACCCTAACCCTAACCCTAACCCTAACCCTAACCCTAACCCTAACCCTAACCCTAACCCTAACCCTAACCCTAACCCTAACCCTAACCCTAACCCTAACCCTAACCCTAACCCTAACCCTAACCCTAACCCTAACCCTAACCCTAACCCTAACCCTAACCCTAACCCTAACCCTAACCCTAACCCTAACCCTAACCCTAACCCTAACCCTAACCCTAACCCTAACCCTAACCCTAACCCTAACCCTAACCCTAACCCTAACCCTAACCCTAACCCTAACCCTAACCCTAACCCTAACCCTAACCCTAACCCTAACCCTAACCCTAACCCTAACCCTAACCCTAACCCTAACCCTAACCCTAACCCTAACCCTAACCCTAACCCTAACCCTAACCCTAACCCTAACCCTAACCCTAACCCTAACCCTAACCCTAACCCTAACCCTAACCCTAACCCTAACCCTAACCCTAACCCTAACCCTAACCCTAACCCTAACCCTAACCCTAACCCTAACCCTAACCCTAACCCTAACCCTAACCCTAACCCTAACCCTAACCCTAACCCTAACCCTAACCCTAACCCTAACCCTAACCCTAACCCTAACCCTAACCCTAACCCTAACCCTAACCCTAACCCTAACCCTAACCCTAACCCTAACCCTAACCCTAACCCTAACCCTAACCCTAACCCTAACCCTAACCCTAACCCTAACCCTAACCCTAACCCTAACCCTAACCCTAACCCTAACC
This sequence comes from Heloderma suspectum, assembly GCF_057233095.1. Lineage (NCBI taxonomy): Eukaryota > Metazoa > Chordata > Lepidosauria > Squamata > Helodermatidae > Heloderma > Heloderma suspectum. The sequence continues at coordinate 133,785 of NC_139467.1, forward strand.
CTAACCCTAACCCTAACCCTAACCCTAACCCTAACCCTAACCCTAACCCTAACCCTAACCCTAACCCTAACCCTAACCCTAACCCTAACCCTAACCCTAACCCTAACCCTAACCCTAACCCTAACCCTAACCCTAACCCTAACCCTAACCCTAACCCTAACCCTAACCCTAACCCTAACCCTAACCCTAACCCTAACCCTAACCCTAACCCTAACCCTAACCCTAACCCTAACCCTAACCCTAACCCTAACCCTAACCCTAACCCTAACCCTAACCCTAACCCTAACCCTAACCCTAACCCTAACCCTAACCCTAACCCTAACCCTAACCCTAACCCTAACCCTAACCCTAACCCTAACCCTAACCCTAACCCTAACCCTAACCCTAACCCTAACCCTAACCCTAACCCTAACCCTAACCCTAACCCTAACCCTAACCCTAACCCTAACCCTAACCCTAACCCTAACCCTAACCCTAACCCTAACCCTAACCCTAACCCTAACCCTAACCCTAACCCTAACCCTAACCCTAACCCTAACCCTAACCCTAACCCTAACCCTAACCCTAACCCTAACCCTAACCCTAACCCTAACCCTAACCCTAACCCTAACCCTAACCCTAACCCTAACCCTAACCCTAACCCTAACCCTAACCCTAACCCTAACCCTAACCCTAACCCTAACCCTAACCCTAACCCTAACCCTAACCCTAACCCTAACCCTAACCCTAACCCTAACCCTAACCCTAACCCTAACCCTAACCCTAACCCTAACCCTAACCCTAACCCTAACCCTAACCCTAACCCTAACCCTAACCCTAACCCTAACCCTAACCCTAACCCTAACCCTAACCCTAACCCTAACCCTAACCCTAACCCTAACCCTAACCCTAACCCTAACCCTAACCCTAACCCTAACCCTAACCCTAACCCTAACCCTAACCCTAACCCTAACCCTAACCCTAACCCTAACCCTAACCCTAACCCTAACCCTAACCCTAACCCTAACCCTAACCCTAACCCTAACCCTAACCCTAACCCTAACCCTAACCCTAACCCTAACCCTAACCCTAACCCTAACCCTAACCCTAACCCTAACCCTAACCCTAACCCTAACCCTAACCCTAACCCTAACCCTAACCCTAACCCTAACCCTAACCCTAACCCTAACCCTAACCCTAACCCTAACCCTAACCCTAACCCTAACCCTAACCCTAACCCTAACCCTAACCCTAACCCTAACCCTAACCCTAACCCTAACCCTAACCCTAACCCTAACCCTAACCCTAACCCTAACCCTAACCCTAACCCTAACCCTAACCCTAACCCTAACCCTAACCCTAACCCTAACCCTAACCCTAACCCTAACCCTAACCCTAACCCTAACCCTAACCCTAACCCTAACCCTAACCCTAACCCTAACCCTAACCCTAACCCTAACCCTAACCCTAACCCTAACCCTAACCCTAACCCTAACCCTAACCCTAACCCTAACCCTAACCCTAACCCTAACCCTAACCCTAACCCTAACCCTAACCCTAACCCTAACCCTAACCCTAACCCTAACCCTAACCCTAACCCTAACCCTAACCCTAACCCTAACCCTAACCCTAACCCTAACCCTAACCCTAACCCTAACCCTAACCCTAACCCTAACCCTAACCCTAACCCTAACCCTAACCCTAACCCTAACCCTAACCCTAACCCTAACCCTAACCCTAACCCTAACCCTAACCCTAACCCTAACCCTAACCCTAACCCTAACCCTAACCCTAACCCTAACCCTAACCCTAACCCTAACCCTAACCCTAACCCTAACCCTAACCCTAACCCTAACCCTAACCCTAACCCTAACCCTAACCCTAACCCTAACCCTAACCCTAACCCTAACCCTAACCCTAACCCTAACCCTAACCCTAACCCTAACCCTAACCCTAACCCTAACCCTAACCCTAACCCTAACCCTAACCCTAACCCTAACCCTAACCCTAACCCTAACCCTAACCCTAACCCTAACCCTAACCCTAACCCTAACCCTAACCCTAACCCTAACCCTAACCCTAACCCTAACCCTAACCCTAACCCTAACCCTAACCCTAACCCTAACCCTAACCCTAACCCTAACCCTAACCCTAACCCTAACCCTAACCCTAACCCTAACCCTAACCCTAACCCTAACCCTAACCCTAACCCTAACCCTAACCCTAACCCTAACCCTAACCCTAACCCTAACCCTAACCCTAACCCTAACCCTAACCCTAACCCTAACCCTAACCCTAACCCTAACCCTAACCCTAACCCTAACCCTAACCCTAACCCTAACCCTAACCCTAACCCTAACCCTAACCCTAACCCTAACCCTAACCCTAACCCTAACCCTAACCCTAACCCTAACCCTAACCCTAACCCTAACCCTAACCCTAACCCTAACCCTAACCCTAACCCTAACCCTAACCCTAACCCTAACCCTAACCCTAACCCTAACCCTAACCCTAACCCTAACCCTAACCCTAACCCTAACCCTAACCCTAACCCTAACCCTAACCCTAACCCTAACCCTAACCCTAACCCTAACCCTAACCCTAACCCTAACCCTAACCCTAACCCTAACCCTAACCCTAACCCTAACCCTAACCCTAACCCTAACCCTAACCCTAACCCTAACCCTAACCCTAACCCTAACCCTAACCCTAACCCTAACCCTAACCCTAACCCTAACCCTAACCCTAACCCTAACCCTAACCCTAACCCTAACCCTAACCCTAACCCTAACCCTAACCCTAACCCTAACCCTAACCCTAACCCTAACCCTAACCCTAACCCTAACCCTAACCCTAACCCTAACCCTAACCCTAACCCTAACCCTAACCCTAACCCTAACCCTAACCCTAACCCTAACCCTAACCCTAACCCTAACCCTAACCCTAACCCTAACCCTAACCCTAACCCTAACCCTAACCCTAACCCTAACCCTAACCCTAACCCTAACCCTAACCCTAACCCTAACCCTAACCCTAACCCTAACCCTAACCCTAACCCTAACCCTAACCCTAACCCTAACCCTAACCCTAACCCTAACCCTAACCCTAACCCTAACCCTAACCCTAACCCTAACCCTAACCCTAACCCTAACCCTAACCCTAACCCTAACCCTAACCCTAACCCTAACCCTAACCCTAACCCTAACCCTAACCCTAACCCTAACCCTAACCCTAACCCTAACCCTAACCCTAACCCTAACCCTAACCCTAACCCTAACCCTAACCCTAACCCTAACCCTAACCCTAACCCTAACCCTAACCCTAACCCTAACCCTAACCCTAACCCTAACCCTAACCCTAACCCTAACCCTAACCCTAACCCTAACCCTAACCCTAACCCTAACCCTAACCCTAACCCTAACCCTAACCCTAACCCTAACCCTAACCCTAACCCTAACCCTAACCCTAACCCTAACCCTAACCCTAACCCTAACCCTAACCCTAACCCTAACCCTAACCCTAACCCTAACCCTAACCCTAACCCTAACCCTAACCCTAACCCTAACCCTAACCCTAACCCTAACCCTAACCCTAACCCTAACCCTAACCCTAACCCTAACCCTAACCCTAACCCTAACCCTAACCCTAACCCTAACCCTAACCCTAACCCTAACCCTAACCCTAACCCTAACCCTAACCCTAACCCTAACCCTAACCCTAACCCTAACCCTAACCCTAACCCTAACCCTAACCCTAACCCTAACCCTAACCCTAACCCTAACCCTAACCCTAACCCTAACCCTAACCCTAACCCTAACCCTAACCCTAACCCTAACCCTAACCCTAACCCTAACCCTAACCCTAACCCTAACCCTAACCCTAACCCTAACCCTAACCCTAACCCTAACCCTAACCCTAACCCTAACCCTAACCCTAACCCTAACCCTAACCCTAACCCTAACCCTAACCCTAACCCTAACCCTAACCCTAACCCTAACCCTAACCCTAACCCTAACCCTAACCCTAACCCTAACCCTAACCCTAACCCTAACCCTAACCCTAACCCTAACCCTAACCCTAACCCTAACCCTAACCCTAACCCTAACCCTAACCCTAACCCTAACCCTAACCCTAACCCTAACCCTAACCCTAACCCTAACCCTAACCCTAACCCTAACCCTAACCCTAACCCTAACCCTAACCCTAACCCTAACCCTAACCCTAACCCTAACCCTAACCCTAACCCTAACCCTAACCCTAACCCTAACCCTAACCCTAACCCTAACCCTAACCCTAACCCTAACCCTAACCCTAACCCTAACCCTAACCCTAACCCTAACCCTAACCCTAACCCTAACCCTAACCCTAACCCTAACCCTAACCCTAACCCTAACCCTAACCCTAACCCTAACCCTAACCCTAACCCTAACCCTAACCCTAACCCTAACCCTAACCCTAACCCTAACCCTAACCCTAACCCTAACCCTAACCCTAACCCTAACCCTAACCCTAACCCTAACCCTAACCCTAACCCTAACCCTAACCCTAACCCTAACCCTAACCCTAACCCTAACCCTAACCCTAACCCTAACCCTAACCCTAACCCTAACCCTAACCCTAACCCTAACCCTAACCCTAACCCTAACCCTAACCCTAACCCTAACCCTAACCCTAACCCTAACCCTAACCCTAACCCTAACCCTAACCCTAACCCTAACCCTAACCCTAACCCTAACCCTAACCCTAACCCTAACCCTAACCCTAACCCTAACCCTAACCCTAACCCTAACCCTAACCCTAACCCTAACCCTAACCCTAACCCTAACCCTAACCCTAACCCTAACCCTAACCCTAACCCTAACCCTAACCCTAACCCTAACCCTAACCCTAACCCTAACCCTAACCCTAACCCTAACCCTAACCCTAACCCTAACCCTAACCCTAACCCTAACCCTAACCCTAACCCTAACCCTAACCCTAACCCTAACCCTAACCCTAACCCTAACCCTAACCCTAACCCTAACCCTAACCCTAACCCTAACCCTAACCCTAACCCTAACCCTAACCCTAACCCTAACCCTAACCCTAACCCTAACCCTAACCCTAACCCTAACCCTAACCCTAACCCTAACCCTAACCCTAACCCTAACCCTAACCCTAACCCTAACCCTAACCCTAACCCTAACCCTAACCCTAACCCTAACCCTAACCCTAACCCTAACCCTAACCCTAACCCTAACCCTAACCCTAACCCTAACCCTAACCCTAACCCTAACCCTAACCCTAACCCTAACCCTAACCCTAACCCTAACCCTAACCCTAACCCTAACCCTAACCCTAACCCTAACCCTAACCCTAACCCTAACCCTAACCCTAACCCTAACCCTAACCCTAACCCTAACCCTAACCCTAACCCTAACCCTAACCCTAACCCTAACCCTAACCCTAACCCTAACCCTAACCCTAACCCTAACCCTAACCCTAACCCTAACCCTAACCCTAACCCTAACCCTAACCCTAACCCTAACCCTAACCCTAACCCTAACCCTAACCCTAACCCTAACCCTAACCCTAACCCTAACCCTAACCCTAACCCTAACCCTAACCCTAACCCTAACCCTAACCCTAACCCTAACCCTAACCCTAACCCTAACCCTAACCCTAACCCTAACCCTAACCCTAACCCTAACCCTAACCCTAACCCTAACCCTAACCCTAACCCTAACCCTAACCCTAACCCTAACCCTAACCCTAACCCTAACCCTAACCCTAACCCTAACCCTAACCCTAACCCTAACCCTAACCCTAACCCTAACCCTAACCCTAACCCTAACCCTAACCCTAACCCTAACCCTAACCCTAACCCTAACCCTAACCCTAACCCTAACCCTAACCCTAACCCTAACCCTAACCCTAACCCTAACCCTAACCCTAACCCTAACCCTAACCCTAACCCTAACCCTAACCCTAACCCTAACCCTAACCCTAACCCTAACCCTAACCCTAACCCTAACCCTAACCCTAACCCTAACCCTAACCCTAACCCTAACCCTAACCCTAACCCTAACCCTAACCCTAACCCTAACCCTAACCCTAACCCTAACCCTAACCCTAACCCTAACCCTAACCCTAACCCTAACCCTAACCCTAACCCTAACCCTAACCCTAACCCTAACCCTAACCCTAACCCTAACCCTAACCCTAACCCTAACCCTAACCCTAACCCTAACCCTAACCCTAACCCTAACCCTAACCCTAACCCTAACCCTAACCCTAACCCTAACCCTAACCCTAACCCTAACCCTAACCCTAACCCTAACCCTAACCCTAACCCTAACCCTAACCCTAACCCTAACCCTAACCCTAACCCTAACCCTAACCCTAACCCTAACCCTAACCCTAACCCTAACCCTAACCCTAACCCTAACCCTAACCCTAACCCTAACCCTAACCCTAACCCTAACCCTAACCCTAACCCTAACCCTAACCCTAACCCTAACCCTAACCCTAACCCTAACCCTAACCCTAACCCTAACCCTAACCCTAACCCTAACCCTAACCCTAACCCTAACCCTAACCCTAACCCTAACCCTAACCCTAACCCTAACCCTAACCCTAACCCTAACCCTAACCCTAACCCTAACCCTAACCCTAACCCTAACCCTAACCCTAACCCTAACCCTAACCCTAACCCTAACCCTAACCCTAACCCTAACCCTAACCCTAACCCTAACCCTAACCCTAACCCTAACCCTAACCCTAACCCTAACCCTAACCCTAACCCTAACCCTAACCCTAACCCTAACCCTAACCCTAACCCTAACCCTAACCCTAACCCTAACCCTAACCCTAACCCTAACCCTAACCCTAACCCTAACCCTAACCCTAACCCTAACCCTAACCCTAACCCTAACCCTAACCCTAACCCTAACCCTAACCCTAACCCTAACCCTAACCCTAACCCTAACCCTAACCCTAACCCTAACCCTAACCCTAACCCTAACCCTAACCCTAACCCTAACCCTAACCCTAACCCTAACCCTAACCCTAACCCTAACCCTAACCCTAACCCTAACCCTAACCCTAACCCTAACCCTAACCCTAACCCTAACCCTAACCCTAACCCTAACCCTAACCCTAACCCTAACCCTAACCCTAACCCTAACCCTAACCCTAACCCTAACCCTAACCCTAACCCTAACCCTAACCCTAACCCTAACCCTAACCCTAACCCTAACCCTAACCCTAACCCTAACCCTAACCCTAACCCTAACCCTAACCCTAACCCTAACCCTAACCCTAACCCTAACCCTAACCCTAACCCTAACCCTAACCCTAACCCTAACCCTAACCCTAACCCTAACCCTAACCCTAACCCTAACCCTAACCCTAACCCTAACCCTAACCCTAACCCTAACCCTAACCCTAACCCTAACCCTAACCCTAACCCTAACCCTAACCCTAACCCTAACCCTAACCCTAACCCTAACCCTAACCCTAACCCTAACCCTAACCCTAACCCTAACCCTAACCCTAACCCTAACCCTAACCCTAACCCTAACCCTAACCCTAACCCTAACCCTAACCCTAACCCTAACCCTAACCCTAACCCTAACCCTAACCCTAACCCTAACCCTAACCCTAACCCTAACCCTAACCCTAACCCTAACCCTAACCCTAACCCTAACCCTAACCCTAACCCTAACCCTAACCCTAACCCTAACCCTAACCCTAACCCTAACCCTAACCCTAACCCTAACCCTAACCCTAACCCTAACCCTAACCCTAACCCTAACCCTAACCCTAACCCTAACCCTAACCCTAACCCTAACCCTAACCCTAACCCTAACCCTAACCCTAACCCTAACCCTAACCCTAACCCTAACCCTAACCCTAACCCTAACCCTAACCCTAACCCTAACCCTAACCCTAACCCTAACCCTAACCCTAACCCTAACCCTAACCCTAACCCTAACCCTAACCCTAACCCTAACCCTAACCCTAACCCTAACCCTAACCCTAACCCTAACCCTAACCCTAACCCTAACCCTAACCCTAACCCTAACCCTAACCCTAACCCTAACCCTAACCCTAACCCTAACCCTAACCCTAACCCTAACCCTAACCCTAACCCTAACCCTAACCCTAACCCTAACCCTAACCCTAACCCTAACCCTAACCCTAACCCTAACCCTAACCCTAACCCTAACCCTAACCCTAACCCTAACCCTAACCCTAACCCTAACCCTAACCCTAACCCTAACCCTAACCCTAACCCTAACCCTAACCCTAACCCTAACCCTAACCCTAACCCTAACCCTAACCCTAACCCTAACCCTAACCCTAACCCTAACCCTAACCCTAACCCTAACCCTAACCCTAACCCTAACCCTAACCCTAACCCTAACCCTAACCCTAACCCTAACCCTAACCCTAACCCTAACCCTAACCCTAACCCTAACCCTAACCCTAACCCTAACCCTAACCCTAACCCTAACCCTAACCCTAACCCTAACCCTAACCCTAACCCTAACCCTAACCCTAACCCTAACCCTAACCCTAACCCTAACCCTAACCCTAACCCTAACCCTAACCCTAACCCTAACCCTAACCCTAACCCTAACCCTAACCCTAACCCTAACCCTAACCCTAACCCTAACCCTAACCCTAACCCTAACCCTAACCCTAACCCTAACCCTAACCCTAACCCTAACCCTAACCCTAACCCTAACCCTAACCCTAACCCTAACCCTAACCCTAACCCTAACCCTAACCCTAACCCTAACCCTAACCCTAACCCTAACCCTAACCCTAACCCTAACCCTAACCCTAACCCTAACCCTAACCCTAACCCTAACCCTAACCCTAACCCTAACCCTAACCCTAACCCTAACCCTAACCCTAACCCTAACCCTAACCCTAACCCTAACCCTAACCCTAACCCTAACCCTAACCCTAACCCTAACCCTAACCCTAACCCTAACCCTAACCCTAACCCTAACCCTAACCCTAACCCTAACCCTAACCCTAACCCTAACCCTAACCCTAACCCTAACCCTAACCCTAACCCTAACCCTAACCCTAACCCTAACCCTAACCCTAACCCTAACCCTAACCCTAACCCTAACCCTAACCCTAACCCTAACCCTAACCCTAACCCTAACCCTAACCCTAACCCTAACCCTAACCCTAACCCTAACCCTAACCCTAACCCTAACCCTAACCCTAACCCTAACCCTAACCCTAACCCTAACCCTAACCCTAACCCTAACCCTAACCCTAACCCTAACCCTAACCCTAACCCTAACCCTAACCCTAACCCTAACCCTAACCCTAACCCTAACCCTAACCCTAACCCTAACCCTAACCCTAACCCTAACCCTAACCCTAACCCTAACCCTAACCCTAACCCTAACCCTAACCCTAACCCTAACCCTAACCCTAACCCTAACCCTAACCCTAACCCTAACCCTAACCCTAACCCTAACCCTAACCCTAACCCTAACCCTAACCCTAACCCTAACCCTAACCCTAACCCTAACCCTAACCCTAACCCTAACCCTAACCCTAACCCTAACCCTAACCCTAACCCTAACCCTAACCCTAACCCTAACCCTAACCCTAACCCTAACCCTAACCCTAACCCTAACCCTAACCCTAACCCTAACCCTAACCCTAACCCTAACCCTAACCCTAACCCTAACCCTAACCCTAACCCTAACCCTAACCCTAACCCTAACCCTAACCCTAACCCTAACCCTAACCCTAACCCTAACCCTAACCCTAACCCTAACCCTAACCCTAACCCTAACCCTAACCCTAACCCTAACCCTAACCCTAACCCTAACCCTAACCCTAACCCTAACCCTAACCCTAACCCTAACCCTAACCCTAACCCTAACCCTAACCCTAACCCTAACCCTAACCCTAACCCTAACCCTAACCCTAACCCTAACCCTAACCCTAACCCTAACCCTAACCCTAACCCTAACCCTAACCCTAACCCTAACCCTAACCCTAACCCTAACCCTAACCCTAACCCTAACCCTAACCCTAACCCTAACCCTAACCCTAACCCTAACCCTAACCCTAACCCTAACCCTAACCCTAACCCTAACCCTAACCCTAACCCTAACCCTAACCCTAACCCTAACCCTAACCCTAACCCTAACCCTAACCCTAACCCTAACCCTAACCCTAACCCTAACCCTAACCCTAACCCTAACCCTAACCCTAACCCTAACCCTAACCCTAACCCTAACCCTAACCCTAACCCTAACCCTAACCCTAACCCTAACCCTAACCCTAACCCTAACCCTAACCCTAACCCTAACCCTAACCCTAACCCTAACCCTAACCCTAACCCTAACCCTAACCCTAACCCTAACCCTAACCCTAACCCTAACCCTAACCCTAACCCTAACCCTAACCCTAACCCTAACCCTAACCCTAACCCTAACCCTAACCCTAACCCTAACCCTAACCCTAACCCTAACCCTAACCCTAACCCTAACCCTAACCCTAACCCTAACCCTAACCCTAACCCTAACCCTAACCCTAACCCTAACCCTAACCCTAACCCTAACCCTAACCCTAACCCTAACCCTAACCCTAACCCTAACCCTAACCCTAACCCTAACCCTAACCCTAACCCTAACCCTAACCCTAACCCTAACCCTAACCCTAACCCTAACCCTAACCCTAACCCTAACCCTAACCCTAACCCTAACCCTAACCCTAACCCTAACCCTAACCCTAACCCTAACCCTAACCCTAACCCTAACCCTAACCCTAACCCTAACCCTAACCCTAACCCTAACCCTAACCCTAACCCTAACCCTAACCCTAACCCTAACCCTAACCCTAACCCTAACCCTAACCCTAACCCTAACCCTAACCCTAACCCTAACCCTAACCCTAACCCTAACCCTAACCCTAACCCTAACCCTAACCCTAACCCTAACCCTAACCCTAACCCTAACCCTAACCCTAACCCTAACCCTAACCCTAACCCTAACCCTAACCCTAACCCTAACCCTAACCCTAACCCTAACCCTAACCCTAACCCTAACCCTAACCCTAACCCTAACCCTAACCCTAACCCTAACCCTAACCCTAACCCTAACCCTAACCCTAACCCTAACCCTAACCCTAACCCTAACCCTAACCCTAACCCTAACCCTAACCCTAACCCTAACCCTAACCCTAACCCTAACCCTAACCCTAACCCTAACCCTAACCCTAACCCTAACCCTAACCCTAACCCTAACCCTAACCCTAACCCTAACCCTAACCCTAACCCTAACCCTAACCCTAACCCTAACCCTAACCCTAACCCTAACCCTAACCCTAACCCTAACCCTAACCCTAACCCTAACCCTAACCCTAACCCTAACCCTAACCCTAACCCTAACCCTAACCCTAACCCTAACCCTAACCCTAACCCTAACCCTAACCCTAACCCTAACCCTAACCCTAACCCTAACCCTAACCCTAACCCTAACCCTAACCCTAACCCTAACCCTAACCCTAACCCTAACCCTAACCCTAACCCTAACCCTAACCCTAACCCTAACCCTAACCCTAACCCTAACCCTAACCCTAACCCTAACCCTAACCCTAACCCTAACCCTAACCCTAACCCTAACCCTAACCCTAACCCTAACCCTAACCCTAACCCTAACCCTAACCCTAACCCTAACCCTAACCCTAACCCTAACCCTAACCCTAACCCTAACCCTAACCCTAACCCTAACCCTAACCCTAACCCTAACCCTAACCCTAACCCTAACCCTAACCCTAACCCTAACCCTAACCCTAACCCTAACCCTAACCCTAACCCTAACCCTAACCCTAACCCTAACCCTAACCCTAACCCTAACCCTAACCCTAACCCTAACCCTAACCCTAACCCTAACCCTAACCCTAACCCTAACCCTAACCCTAACCCTAACCCTAACCCTAACCCTAACCCTAACCCTAACCCTAACCCTAACCCTAACCCTAACCCTAACCCTAACCCTAACCCTAACCCTAACCCTAACCCTAACCCTAACCCTAACCCTAACCCTAACCCTAACCCTAACCCTAACCCTAACCCTAACCCTAACCCTAACCCTAACCCTAACCCTAACCCTAACCCTAACCCTAACCCTAACCCTAACCCTAACCCTAACCCTAACCCTAACCCTAACCCTAACCCTAACCCTAACCCTAACCCTAACCCTAACCCTAACCCTAACCCTAACCCTAACCCTAACCCTAACCCTAACCCTAACCCTAACCCTAACCCTAACCCTAACCCTAACCCTAACCCTAACCCTAACCCTAACCCTAACCCTAACCCTAACCCTAACCCTAACCCTAACCCTAACCCTAACCCTAACCCTAACCCTAACCCTAACCCTAACCCTAACCCTAACCCTAACCCTAACCCTAACCCTAACCCTAACCCTAACCCTAACCCTAACCCTAACCCTAACCCTAACCCTAACCCTAACCCTAACCCTAACCCTAACCCTAACCCTAACCCTAACCCTAACCCTAACCCTAACCCTAACCCTAACCCTAACCCTAACCCTAACCCTAACCCTAACCCTAACCCTAACCCTAACCCTAACCCTAACCCTAACCCTAACCCTAACCCTAACCCTAACCCTAACCCTAACCCTAACCCTAACCCTAACCCTAACCCTAACCCTAACCCTAACCCTAACCCTAACCCTAACCCTAACCCTAACCCTAACCCTAACCCTAACCCTAACCCTAACCCTAACCCTAACCCTAACCCTAACCCTAACCCTAACCCTAACCCTAACCCTAACCCTAACCCTAACCCTAACCCTAACCCTAACCCTAACCCTAACCCTAACCCTAACCCTAACCCTAACCCTAACCCTAACCCTAACCCTAACCCTAACCCTAACCCTAACCCTAACCCTAACCCTAACCCTAACCCTAACCCTAACCCTAACCCTAACCCTAACCCTAACCCTAACCCTAACCCTAACCCTAACCCTAACCCTAACCCTAACCCTAACCCTAACCCTAACCCTAACCCTAACCCTAACCCTAACCCTAACCCTAACCCTAACCCTAACCCTAACCCTAACCCTAACCCTAACCCTAACCCTAACCCTAACCCTAACCCTAACCCTAACCCTAACCCTAACCCTAACCCTAACCCTAACCCTAACCCTAACCCTAACCCTAACCCTAACCCTAACCCTAACCCTAACCCTAACCCTAACCCTAACCCTAACCCTAACCCTAACCCTAACCCTAACCCTAACCCTAACCCTAACCCTAACCCTAACCCTAACCCTAACCCTAACCCTAACCCTAACCCTAACCCTAACCCTAACCCTAACCCTAACCCTAACCCTAACCCTAACCCTAACCCTAACCCTAACCCTAACCCTAACCCTAACCCTAACCCTAACCCTAACCCTAACCCTAACCCTAACCCTAACCCTAACCCTAACCCTAACCCTAACCCTAACCCTAACCCTAACCCTAACCCTAACCCTAACCCTAACCCTAACCCTAACCCTAACCCTAACCCTAACCCTAACCCTAACCCTAACCCTAACCCTAACCCTAACCCTAACCCTAACCCTAACCCTAACCCTAACCCTAACCCTAACCCTAACCCTAACCCTAACCCTAACCCTAACCCTAACCCTAACCCTAACCCTAACCCTAACCCTAACCCTAACCCTAACCCTAACCCTAACCCTAACCCTAACCCTAACCCTAACCCTAACCCTAACCCTAACCCTAACCCTAACCCTAACCCTAACCCTAACCCTAACCCTAACCCTAACCCTAACCCTAACCCTAACCCTAACCCTAACCCTAACCCTAACCCTAACCCTAACCCTAACCCTAACCCTAACCCTAACCCTAACCCTAACCCTAACCCTAACCCTAACCCTAACCCTAACCCTAACCCTAACCCTAACCCTAACCCTAACCCTAACCCTAACCCTAACCCTAACCCTAACCCTAACCCTAACCCTAACCCTAACCCTAACCCTAACCCTAACCCTAACCCTAACCCTAACCCTAACCCTAACCCTAACCCTAACCCTAACCCTAACCCTAACCCTAACCCTAACCCTAACCCTAACCCTAACCCTAACCCTAACCCTAACCCTAACCCTAACCCTAACCCTAACCCTAACCCTAACCCTAACCCTAACCCTAACCCTAACCCTAACCCTAACCCTAACCCTAACCCTAACCCTAACCCTAACCCTAACCCTAACCCTAACCCTAACCCTAACCCTAACCCTAACCCTAACCCTAACCCTAACCCTAACCCTAACCCTAACCCTAACCCTAACCCTAACCCTAACCCTAACCCTAACCCTAACCCTAACCCTAACCCTAACCCTAACCCTAACCCTAACCCTAACCCTAACCCTAACCCTAACCCTAACCCTAACCCTAACCCTAACCCTAACCCTAACCCTAACCCTAACCCTAACCCTAACCCTAACCCTAACCCTAACCCTAACCCTAACCCTAACCCTAACCCTAACCCTAACCCTAACCCTAACCCTAACCCTAACCCTAACCCTAACCCTAACCCTAACCCTAACCCTAACCCTAACCCTAACCCTAACCCTAACCCTAACCCTAACCCTAACCCTAACCCTAACCCTAACCCTAACCCTAACCCTAACCCTAACCCTAACCCTAACCCTAACCCTAACCCTAACCCTAACCCTAACCCTAACCCTAACCCTAACCCTAACCCTAACCCTAACCCTAACCCTAACCCTAACCCTAACCCTAACCCTAACCCTAACCCTAACCCTAACCCTAACCCTAACCCTAACCCTAACCCTAACCCTAACCCTAACCCTAACCCTAACCCTAACCCTAACCCTAACCCTAACCCTAACCCTAACCCTAACCCTAACCCTAACCCTAACCCTAACCCTAACCCTAACCCTAACCCTAACCCTAACCCTAACCCTAACCCTAACCCTAACCCTAACCCTAACCCTAACCCTAACCCTAACCCTAACCCTAACCCTAACCCTAACCCTAACCCTAACCCTAACCCTAACCCTAACCCTAACCCTAACCCTAACCCTAACCCTAACCCTAACCCTAACCCTAACCCTAACCCTAACCCTAACCCTAACCCTAACCCTAACCCTAACCCTAACCCTAACCCTAACCCTAACCCTAACCCTAACCCTAACCCTAACCCTAACCCTAACCCTAACCCTAACCCTAACCCTAACCCTAACCCTAACCCTAACCCTAACCCTAACCCTAACCCTAACCCTAACCCTAACCCTAACCCTAACCCTAACCCTAACCCTAACCCTAACCCTAACCCTAACCCTAACCCTAACCCTAACCCTAACCCTAACCCTAACCCTAACCCTAACCCTAACCCTAACCCTAACCCTAACCCTAACCCTAACCCTAACCCTAACCCTAACCCTAACCCTAACCCTAACCCTAACCCTAACCCTAACCCTAACCCTAACCCTAACCCTAACCCTAACCCTAACCCTAACCCTAACCCTAACCCTAACCCTAACCCTAACCCTAACCCTAACCCTAACCCTAACCCTAACCCTAACCCTAACCCTAACCCTAACCCTAACCCTAACCCTAACCCTAACCCTAACCCTAACCCTAACCCTAACCCTAACCCTAACCCTAACCCTAACCCTAACCCTAACCCTAACCCTAACCCTAACCCTAACCCTAACCCTAACCCTAACCCTAACCCTAACCCTAACCCTAACCCTAACCCTAACCCTAACCCTAACCCTAACCCTAACCCTAACCCTAACCCTAACCCTAACCCTAACCCTAACCCTAACCCTAACCCTAACCCTAACCCTAACCCTAACCCTAACCCTAACCCTAACCCTAACCCTAACCCTAACCCTAACCCTAACCCTAACCCTAACCCTAACCCTAACCCTAACCCTAACCCTAACCCTAACCCTAACCCTAACCCTAACCCTAACCCTAACCCTAACCCTAACCCTAACCCTAACCCTAACCCTAACCCTAACCCTAACCCTAACCCTAACCCTAACCCTAACCCTAACCCTAACCCTAACCCTAACCCTAACCCTAACCCTAACCCTAACCCTAACCCTAACCCTAACCCTAACCCTAACCCTAACCCTAACCCTAACCCTAACCCTAACCCTAACCCTAACCCTAACCCTAACCCTAACCCTAACCCTAACCCTAACCCTAACCCTAACCCTAACCCTAACCCTAACCCTAACCCTAACCCTAACCCTAACCCTAACCCTAACCCTAACCCTAACCCTAACCCTAACCCTAACCCTAACCCTAACCCTAACCCTAACCCTAACCCTAACCCTAACCCTAACCCTAACCCTAACCCTAACCCTAACCCTAACCCTAACCCTAACCCTAACCCTAACCCTAACCCTAACCCTAACCCTAACCCTAACCCTAACCCTAACCCTAACCCTAACCCTAACCCTAACCCTAACCCTAACCCTAACCCTAACCCTAACCCTAACCCTAACCCTAACCCTAACCCTAACCCTAACCCTAACCCTAACCCTAACCCTAACCCTAACCCTAACCCTAACCCTAACCCTAACCCTAACCCTAACCCTAACCCTAACCCTAACCCTAACCCTAACCCTAACCCTAACCCTAACCCTAACCCTAACCCTAACCCTAACCCTAACCCTAACCCTAACCCTAACCCTAACCCTAACCCTAACCCTAACCCTAACCCTAACCCTAACCCTAACCCTAACCCTAACCCTAACCCTAACCCTAACCCTAACCCTAACCCTAACCCTAACCCTAACCCTAACCCTAACCCTAACCCTAACCCTAACCCTAACCCTAACCCTAACCCTAACCCTAACCCTAACCCTAACCCTAACCCTAACCCTAACCCTAACCCTAACCCTAACCCTAACCCTAACCCTAACCCTAACCCTAACCCTAACCCTAACCCTAACCCTAACCCTAACCCTAACCCTAACCCTAACCCTAACCCTAACCCTAACCCTAACCCTAACCCTAACCCTAACCCTAACCCTAACCCTAACCCTAACCCTAACCCTAACCCTAACCCTAACCCTAACCCTAACCCTAACCCTAACCCTAACCCTAACCCTAACCCTAACCCTAACCCTAACCCTAACCCTAACCCTAACCCTAACCCTAACCCTAACCCTAACCCTAACCCTAACCCTAACCCTAACCCTAACCCTAACCCTAACCCTAACCCTAACCCTAACCCTAACCCTAACCCTAACCCTAACCCTAACCCTAACCCTAACCCTAACCCTAACCCTAACCCTAACCCTAACCCTAACCCTAACCCTAACCCTAACCCTAACCCTAACCCTAACCCTAACCCTAACCCTAACCCTAACCCTAACCCTAACCCTAACCCTAACCCTAACCCTAACCCTAACCCTAACCCTAACCCTAACCCTAACCCTAACCCTAACCCTAACCCTAACCCTAACCCTAACCCTAACCCTAACCCTAACCCTAACCCTAACCCTAACCCTAACCCTAACCCTAACCCTAACCCTAACCCTAACCCTAACCCTAACCCTAACCCTAACCCTAACCCTAACCCTAACCCTAACCCTAACCCTAACCCTAACCCTAACCCTAACCCTAACCCTAACCCTAACCCTAACCCTAACCCTAACCCTAACCCTAACCCTAACCCTAACCCTAACCCTAACCCTAACCCTAACCCTAACCCTAACCCTAACCCTAACCCTAACCCTAACCCTAACCCTAACCCTAACCCTAACCCTAACCCTAACCCTAACCCTAACCCTAACCCTAACCCTAACCCTAACCCTAACCCTAACCCTAACCCTAACCCTAACCCTAACCCTAACCCTAACCCTAACCCTAACCCTAACCCTAACCCTAACCCTAACCCTAACCCTAACCCTAACCCTAACCCTAACCCTAACCCTAACCCTAACCCTAACCCTAACCCTAACCCTAACCCTAACCCTAACCCTAACCCTAACCCTAACCCTAACCCTAACCCTAACCCTAACCCTAACCCTAACCCTAACCCTAACCCTAACCCTAACCCTAACCCTAACCCTAACCCTAACCCTAACCCTAACCCTAACCCTAACCCTAACCCTAACCCTAACCCTAACCCTAACCCTAACCCTAACCCTAACCCTAACCCTAACCCTAACCCTAACCCTAACCCTAACCCTAACCCTAACCCTAACCCTAACCCTAACCCTAACCCTAACCCTAACCCTAACCCTAACCCTAACCCTAACCCTAACCCTAACCCTAACCCTAACCCTAACCCTAACCCTAACCCTAACCCTAACCCTAACCCTAACCCTAACCCTAACCCTAACCCTAACCCTAACCCTAACCCTAACCCTAACCCTAACCCTAACCCTAACCCTAACCCTAACCCTAACCCTAACCCTAACCCTAACCCTAACCCTAACCCTAACCCTAACCCTAACCCTAACCCTAACCCTAACCCTAACCCTAACCCTAACCCTAACCCTAACCCTAACCCTAACCCTAACCCTAACCCTAACCCTAACCCTAACCCTAACCCTAACCCTAACCCTAACCCTAACCCTAACCCTAACCCTAACCCTAACCCTAACCCTAACCCTAACCCTAACCCTAACCCTAACCCTAACCCTAACCCTAACCCTAACCCTAACCCTAACCCTAACCCTAACCCTAACCCTAACCCTAACCCTAACCCTAACCCTAACCCTAACCCTAACCCTAACCCTAACCCTAACCCTAACCCTAACCCTAACCCTAACCCTAACCCTAACCCTAACCCTAACCCTAACCCTAACCCTAACCCTAACCCTAACCCTAACCCTAACCCTAACCCTAACCCTAACCCTAACCCTAACCCTAACCCTAACCCTAACCCTAACCCTAACCCTAACCCTAACCCTAACCCTAACCCTAACCCTAACCCTAACCCTAACCCTAACCCTAACCCTAACCCTAACCCTAACCCTAACCCTAACCCTAACCCTAACCCTAACCCTAACCCTAACCCTAACCCTAACCCTAACCCTAACCCTAACCCTAACCCTAACCCTAACCCTAACCCTAACCCTAACCCTAACCCTAACCCTAACCCTAACCCTAACCCTAACCCTAACCCTAACCCTAACCCTAACCCTAACCCTAACCCTAACCCTAACCCTAACCCTAACCCTAACCCTAACCCTAACCCTAACCCTAACCCTAACCCTAACCCTAACCCTAACCCTAACCCTAACCCTAACCCTAACCCTAACCCTAACCCTAACCCTAACCCTAACCCTAACCCTAACCCTAACCCTAACCCTAACCCTAACCCTAACCCTAACCCTAACCCTAACCCTAACCCTAACCCTAACCCTAACCCTAACCCTAACCCTAACCCTAACCCTAACCCTAACCCTAACCCTAACCCTAACCCTAACCCTAACCCTAACCCTAACCCTAACCCTAACCCTAACCCTAACCCTAACCCTAACCCTAACCCTAACCCTAACCCTAACCCTAACCCTAACCCTAACCCTAACCCTAACCCTAACCCTAACCCTAACCCTAACCCTAACCCTAACCCTAACCCTAACCCTAACCCTAACCCTAACCCTAACCCTAACCCTAACCCTAACCCTAACCCTAACCCTAACCCTAACCCTAACCCTAACCCTAACCCTAACCCTAACCCTAACCCTAACCCTAACCCTAACCCTAACCCTAACCCTAACCCTAACCCTAACCCTAACCCTAACCCTAACCCTAACCCTAACCCTAACCCTAACCCTAACCCTAACCCTAACCCTAACCCTAACCCTAACCCTAACCCTAACCCTAACCCTAACCCTAACCCTAACCCTAACCCTAACCCTAACCCTAACCCTAACCCTAACCCTAACCCTAACCCTAACCCTAACCCTAACCCTAACCCTAACCCTAACCCTAACCCTAACCCTAACCCTAACCCTAACCCTAACCCTAACCCTAACCCTAACCCTAACCCTAACCCTAACCCTAACCCTAACCCTAACCCTAACCCTAACCCTAACCCTAACCCTAACCCTAACCCTAACCCTAACCCTAACCCTAACCCTAACCCTAACCCTAACCCTAACCCTAACCCTAACCCTAACCCTAACCCTAACCCTAACCCTAACCCTAACCCTAACCCTAACCCTAACCCTAACCCTAACCCTAACCCTAACCCTAACCCTAACCCTAACCCTAACCCTAACCCTAACCCTAACCCTAACCCTAACCCTAACCCTAACCCTAACCCTAACCCTAACCCTAACCCTAACCCTAACCCTAACCCTAACCCTAACCCTAACCCTAACCCTAACCCTAACCCTAACCCTAACCCTAACCCTAACCCTAACCCTAACCCTAACCCTAACCCTAACCCTAACCCTAACCCTAACCCTAACCCTAACCCTAACCCTAACCCTAACCCTAACCCTAACCCTAACCCTAACCCTAACCCTAACCCTAACCCTAACCCTAACCCTAACCCTAACCCTAACCCTAACCCTAACCCTAACCCTAACCCTAACCCTAACCCTAACCCTAACCCTAACCCTAACCCTAACCCTAACCCTAACCCTAACCCTAACCCTAACCCTAACCCTAACCCTAACCCTAACCCTAACCCTAACCCTAACCCTAACCCTAACCCTAACCCTAACCCTAACCCTAACCCTAACCCTAACCCTAACCCTAACCCTAACCCTAACCCTAACCCTAACCCTAACCCTAACCCTAACCCTAACCCTAACCCTAACCCTAACCCTAACCCTAACCCTAACCCTAACCCTAACCCTAACCCTAACCCTAACCCTAACCCTAACCCTAACCCTAACCCTAACCCTAACCCTAACCCTAACCCTAACCCTAACCCTAACCCTAACCCTAACCCTAACCCTAACCCTAACCCTAACCCTAACCCTAACCCTAACCCTAACCCTAACCCTAACCCTAACCCTAACCCTAACCCTAACCCTAACCCTAACCCTAACCCTAACCCTAACCCTAACCCTAACCCTAACCCTAACCCTAACCCTAACCCTAACCCTAACCCTAACCCTAACCCTAACCCTAACCCTAACCCTAACCCTAACCCTAACCCTAACCCTAACCCTAACCCTAACCCTAACCCTAACCCTAACCCTAACCCTAACCCTAACCCTAACCCTAACCCTAACCCTAACCCTAACCCTAACCCTAACCCTAACCCTAACCCTAACCCTAACCCTAACCCTAACCCTAACCCTAACCCTAACCCTAACCCTAACCCTAACCCTAACCCTAACCCTAACCCTAACCCTAACCCTAACCCTAACCCTAACCCTAACCCTAACCCTAACCCTAACCCTAACCCTAACCCTAACCCTAACCCTAACCCTAACCCTAACCCTAACCCTAACCCTAACCCTAACCCTAACCCTAACCCTAACCCTAACCCTAACCCTAACCCTAACCCTAACCCTAACCCTAACCCTAACCCTAACCCTAACCCTAACCCTAACCCTAACCCTAACCCTAACCCTAACCCTAACCCTAACCCTAACCCTAACCCTAACCCTAACCCTAACCCTAACCCTAACCCTAACCCTAACCCTAACCCTAACCCTAACCCTAACCCTAACCCTAACCCTAACCCTAACCCTAACCCTAACCCTAACCCTAACCCTAACCCTAACCCTAACCCTAACCCTAACCCTAACCCTAACCCTAACCCTAACCCTAACCCTAACCCTAACCCTAACCCTAACCCTAACCCTAACCCTAACCCTAACCCTAACCCTAACCCTAACCCTAACCCTAACCCTAACCCTAACCCTAACCCTAACCCTAACCCTAACCCTAACCCTAACCCTAACCCTAACCCTAACCCTAACCCTAACCCTAACCCTAACCCTAACCCTAACCCTAACCCTAACCCTAACCCTAACCCTAACCCTAACCCTAACCCTAACCCTAACCCTAACCCTAACCCTAACCCTAACCCTAACCCTAACCCTAACCCTAACCCTAACCCTAACCCTAACCCTAACCCTAACCCTAACCCTAACCCTAACCCTAACCCTAACCCTAACCCTAACCCTAACCCTAACCCTAACCCTAACCCTAACCCTAACCCTAACCCTAACCCTAACCCTAACCCTAACCCTAACCCTAACCCTAACCCTAACCCTAACCCTAACCCTAACCCTAACCCTAACCCTAACCCTAACCCTAACCCTAACCCTAACCCTAACCCTAACCCTAACCCTAACCCTAACCCTAACCCTAACCCTAACCCTAACCCTAACCCTAACCCTAACCCTAACCCTAACCCTAACCCTAACCCTAACCCTAACCCTAACCCTAACCCTAACCCTAACCCTAACCCTAACCCTAACCCTAACCCTAACCCTAACCCTAACCCTAACCCTAACCCTAACCCTAACCCTAACCCTAACCCTAACCCTAACCCTAACCCTAACCCTAACCCTAACCCTAACCCTAACCCTAACCCTAACCCTAACCCTAACCCTAACCCTAACCCTAACCCTAACCCTAACCCTAACCCTAACCCTAACCCTAACCCTAACCCTAACCCTAACCCTAACCCTAACCCTAACCCTAACCCTAACCCTAACCCTAACCCTAACCCTAACCCTAACCCTAACCCTAACCCTAACCCTAACCCTAACCCTAACCCTAACCCTAACCCTAACCCTAACCCTAACCCTAACCCTAACCCTAACCCTAACCCTAACCCTAACCCTAACCCTAACCCTAACCCTAACCCTAACCCTAACCCTAACCCTAACCCTAACCCTAACCCTAACCCTAACCCTAACCCTAACCCTAACCCTAACCCTAACCCTAACCCTAACCCTAACCCTAACCCTAACCCTAACCCTAACCCTAACCCTAACCCTAACCCTAACCCTAACCCTAACCCTAACCCTAACCCTAACCCTAACCCTAACCCTAACCCTAACCCTAACCCTAACCCTAACCCTAACCCTAACCCTAACCCTAACCCTAACCCTAACCCTAACCCTAACCCTAACCCTAACCCTAACCCTAACCCTAACCCTAACCCTAACCCTAACCCTAACCCTAACCCTAACCCTAACCCTAACCCTAACCCTAACCCTAACCCTAACCCTAACCCTAACCCTAACCCTAACCCTAACCCTAACCCTAACCCTAACCCTAACCCTAACCCTAACCCTAACCCTAACCCTAACCCTAACCCTAACCCTAACCCTAACCCTAACCCTAACCCTAACCCTAACCCTAACCCTAACCCTAACCCTAACCCTAACCCTAACCCTAACCCTAACCCTAACCCTAACCCTAACCCTAACCCTAACCCTAACCCTAACCCTAACCCTAACCCTAACCCTAACCCTAACCCTAACCCTAACCCTAACCCTAACCCTAACCCTAACCCTAACCCTAACCCTAACCCTGAGCTAGCGCACGAAAAACCGAAGGAGACTAACCCTAACCCTAACCCTAACCCTAACCCTAACCCTAACCCTAACCCTAACCCTAACCCTAACCCTAACCCTAACCCTAACCCTAACCCTAACCCTAACCCTAACCCTAACCCTAACCCTAACCCTAACCCTAACCCTAACCCTAACCCTAACCCTAACCCTAACCCTAACCCTAACCCTAACCCTAACCCTAACCCTAACCCTAACCCTAACCCTAACCCTAACCCTAACCCTAACCCTAACCCTAACCCTAACCCTAACCCTAACCCTAACCCTAACCCTAACCCTAACCCTAACCCTAACCCTAACCCTAACCCTAACCCTAACCCTAACCCTAACCCTAACCCTAACCCTAACCCTAACCCTAACCCTAACCCTAACCCTAACCCTAACCCTAACCCTAACCCTAACCCTAACCCTAACCCTAACCCTAACCCTAACCCTAACCCTAACCCTAACCCTAACCCTAACCCTAACCCTAACCCTAACCCTAACCCTAACCCTAACCCTAACCCTAACCCTAACCCTAACCCTAACCCTAACCCTAACCCTAACCCTAACCCTAACCCTAACCCTAACCCTAACCCTAACCCTAACCCTAACCCTAACCCTAACCCTAACCCTAACCCTAACCCTAACCCTAACCCTAACCCTAACCCTAACCCTAACCCTAACCCTAACCCTAACCCTAACCCTAACCCTAACCCTAACCCTAACCCTAACCCTAACCCTAACCCTAACCCTAACCCTAACCCTAACCCTAACCCTAACCCTAACCCTAACCCTAACCCTAACCCTAACCCTAACCCTAACCCT
This sequence comes from Heloderma suspectum, assembly GCF_057233095.1. Classification (NCBI taxonomy): domain Eukaryota; kingdom Metazoa; phylum Chordata; class Lepidosauria; order Squamata; family Helodermatidae; genus Heloderma; species Heloderma suspectum. The sequence continues at coordinate 158,123 of NC_139467.1, forward strand.
AACCCTAACCCTAACCCTAACCCTAACCCTAACCCTAACCCTAACCCTAACCCTAACCCTAACCCTAACCCTAACCCTAACCCTAACCCTAACCCTAACCCTAACCCTAACCCTAACCCTAACCCTAACCCTAACCCTAACCCTAACCCTAACCCTAACCCTAACCCTAACCCTAACCCTAACCCTAACCCTAACCCTAACCCTAACCCTAACCCTAACCCTAACCCTAACCCTAACCCTAACCCTAACCCTAACCCTAACCCTAACCCTAACCCTAACCCTAACCCTAACCCTAACCCTAACCCTAACCCTAACCCTAACCCTAACCCTAACCCTAACCCTAACCCTAACCCTAACCCTAACCCTAACCCTAACCCTAACCCTAACCCTAACCCTAACCCTAACCCTAACCCTAACCCTAACCCTAACCCTAACCCTAACCCTAACCCTAACCCTAACCCTAACCCTAACCCTAACCCTAACCCTAACCCTAACCCTAACCCTAACCCTAACCCTAACCCTAACCCTAACCCTAACCCTAACCCTAACCCTAACCCTAACCCTAACCCTAACCCTAACCCTAACCCTAACCCTAACCCTAACCCTAACCCTAACCCTAACCCTAACCCTAACCCTAACCCTAACCCTAACCCTAACCCTAACCCTAACCCTAACCCTAACCCTAACCCTAACCCTAACCCTAACCCTAACCCTAACCCTAACCCTAACCCTAACCCTAACCCTAACCCTAACCCTAACCCTAACCCTAACCCTAACCCTAACCCTAACCCTAACCCTAACCCTAACCCTAACCCTAACCCTAACCCTAACCCTAACCCTAACCCTAACCCTAACCCTAACCCTAACCCTAACCCTAACCCTAACCCTAACCCTAACCCTAACCCTAACCCTAACCCTAACCCTAACCCTAACCCTAACCCTAACCCTAACCCTAACCCTAACCCTAACCCTAACCCTAACCCTAACCCTAACCCTAACCCTAACCCTAACCCTAACCCTAACCCTAACCCTAACCCTAACCCTAACCCTAACCCTAACCCTAACCCTAACCCTAACCCTAACCCTAACCCTAACCCTAACCCTAACCCTAACCCTAACCCTAACCCTAACCCTAACCCTAACCCTAACCCTAACCCTAACCCTAACCCTAACCCTAACCCTAACCCTAACCCTAACCCTAACCCTAACCCTAACCCTAACCCTAACCCTAACCCTAACCCTAACCCTAACCCTAACCCTAACCCTAACCCTAACCCTAACCCTAACCCTAACCCTAACCCTAACCCTAACCCTAACCCTAACCCTAACCCTAACCCTAACCCTAACCCTAACCCTAACCCTAACCCTAACCCTAACCCTAACCCTAACCCTAACCCTAACCCTAACCCTAACCCTAACCCTAACCCTAACCCTAACCCTAACCCTAACCCTAACCCTAACCCTAACCCTAACCCTAACCCTAACCCTAACCCTAACCCTAACCCTAACCCTAACCCTAACCCTAACCCTAACCCTAACCCTAACCCTAACCCTAACCCTAACCCTAACCCTAACCCTAACCCTAACCCTAACCCTAACCCTAACCCTAACCCTAACCCTAACCCTAACCCTAACCCTAACCCTAACCCTAACCCTAACCCTAACCCTAACCCTAACCCTAACCCTAACCCTAACCCTAACCCTAACCCTAACCCTAACCCTAACCCTAACCCTAACCCTAACCCTAACCCTAACCCTAACCCTAACCCTAACCCTAACCCTAACCCTAACCCTAACCCTAACCCTAACCCTAACCCTAACCCTAACCCTAACCCTAACCCTAACCCTAACCCTAACCCTAACCCTAACCCTAACCCTAACCCTAACCCTAACCCTAACCCTAACCCTAACCCTAACCCTAACCCTAACCCTAACCCTAACCCTAACCCTAACCCTAACCCTAACCCTAACCCTAACCCTAACCCTAACCCTAACCCTAACCCTAACCCTAACCCTAACCCTAACCCTAACCCTAACCCTAACCCTAACCCTAACCCTAACCCTAACCCTAACCCTAACCCTAACCCTAACCCTAACCCTAACCCTAACCCTAACCCTAACCCTAACCCTAACCCTAACCCTAACCCTAACCCTAACCCTAACCCTAACCCTAACCCTAACCCTAACCCTAACCCTAACCCTAACCCTAACCCTAACCCTAACCCTAACCCTAACCCTAACCCTAACCCTAACCCTAACCCTAACCCTAACCCTAACCCTAACCCTAACCCTAACCCTAACCCTAACCCTAACCCTAACCCTAACCCTAACCCTAACCCTAACCCTAACCCTAACCCTAACCCTAACCCTAACCCTAACCCTAACCCTAACCCTAACCCTAACCCTAACCCTAACCCTAACCCTAACCCTAACCCTAACCCTAACCCTAACCCTAACCCTAACCCTAACCCTAACCCTAACCCTAACCCTAACCCTAACCCTAACCCTAACCCTAACCCTAACCCTAACCCTAACCCTAACCCTAACCCTAACCCTAACCCTAACCCTAACCCTAACCCTAACCCTAACCCTAACCCTAACCCTAACCCTAACCCTAACCCTAACCCTAACCCTAACCCTAACCCTAACCCTAACCCTAACCCTAACCCTAACCCTAACCCTAACCCTAACCCTAACCCTAACCCTAACCCTAACCCTAACCCTAACCCTAACCCTAACCCTAACCCTAACCCTAACCCTAACCCTAACCCTAACCCTAACCCTAACCCTAACCCTAACCCTAACCCTAACCCTAACCCTAACCCTAACCCTAACCCTAACCCTAACCCTAACCCTAACCCTAACCCTAACCCTAACCCTAACCCTAACCCTAACCCTAACCCTAACCCTAACCCTAACCCTAACCCTAACCCTAACCCTAACCCTAACCCTAACCCTAACCCTAACCCTAACCCTAACCCTAACCCTAACCCTAACCCTAACCCTAACCCTAACCCTAACCCTAACCCTAACCCTAACCCTAACCCTAACCCTAACCCTAACCCTAACCCTAACCCTAACCCTAACCCTAACCCTAACCCTAACCCTAACCCTAACCCTAACCCTAACCCTAACCCTAACCCTAACCCTAACCCTAACCCTAACCCTAACCCTAACCCTAACCCTAACCCTAACCCTAACCCTAACCCTAACCCTAACCCTAACCCTAACCCTAACCCTAACCCTAACCCTAACCCTAACCCTAACCCTAACCCTAACCCTAACCCTAACCCTAACCCTAACCCTAACCCTAACCCTAACCCTAACCCTAACCCTAACCCTAACCCTAACCCTAACCCTAACCCTAACCCTAACCCTAACCCTAACCCTAACCCTAACCCTAACCCTAACCCTAACCCTAACCCTAACCCTAACCCTAACCCTAACCCTAACCCTAACCCTAACCCTAACCCTAACCCTAACCCTAACCCTAACCCTAACCCTAACCCTAACCCTAACCCTAACCCTAACCCTAACCCTAACCCTAACCCTAACCCTAACCCTAACCCTAACCCTAACCCTAACCCTAACCCTAACCCTAACCCTAACCCTAACCCTAACCCTAACCCTAACCCTAACCCTAACCCTAACCCTAACCCTAACCCTAACCCTAACCCTAACCCTAACCCTAACCCTAACCCTAACCCTAACCCTAACCCTAACCCTAACCCTAACCCTAACCCTAACCCTAACCCTAACCCTAACCCTAACCCTAACCCTAACCCTAACCCTAACCCTAACCCTAACCCTAACCCTAACCCTAACCCTAACCCTAACCCTAACCCTAACCCTAACCCTAACCCTAACCCTAACCCTAACCCTAACCCTAACCCTAACCCTAACCCTAACCCTAACCCTAACCCTAACCCTAACCCTAACCCTAACCCTAACCCTAACCCTAACCCTAACCCTAACCCTAACCCTAACCCTAACCCTAACCCTAACCCTAACCCTAACCCTAACCCTAACCCTAACCCTAACCCTAACCCTAACCCTAACCCTAACCCTAACCCTAACCCTAACCCTAACCCTAACCCTAACCCTAACCCTAACCCTAACCCTAACCCTAACCCTAACCCTAACCCTAACCCTAACCCTAACCCTAACCCTAACCCTAACCCTAACCCTAACCCTAACCCTAACCCTAACCCTAACCCTAACCCTAACCCTAACCCTAACCCTAACCCTAACCCTAACCCTAACCCTAACCCTAACCCTAACCCTAACCCTAACCCTAACCCTAACCCTAACCCTAACCCTAACCCTAACCCTAACCCTAACCCTAACCCTAACCCTAACCCTAACCCTAACCCTAACCCTAACCCTAACCCTAACCCTAACCCTAACCCTAACCCTAACCCTAACCCTAACCCTAACCCTAACCCTAACCCTAACCCTAACCCTAACCCTAACCCTAACCCTAACCCTAACCCTAACCCTAACCCTAACCCTAACCCTAACCCTAACCCTAACCCTAACCCTAACCCTAACCCTAACCCTAACCCTAACCCTAACCCTAACCCTAACCCTAACCCTAACCCTAACCCTAACCCTAACCCTAACCCTAACCCTAACCCTAACCCTAACCCTAACCCTAACCCTAACCCTAACCCTAACCCTAACCCTAACCCTAACCCTAACCCTAACCCTAACCCTAACCCTAACCCTAACCCTAACCCTAACCCTAACCCTAACCCTAACCCTAACCCTAACCCTAACCCTAACCCTAACCCTAACCCTAACCCTAACCCTAACCCTAACCCTAACCCTAACCCTAACCCTAACCCTAACCCTAACCCTAACCCTAACCCTAACCCTAACCCTAACCCTAACCCTAACCCTAACCCTAACCCTAACCCTAACCCTAACCCTAACCCTAACCCTAACCCTAACCCTAACCCTAACCCTAACCCTAACCCTAACCCTAACCCTAACCCTAACCCTAACCCTAACCCTAACCCTAACCCTAACCCTAACCCTAACCCTAACCCTAACCCTAACCCTAACCCTAACCCTAACCCTAACCCTAACCCTAACCCTAACCCTAACCCTAACCCTAACCCTAACCCTAACCCTAACCCTAACCCTAACCCTAACCCTAACCCTAACCCTAACCCTAACCCTAACCCTAACCCTAACCCTAACCCTAACCCTAACCCTAACCCTAACCCTAACCCTAACCCTAACCCTAACCCTAACCCTAACCCTAACCCTAACCCTAACCCTAACCCTAACCCTAACCCTAACCCTAACCCTAACCCTAACCCTAACCCTAACCCTAACCCTAACCCTAACCCTAACCCTAACCCTAACCCTAACCCTAACCCTAACCCTAACCCTAACCCTAACCCTAACCCTAACCCTAACCCTAACCCTAACCCTAACCCTAACCCTAACCCTAACCCTAACCCTAACCCTAACCCTAACCCTAACCCTAACCCTAACCCTAACCCTAACCCTAACCCTAACCCTAACCCTAACCCTAACCCTAACCCTAACCCTAACCCTAACCCTAACCCTAACCCTAACCCTAACCCTAACCCTAACCCTAACCCTAACCCTAACCCTAACCCTAACCCTAACCCTAACCCTAACCCTAACCCTAACCCTAACCCTAACCCTAACCCTAACCCTAACCCTAACCCTAACCCTAACCCTAACCCTAACCCTAACCCTAACCCTAACCCTAACCCTAACCCTAACCCTAACCCTAACCCTAACCCTAACCCTAACCCTAACCCTAACCCTAACCCTAACCCTAACCCTAACCCTAACCCTAACCCTAACCCTAACCCTAACCCTAACCCTAACCCTAACCCTAACCCTAACCCTAACCCTAACCCTAACCCTAACCCTAACCCTAACCCTAACCCTAACCCTAACCCTAACCCTAACCCTAACCCTAACCCTAACCCTAACCCTAACCCTAACCCTAACCCTAACCCTAACCCTAACCCTAACCCTAACCCTAACCCTAACCCTAACCCTAACCCTAACCCTAACCCTAACCCTAACCCTAACCCTAACCCTAACCCTAACCCTAACCCTAACCCTAACCCTAACCCTAACCCTAACCCTAACCCTAACCCTAACCCTAACCCTAACCCTAACCCTAACCCTAACCCTAACCCTAACCCTAACCCTAACCCTAACCCTAACCCTAACCCTAACCCTAACCCTAACCCTAACCCTAACCCTAACCCTAACCCTAACCCTAACCCTAACCCTAACCCTAACCCTAACCCTAACCCTAACCCTAACCCTAACCCTAACCCTAACCCTAACCCTAACCCTAACCCTAACCCTAACCCTAACCCTAACCCTAACCCTAACCCTAACCCTAACCCTAACCCTAACCCTAACCCTAACCCTAACCCTAACCCTAACCCTAACCCTAACCCTAACCCTAACCCTAACCCTAACCCTAACCCTAACCCTAACCCTAACCCTAACCCTAACCCTAACCCTAACCCTAACCCTAACCCTAACCCTAACCCTAACCCTAACCCTAACCCTAACCCTAACCCTAACCCTAACCCTAACCCTAACCCTAACCCTAACCCTAACCCTAACCCTAACCCTAACCCTAACCCTAACCCTAACCCTAACCCTAACCCTAACCCTAACCCTAACCCTAACCCTAACCCTAACCCTAACCCTAACCCTAACCCTAACCCTAACCCTAACCCTAACCCTAACCCTAACCCTAACCCTAACCCTAACCCTAACCCTAACCCTAACCCTAACCCTAACCCTAACCCTAACCCTAACCCTAACCCTAACCCTAACCCTAACCCTAACCCTAACCCTAACCCTAACCCTAACCCTAACCCTAACCCTAACCCTAACCCTAACCCTAACCCTAACCCTAACCCTAACCCTAACCCTAACCCTAACCCTAACCCTAACCCTAACCCTAACCCTAACCCTAACCCTAACCCTAACCCTAACCCTAACCCTAACCCTAACCCTAACCCTAACCCTAACCCTAACCCTAACCCTAACCCTAACCCTAACCCTAACCCTAACCCTAACCCTAACCCTAACCCTAACCCTAACCCTAACCCTAACCCTAACCCTAACCCTAACCCTAACCCTAACCCTAACCCTAACCCTAACCCTAACCCTAACCCTAACCCTAACCCTAACCCTAACCCTAACCCTAACCCTAACCCTAACCCTAACCCTAACCCTAACCCTAACCCTAACCCTAACCCTAACCCTAACCCTAACCCTAACCCTAACCCTAACCCTAACCCTAACCCTAACCCTAACCCTAACCCTAACCCTAACCCTAACCCTAACCCTAACCCTAACCCTAACCCTAACCCTAACCCTAACCCTAACCCTAACCCTAACCCTAACCCTAACCCTAACCCTAACCCTAACCCTAACCCTAACCCTAACCCTAACCCTAACCCTAACCCTAACCCTAACCCTAACCCTAACCCTAACCCTAACCCTAACCCTAACCCTAACCCTAACCCTAACCCTAACCCTAACCCTAACCCTAACCCTAACCCTAACCCTAACCCTAACCCTAACCCTAACCCTAACCCTAACCCTAACCCTAACCCTAACCCTAACCCTAACCCTAACCCTAACCCTAACCCTAACCCTAACCCTAACCCTAACCCTAACCCTAACCCTAACCCTAACCCTAACCCTAACCCTAACCCTAACCCTAACCCTAACCCTAACCCTAACCCTAACCCTAACCCTAACCCTAACCCTAACCCTAACCCTAACCCTAACCCTAACCCTAACCCTAACCCTAACCCTAACCCTAACCCTAACCCTAACCCTAACCCTAACCCTAACCCTAACCCTAACCCTAACCCTAACCCTAACCCTAACCCTAACCCTAACCCTAACCCTAACCCTAACCCTAACCCTAACCCTAACCCTAACCCTAACCCTAACCCTAACCCTAACCCTAACCCTAACCCTAACCCTAACCCTAACCCTAACCCTAACCCTAACCCTAACCCTAACCCTAACCCTAACCCTAACCCTAACCCTAACCCTAACCCTAACCCTAACCCTAACCCTAACCCTAACCCTAACCCTAACCCTAACCCTAACCCTAACCCTAACCCTAACCCTAACCCTAACCCTAACCCTAACCCTAACCCTAACCCTAACCCTAACCCTAACCCTAACCCTAACCCTAACCCTAACCCTAACCCTAACCCTAACCCTAACCCTAACCCTAACCCTAACCCTAACCCTAACCCTAACCCTAACCCTAACCCTAACCCTAACCCTAACCCTAACCCTAACCCTAACCCTAACCCTAACCCTAACCCTAACCCTAACCCTAACCCTAACCCTAACCCTAACCCTAACCCTAACCCTAACCCTAACCCTAACCCTAACCCTAACCCTAACCCTAACCCTAACCCTAACCCTAACCCTAACCCTAACCCTAACCCTAACCCTAACCCTAACCCTAACCCTAACCCTAACCCTAACCCTAACCCTAACCCTAACCCTAACCCTAACCCTAACCCTAACCCTAACCCTAACCCTAACCCTAACCCTAACCCTAACCCTAACCCTAACCCTAACCCTAACCCTAACCCTAACCCTAACCCTAACCCTAACCCTAACCCTAACCCTAACCCTAACCCTAACCCTAACCCTAACCCTAACCCTAACCCTAACCCTAACCCTAACCCTAACCCTAACCCTAACCCTAACCCTAACCCTAACCCTAACCCTAACCCTAACCCTAACCCTAACCCTAACCCTAACCCTAACCCTAACCCTAACCCTAACCCTAACCCTAACCCTAACCCTAACCCTAACCCTAACCCTAACCCTAACCCTAACCCTAACCCTAACCCTAACCCTAACCCTAACCCTAACCCTAACCCTAACCCTAACCCTAACCCTAACCCTAACCCTAACCCTAACCCTAACCCTAACCCTAACCCTAACCCTAACCCTAACCCTAACCCTAACCCTAACCCTAACCCTAACCCTAACCCTAACCCTAACCCTAACCCTAACCCTAACCCTAACCCTAACCCTAACCCTAACCCTAACCCTAACCCTAACCCTAACCCTAACCCTAACCCTAACCCTAACCCTAACCCTAACCCTAACCCTAACCCTAACCCTAACCCTAACCCTAACCCTAACCCTAACCCTAACCCTAACCCTAACCCTAACCCTAACCCTAACCCTAACCCTAACCCTAACCCTAACCCTAACCCTAACCCTAACCCTAACCCTAACCCTAACCCTAACCCTAACCCTAACCCTAACCCTAACCCTAACCCTAACCCTAACCCTAACCCTAACCCTAACCCTAACCCTAACCCTAACCCTAACCCTAACCCTAACCCTAACCCTAACCCTAACCCTAACCCTAACCCTAACCCTAACCCTAACCCTAACCCTAACCCTAACCCTAACCCTAACCCTAACCCTAACCCTAACCCTAACCCTAACCCTAACCCTAACCCTAACCCTAACCCTAACCCTAACCCTAACCCTAACCCTAACCCTAACCCTAACCCTAACCCTAACCCTAACCCTAACCCTAACCCTAACCCTAACCCTAACCCTAACCCTAACCCTAACCCTAACCCTAACCCTAACCCTAACCCTAACCCTAACCCTAACCCTAACCCTAACCCTAACCCTAACCCTAACCCTAACCCTAACCCTAACCCTAACCCTAACCCTAACCCTAACCCTAACCCTAACCCTAACCCTAACCCTAACCCTAACCCTAACCCTAACCCTAACCCTAACCCTAACCCTAACCCTAACCCTAACCCTAACCCTAACCCTAACCCTAACCCTAACCCTAACCCTAACCCTAACCCTAACCCTAACCCTAACCCTAACCCTAACCCTAACCCTAACCCTAACCCTAACCCTAACCCTAACCCTAACCCTAACCCTAACCCTAACCCTAACCCTAACCCTAACCCTAACCCTAACCCTAACCCTAACCCTAACCCTAACCCTAACCCTAACCCTAACCCTAACCCTAACCCTAACCCTAACCCTAACCCTAACCCTAACCCTAACCCTAACCCTAACCCTAACCCTAACCCTAACCCTAACCCTAACCCTAACCCTAACCCTAACCCTAACCCTAACCCTAACCCTAACCCTAACCCTAACCCTAACCCTAACCCTAACCCTAACCCTAACCCTAACCCTAACCCTAACCCTAACCCTAACCCTAACCCTAACCCTAACCCTAACCCTAACCCTAACCCTAACCCTAACCCTAACCCTAACCCTAACCCTAACCCTAACCCTAACCCTAACCCTAACCCTAACCCTAACCCTAACCCTAACCCTAACCCTAACCCTAACCCTAACCCTAACCCTAACCCTAACCCTAACCCTAACCCTAACCCTAACCCTAACCCTAACCCTAACCCTAACCCTAACCCTAACCCTAACCCTAACCCTAACCCTAACCCTAACCCTAACCCTAACCCTAACCCTAACCCTAACCCTAACCCTAACCCTAACCCTAACCCTAACCCTAACCCTAACCCTAACCCTAACCCTAACCCTAACCCTAACCCTAACCCTAACCCTAACCCTAACCCTAACCCTAACCCTAACCCTAACCCTAACCCTAACCCTAACCCTAACCCTAACCCTAACCCTAACCCTAACCCTAACCCTAACCCTAACCCTAACCCTAACCCTAACCCTAACCCTAACCCTAACCCTAACCCTAACCCTAACCCTAACCCTAACCCTAACCCTAACCCTAACCCTAACCCTAACCCTAACCCTAACCCTAACCCTAACCCTAACCCTAACCCTAACCCTAACCCTAACCCTAACCCTAACCCTAACCCTAACCCTAACCCTAACCCTAACCCTAACCCTAACCCTAACCCTAACCCTAACCCTAACCCTAACCCTAACCCTAACCCTAACCCTAACCCTAACCCTAACCCTAACCCTAACCCTAACCCTAACCCTAACCCTAACCCTAACCCTAACCCTAACCCTAACCCTAACCCTAACCCTAACCCTAACCCTAACCCTAACCCTAACCCTAACCCTAACCCTAACCCTAACCCTAACCCTAACCCTAACCCTAACCCTAACCCTAACCCTAACCCTAACCCTAACCCTAACCCTAACCCTAACCCTAACCCTAACCCTAACCCTAACCCTAACCCTAACCCTAACCCTAACCCTAACCCTAACCCTAACCCTAACCCTAACCCTAACCCTAACCCTAACCCTAACCCTAACCCTAACCCTAACCCTAACCCTAACCCTAACCCTAACCCTAACCCTAACCCTAACCCTAACCCTAACCCTAACCCTAACCCTAACCCTAACCCTAACCCTAACCCTAACCCTAACCCTAACCCTAACCCTAACCCTAACCCTAACCCTAACCCTAACCCTAACCCTAACCCTAACCCTAACCCTAACCCTAACCCTAACCCTAACCCTAACCCTAACCCTAACCCTAACCCTAACCCTAACCCTAACCCTAACCCTAACCCTAACCCTAACCCTAACCCTAACCCTAACCCTAACCCTAACCCTAACCCTAACCCTAACCCTAACCCTAACCCTAACCCTAACCCTAACCCTAACCCTAACCCTAACCCTAACCCTAACCCTAACCCTAACCCTAACCCTAACCCTAACCCTAACCCTAACCCTAACCCTAACCCTAACCCTAACCCTAACCCTAACCCTAACCCTAACCCTAACCCTAACCCTAACCCTAACCCTAACCCTAACCCTAACCCTAACCCTAACCCTAACCCTAACCCTAACCCTAACCCTAACCCTAACCCTAACCCTAACCCTAACCCTAACCCTAACCCTAACCCTAACCCTAACCCTAACCCTAACCCTAACCCTAACCCTAACCCTAACCCTAACCCTAACCCTAACCCTAACCCTAACCCTAACCCTAACCCTAACCCTAACCCTAACCCTAACCCTAACCCTAACCCTAACCCTAACCCTAACCCTAACCCTAACCCTAACCCTAACCCTAACCCTAACCCTAACCCTAACCCTAACCCTAACCCTAACCCTAACCCTAACCCTAACCCTAACCCTAACCCTAACCCTAACCCTAACCCTAACCCTAACCCTAACCCTAACCCTAACCCTAACCCTAACCCTAACCCTAACCCTAACCCTAACCCTAACCCTAACCCTAACCCTAACCCTAACCCTAACCCTAACCCTAACCCTAACCCTAACCCTAACCCTAACCCTAACCCTAACCCTAACCCTAACCCTAACCCTAACCCTAACCCTAACCCTAACCCTAACCCTAACCCTAACCCTAACCCTAACCCTAACCCTAACCCTAACCCTAACCCTAACCCTAACCCTAACCCTAACCCTAACCCTAACCCTAACCCTAACCCTAACCCTAACCCTAACCCTAACCCTAACCCTAACCCTAACCCTAACCCTAACCCTAACCCTAACCCTAACCCTAACCCTAACCCTAACCCTAACCCTAACCCTAACCCTAACCCTAACCCTAACCCTAACCCTAACCCTAACCCTAACCCTAACCCTAACCCTAACCCTAACCCTAACCCTAACCCTAACCCTAACCCTAACCCTAACCCTAACCCTAACCCTAACCCTAACCCTAACCCTAACCCTAACCCTAACCCTAACCCTAACCCTAACCCTAACCCTAACCCTAACCCTAACCCTAACCCTAACCCTAACCCTAACCCTAACCCTAACCCTAACCCTAACCCTAACCCTAACCCTAACCCTAACCCTAACCCTAACCCTAACCCTAACCCTAACCCTAACCCTAACCCTAACCCTAACCCTAACCCTAACCCTAACCCTAACCCTAACCCTAACCCTAACCCTAACCCTAACCCTAACCCTAACCCTAACCCTAACCCTAACCCTAACCCTAACCCTAACCCTAACCCTAACCCTAACCCTAACCCTAACCCTAACCCTAACCCTAACCCTAACCCTAACCCTAACCCTAACCCTAACCCTAACCCTAACCCTAACCCTAACCCTAACCCTAACCCTAACCCTAACCCTAACCCTAACCCTAACCCTAACCCTAACCCTAACCCTAACCCTAACCCTAACCCTAACCCTAACCCTAACCCTAACCCTAACCCTAACCCTAACCCTAACCCTAACCCTAACCCTAACCCTAACCCTAACCCTAACCCTAACCCTAACCCTAACCCTAACCCTAACCCTAACCCTAACCCTAACCCTAACCCTAACCCTAACCCTAACCCTAACCCTAACCCTAACCCTAACCCTAACCCTAACCCTAACCCTAACCCTAACCCTAACCCTAACCCTAACCCTAACCCTAACCCTAACCCTAACCCTAACCCTAACCCTAACCCTAACCCTAACCCTAACCCTAACCCTAACCCTAACCCTAACCCTAACCCTAACCCTAACCCTAACCCTAACCCTAACCCTAACCCTAACCCTAACCCTAACCCTAACCCTAACCCTAACCCTAACCCTAACCCTAACCCTAACCCTAACCCTAACCCTAACCCTAACCCTAACCCTAACCCTAACCCTAACCCTAACCCTAACCCTAACCCTAACCCTAACCCTAACCCTAACCCTAACCCTAACCCTAACCCTAACCCTAACCCTAACCCTAACCCTAACCCTAACCCTAACCCTAACCCTAACCCTAACCCTAACCCTAACCCTAACCCTAACCCTAACCCTAACCCTAACCCTAACCCTAACCCTAACCCTAACCCTAACCCTAACCCTAACCCTAACCCTAACCCTAACCCTAACCCTAACCCTAACCCTAACCCTAACCCTAACCCTAACCCTAACCCTAACCCTAACCCTAACCCTAACCCTAACCCTAACCCTAACCCTAACCCTAACCCTAACCCTAACCCTAACCCTAACCCTAACCCTAACCCTAACCCTAACCCTAACCCTAACCCTAACCCTAACCCTAACCCTAACCCTAACCCTAACCCTAACCCTAACCCTAACCCTAACCCTAACCCTAACCCTAACCCTAACCCTAACCCTAACCCTAACCCTAACCCTAACCCTAACCCTAACCCTAACCCTAACCCTAACCCTAACCCTAACCCTAACCCTAACCCTAACCCTAACCCTAACCCTAACCCTAACCCTAACCCTAACCCTAACCCTAACCCTAACCCTAACCCTAACCCTAACCCTAACCCTAACCCTAACCCTAACCCTAACCCTAACCCTAACCCTAACCCTAACCCTAACCCTAACCCTAACCCTAACCCTAACCCTAACCCTAACCCTAACCCTAACCCTAACCCTAACCCTAACCCTAACCCTAACCCTAACCCTAACCCTAACCCTAACCCTAACCCTAACCCTAACCCTAACCCTAACCCTAACCCTAACCCTAACCCTAACCCTAACCCTAACCCTAACCCTAACCCTAACCCTAACCCTAACCCTAACCCTAACCCTAACCCTAACCCTAACCCTAACCCTAACCCTAACCCTAACCCTAACCCTAACCCTAACCCTAACCCTAACCCTAACCCTAACCCTAACCCTAACCCTAACCCTAACCCTAACCCTAACCCTAACCCTAACCCTAACCCTAACCCTAACCCTAACCCTAACCCTAACCCTAACCCTAACCCTAACCCTAACCCTAACCCTAACCCTAACCCTAACCCTAACCCTAACCCTAACCCTAACCCTAACCCTAACCCTAACCCTAACCCTAACCCTAACCCTAACCCTAACCCTAACCCTAACCCTAACCCTAACCCTAACCCTAACCCTAACCCTAACCCTAACCCTAACCCTAACCCTAACCCTAACCCTAACCCTAACCCTAACCCTAACCCTAACCCTAACCCTAACCCTAACCCTAACCCTAACCCTAACCCTAACCCTAACCCTAACCCTAACCCTAACCCTAACCCTAACCCTAACCCTAACCCTAACCCTAACCCTAACCCTAACCCTAACCCTAACCCTAACCCTAACCCTAACCCTAACCCTAACCCTAACCCTAACCCTAACCCTAACCCTAACCCTAACCCTAACCCTAACCCTAACCCTAACCCTAACCCTAACCCTAACCCTAACCCTAACCCTAACCCTAACCCTAACCCTAACCCTAACCCTAACCCTAACCCTAACCCTAACCCTAACCCTAACCCTAACCCTAACCCTAACCCTAACCCTAACCCTAACCCTAACCCTAACCCTAACCCTAACCCTAACCCTAACCCTAACCCTAACCCTAACCCTAACCCTAACCCTAACCCTAACCCTAACCCTAACCCTAACCCTAACCCTAACCCTAACCCTAACCCTAACCCTAACCCTAACCCTAACCCTAACCCTAACCCTAACCCTAACCCTAACCCTAACCCTAACCCTAACCCTAACCCTAACCCTAACCCTAACCCTAACCCTAACCCTAACCCTAACCCTAACCCTAACCCTAACCCTAACCCTAACCCTAACCCTAACCCTAACCCTAACCCTAACCCTAACCCTAACCCTAACCCTAACCCTAACCCTAACCCTAACCCTAACCCTAACCCTAACCCTAACCCTAACCCTAACCCTAACCCTAACCCTAACCCTAACCCTAACCCTAACCCTAACCCTAACCCTAACCCTAACCCTAACCCTAACCCTAACCCTAACCCTAACCCTAACCCTAACCCTAACCCTAACCCTAACCCTAACCCTAACCCTAACCCTAACCCTAACCCTAACCCTAACCCTAACCCTAACCCTAACCCTAACCCTAACCCTAACCCTAACCCTAACCCTAACCCTAACCCTAACCCTAACCCTAACCCTAACCCTAACCCTAACCCTAACCCTAACCCTAACCCTAACCCTAACCCTAACCCTAACCCTAACCCTAACCCTAACCCTAACCCTAACCCTAACCCTAACCCTAACCCTAACCCTAACCCTAACCCTAACCCTAACCCTAACCCTAACCCTAACCCTAACCCTAACCCTAACCCTAACCCTAACCCTAACCCTAACCCTAACCCTAACCCTAACCCTAACCCTAACCCTAACCCTAACCCTAACCCTAACCCTAACCCTAACCCTAACCCTAACCCTAACCCTAACCCTAACCCTAACCCTAACCCTAACCCTAACCCTAACCCTAACCCTAACCCTAACCCTAACCCTAACCCTAACCCTAACCCTAACCCTAACCCTAACCCTAACCCTAACCCTAACCCTAACCCTAACCCTAACCCTAACCCTAACCCTAACCCTAACCCTAACCCTAACCCTAACCCTAACCCTAACCCTAACCCTAACCCTAACCCTAACCCTAACCCTAACCCTAACCCTAACCCTAACCCTAACCCTAACCCTAACCCTAACCCTAACCCTAACCCTAACCCTAACCCTAACCCTAACCCTAACCCTAACCCTAACCCTAACCCTAACCCTAACCCTAACCCTAACCCTAACCCTAACCCTAACCCTAACCCTAACCCTAACCCTAACCCTAACCCTAACCCTAACCCTAACCCTAACCCTAACCCTAACCCTAACCCTAACCCTAACCCTAACCCTAACCCTAACCCTAACCCTAACCCTAACCCTAACCCTAACCCTAACCCTAACCCTAACCCTAACCCTAACCCTAACCCTAACCCTAACCCTAACCCTAACCCTAACCCTAACCCTAACCCTAACCCTAACCCTAACCCTAACCCTAACCCTAACCCTAACCCTAACCCTAACCCTAACCCTAACCCTAACCCTAACCCTAACCCTAACCCTAACCCTAACCCTAACCCTAACCCTAACCCTAACCCTAACCCTAACCCTAACCCTAACCCTAACCCTAACCCTAACCCTAACCCTAACCCTAACCCTAACCCTAACCCTAACCCTAACCCTAACCCTAACCCTAACCCTAACCCTAACCCTAACCCTAACCCTAACCCTAACCCTAACCCTAACCCTAACCCTAACCCTAACCCTAACCCTAACCCTAACCCTAACCCTAACCCTAACCCTAACCCTAACCCTAACCCTAACCCTAACCCTAACCCTAACCCTAACCCTAACCCTAACCCTAACCCTAACCCTAACCCTAACCCTAACCCTAACCCTAACCCTAACCCTAACCCTAACCCTAACCCTAACCCTAACCCTAACCCTAACCCTAACCCTAACCCTAACCCTAACCCTAACCCTAACCCTAACCCTAACCCTAACCCTAACCCTAACCCTAACCCTAACCCTAACCCTAACCCTAACCCTAACCCTAACCCTAACCCTAACCCTAACCCTAACCCTAACCCTAACCCTAACCCTAACCCTAACCCTAACCCTAACCCTAACCCTAACCCTAACCCTAACCCTAACCCTAACCCTAACCCTAACCCTAACCCTAACCCTAACCCTAACCCTAACCCTAACCCTAACCCTAACCCTAACCCTAACCCTAACCCTAACCCTAACCCTAACCCTAACCCTAACCCTAACCCTAACCCTAACCCTAACCCTAACCCTAACCCTAACCCTAACCCTAACCCTAACCCTAACCCTAACCCTAACCCTAACCCTAACCCTAACCCTAACCCTAACCCTAACCCTAACCCTAACCCTAACCCTAACCCTAACCCTAACCCTAACCCTAACCCTAACCCTAACCCTAACCCTAACCCTAACCCTAACCCTAACCCTAACCCTAACCCTAACCCTAACCCTAACCCTAACCCTAACCCTAACCCTAACCCTAACCCTAACCCTAACCCTAACCCTAACCCTAACCCTAACCCTAACCCTAACCCTAACCCTAACCCTAACCCTAACCCTAACCCTAACCCTAACCCTAACCCTAACCCTAACCCTAACCCTAACCCTAACCCTAACCCTAACCCTAACCCTAACCCTAACCCTAACCCTAACCCTAACCCTAACCCTAACCCTAACCCTAACCCTAACCCTAACCCTAACCCTAACCCTAACCCTAACCCTAACCCTAACCCTAACCCTAACCCTAACCCTAACCCTAACCCTAACCCTAACCCTAACCCTAACCCTAACCCTAACCCTAACCCTAACCCTAACCCTAACCCTAACCCTAACCCTAACCCTAACCCTAACCCTAACCCTAACCCTAACCCTAACCCTAACCCTAACCCTAACCCTAACCCTAACCCTAACCCTAACCCTAACCCTAACCCTAACCCTAACCCTAACCCTAACCCTAACCCTAACCCTAACCCTAACCCTAACCCTAACCCTAACCCTAACCCTAACCCTAACCCTAACCCTAACCCTAACCCTAACCCTAACCCTAACCCTAACCCTAACCCTAACCCTAACCCTAACCCTAACCCTAACCCTAACCCTAACCCTAACCCTAACCCTAACCCTAACCCTAACCCTAACCCTAACCCTAACCCTAACCCTAACCCTAACCCTAACCCTAACCCTAACCCTAACCCTAACCCTAACCCTAACCCTAACCCTAACCCTAACCCTAACCCTAACCCTAACCCTAACCCTAACCCTAACCCTAACCCTAACCCTAACCCTAACCCTAACCCTAACCCTAACCCTAACCCTAACCCTAACCCTAACCCTAACCCTAACCCTAACCCTAACCCTAACCCTAACCCTAACCCTAACCCTAACCCTAACCCTAACCCTAACCCTAACCCTAACCCTAACCCTAACCCTAACCCTAACCCTAACCCTAACCCTAACCCTAACCCTAACCCTAACCCTAACCCTAACCCTAACCCTAACCCTAACCCTAACCCTAACCCTAACCCTAACCCTAACCCTAACCCTAACCCTAACCCTAACCCTAACCCTAACCCTAACCCTAACCCTAACCCTAACCCTAACCCTAACCCTAACCCTAACCCTAACCCTAACCCTAACCCTAACCCTAACCCTAACCCTAACCCTAACCCTAACCCTAACCCTAACCCTAACCCTAACCCTAACCCTAACCCTAACCCTAACCCTAACCCTAACCCTAACCCTAACCCTAACCCTAACCCTAACCCTAACCCTAACCCTAACCCTAACCCTAACCCTAACCCTAACCCTAACCCTAACCCTAACCCTAACCCTAACCCTAACCCTAACCCTAACCCTAACCCTAACCCTAACCCTAACCCTAACCCTAACCCTAACCCTAACCCTAACCCTAACCCTAACCCTAACCCTAACCCTAACCCTAACCCTAACCCTAACCCTAACCCTAACCCTAACCCTAACCCTAACCCTAACCCTAACCCTAACCCTAACCCTAACCCTAACCCTAACCCTAACCCTAACCCTAACCCTAACCCTAACCCTAACCCTAACCCTAACCCTAACCCTAACCCTAACCCTAACCCTAACCCTAACCCTAACCCTAACCCTAACCCTAACCCTAACCCTAACCCTAACCCTAACCCTAACCCTAACCCTAACCCTAACCCTAACCCTAACCCTAACCCTAACCCTAACCCTAACCCTAACCCTAACCCTAACCCTAACCCTAACCCTAACCCTAACCCTAACCCTAACCCTAACCCTAACCCTAACCCTAACCCTAACCCTAACCCTAACCCTAACCCTAACCCTAACCCTAACCCTAACCCTAACCCTAACCCTAACCCTAACCCTAACCCTAACCCTAACCCTAACCCTAACCCTAACCCTAACCCTAACCCTAACCCTAACCCTAACCCTAACCCTAACCCTAACCCTAACCCTAACCCTAACCCTAACCCTAACCCTAACCCTAACCCTAACCCTAACCCTAACCCTAACCCTAACCCTAACCCTAACCCTAACCCTAACCCTAACCCTAACCCTAACCCTAACCCTAACCCTAACCCTAACCCTAACCCTAACCCTAACCCTAACCCTAACCCTAACCCTAACCCTAACCCTAACCCTAACCCTAACCCTAACCCTAACCCTAACCCTAACCCTAACCCTAACCCTAACCCTAACCCTAACCCTAACCCTAACCCTAACCCTAACCCTAACCCTAACCCTAACCCTAACCCTAACCCTAACCCTAACCCTAACCCTAACCCTAACCCTAACCCTAACCCTAACCCTAACCCTAACCCTAACCCTAACCCTAACCCTAACCCTAACCCTAACCCTAACCCTAACCCTAACCCTAACCCTAACCCTAACCCTAACCCTAACCCTAACCCTAACCCTAACCCTAACCCTAACCCTAACCCTAACCCTAACCCTAACCCTAACCCTAACCCTAACCCTAACCCTAACCCTAACCCTAACCCTAACCCTAACCCTAACCCTAACCCTAACCCTAACCCTAACCCTAACCCTAACCCTAACCCTAACCCTAACCCTAACCCTAACCCTAACCCTAACCCTAACCCTAACCCTAACCCTAACCCTAACCCTAACCCTAACCCTAACCCTAACCCTAACCCTAACCCTAACCCTAACCCTAACCCTAACCCTAACCCTAACCCTAACCCTAACCCTAACCCTAACCCTAACCCTAACCCTAACCCTAACCCTAACCCTAACCCTAACCCTAACCCTAACCCTAACCCTAACCCTAACCCTAACCCTAACCCTAACCCTAACCCTAACCCTAACCCTAACCCTAACCCTAACCCTAACCCTAACCCTAACCCTAACCCTAACCCTAACCCTAACCCTAACCCTAACCCTAACCCTAACCCTAACCCTAACCCTAACCCTAACCCTAACCCTAACCCTAACCCTAACCCTAACCCTAACCCTAACCCTAACCCTAACCCTAACCCTAACCCTAACCCTAACCCTAACCCTAACCCTAACCCTAACCCTAACCCTAACCCTAACCCTAACCCTAACCCTAACCCTAACCCTAACCCTAACCCTAACCCTAACCCTAACCCTAACCCTAACCCTAACCCTAACCCTAACCCTAACCCTAACCCTAACCCTAACCCTAACCCTAACCCTAACCCTAACCCTAACCCTAACCCTAACCCTAACCCTAACCCTAA
The DNA here is from genome assembly GCF_057233095.1 of Heloderma suspectum. NCBI lineage: Eukaryota > Metazoa > Chordata > Lepidosauria > Squamata > Helodermatidae > Heloderma > Heloderma suspectum. Next base: position 179,179 of record NC_139467.1, read on the forward strand.
CCCTAACCCTAACCCTAACCCTAACCCTAACCCTAACCCTAACCCTAACCCTAACCCTAACCCTAACCCTAACCCTAACCCTAACCCTAACCCTAACCCTAACCCTAACCCTAACCCTAACCCTAACCCTAACCCTAACCCTAACCCTAACCCTAACCCTAACCCTAACCCTAACCCTAACCCTAACCCTAACCCTAACCCTAACCCTAACCCTAACCCTAACCCTAACCCTAACCCTAACCCTAACCCTAACCCTAACCCTAACCCTAACCCTAACCCTAACCCTAACCCTAACCCTAACCCTAACCCTAACCCTAACCCTAACCCTAACCCTAACCCTAACCCTAACCCTAACCCTAACCCTAACCCTAACCCTAACCCTAACCCTAACCCTAACCCTAACCCTAACCCTAACCCTAACCCTAACCCTAACCCTAACCCTAACCCTAACCCTAACCCTAACCCTAACCCTAACCCTAACCCTAACCCTAACCCTAACCCTAACCCTAACCCTAACCCTAACCCTAACCCTAACCCTAACCCTAACCCTAACCCTAACCCTAACCCTAACCCTAACCCTAACCCTAACCCTAACCCTAACCCTAACCCTAACCCTAACCCTAACCCTAACCCTAACCCTAACCCTAACCCTAACCCTAACCCTAACCCTAACCCTAACCCTAACCCTAACCCTAACCCTAACCCTAACCCTAACCCTAACCCTAACCCTAACCCTAACCCTAACCCTAACCCTAACCCTAACCCTAACCCTAACCCTAACCCTAACCCTAACCCTAACCCTAACCCTAACCCTAACCCTAACCCTAACCCTAACCCTAACCCTAACCCTAACCCTAACCCTAACCCTAACCCTAACCCTAACCCTAACCCTAACCCTAACCCTAACCCTAACCCTAACCCTAACCCTAACCCTAACCCTAACCCTAACCCTAACCCTAACCCTAACCCTAACCCTAACCCTAACCCTAACCCTAACCCTAACCCTAACCCTAACCCTAACCCTAACCCTAACCCTAACCCTAACCCTAACCCTAACCCTAACCCTAACCCTAACCCTAACCCTAACCCTAACCCTAACCCTAACCCTAACCCTAACCCTAACCCTAACCCTAACCCTAACCCTAACCCTAACCCTAACCCTAACCCTAACCCTAACCCTAACCCTAACCCTAACCCTAACCCTAACCCTAACCCTAACCCTAACCCTAACCCTAACCCTAACCCTAACCCTAACCCTAACCCTAACCCTAACCCTAACCCTAACCCTAACCCTAACCCTAACCCTAACCCTAACCCTAACCCTAACCCTAACCCTAACCCTAACCCTAACCCTAACCCTAACCCTAACCCTAACCCTAACCCTAACCCTAACCCTAACCCTAACCCTAACCCTAACCCTAACCCTAACCCTAACCCTAACCCTAACCCTAACCCTAACCCTAACCCTAACCCTAACCCTAACCCTAACCCTAACCCTAACCCTAACCCTAACCCTAACCCTAACCCTAACCCTAACCCTAACCCTAACCCTAACCCTAACCCTAACCCTAACCCTAACCCTAACCCTAACCCTAACCCTAACCCTAACCCTAACCCTAACCCTAACCCTAACCCTAACCCTAACCCTAACCCTAACCCTAACCCTAACCCTAACCCTAACCCTAACCCTAACCCTAACCCTAACCCTAACCCTAACCCTAACCCTAACCCTAACCCTAACCCTAACCCTAACCCTAACCCTAACCCTAACCCTAACCCTAACCCTAACCCTAACCCTAACCCTAACCCTAACCCTAACCCTAACCCTAACCCTAACCCTAACCCTAACCCTAACCCTAACCCTAACCCTAACCCTAACCCTAACCCTAACCCTAACCCTAACCCTAACCCTAACCCTAACCCTAACCCTAACCCTAACCCTAACCCTAACCCTAACCCTAACCCTAACCCTAACCCTAACCCTAACCCTAACCCTAACCCTAACCCTAACCCTAACCCTAACCCTAACCCTAACCCTAACCCTAACCCTAACCCTAACCCTAACCCTAACCCTAACCCTAACCCTAACCCTAACCCTAACCCTAACCCTAACCCTAACCCTAACCCTAACCCTAACCCTAACCCTAACCCTAACCCTAACCCTAACCCTAACCCTAACCCTAACCCTAACCCTAACCCTAACCCTAACCCTAACCCTAACCCTAACCCTAACCCTAACCCTAACCCTAACCCTAACCCTAACCCTAACCCTAACCCTAACCCTAACCCTAACCCTAACCCTAACCCTAACCCTAACCCTAACCCTAACCCTAACCCTAACCCTAACCCTAACCCTAACCCTAACCCTAACCCTAACCCTAACCCTAACCCTAACCCTAACCCTAACCCTAACCCTAACCCTAACCCTAACCCTAACCCTAACCCTAACCCTAACCCTAACCCTAACCCTAACCCTAACCCTAACCCTAACCCTAACCCTAACCCTAACCCTAACCCTAACCCTAACCCTAACCCTAACCCTAACCCTAACCCTAACCCTAACCCTAACCCTAACCCTAACCCTAACCCTAACCCTAACCCTAACCCTAACCCTAACCCTAACCCTAACCCTAACCCTAACCCTAACCCTAACCCTAACCCTAACCCTAACCCTAACCCTAACCCTAACCCTAACCCTAACCCTAACCCTAACCCTAACCCTAACCCTAACCCTAACCCTAACCCTAACCCTAACCCTAACCCTAACCCTAACCCTAACCCTAACCCTAACCCTAACCCTAACCCTAACCCTAACCCTAACCCTAACCCTAACCCTAACCCTAACCCTAACCCTAACCCTAACCCTAACCCTAACCCTAACCCTAACCCTAACCCTAACCCTAACCCTAACCCTAACCCTAACCCTAACCCTAACCCTAACCCTAACCCTAACCCTAACCCTAACCCTAACCCTAACCCTAACCCTAACCCTAACCCTAACCCTAACCCTAACCCTAACCCTAACCCTAACCCTAACCCTAACCCTAACCCTAACCCTAACCCTAACCCTAACCCTAACCCTAACCCTAACCCTAACCCTAACCCTAACCCTAACCCTAACCCTAACCCTAACCCTAACCCTAACCCTAACCCTAACCCTAACCCTAACCCTAACCCTAACCCTAACCCTAACCCTAACCCTAACCCTAACCCTAACCCTAACCCTAACCCTAACCCTAACCCTAACCCTAACCCTAACCCTAACCCTAACCCTAACCCTAACCCTAACCCTAACCCTAACCCTAACCCTAACCCTAACCCTAACCCTAACCCTAACCCTAACCCTAACCCTAACCCTAACCCTAACCCTAACCCTAACCCTAACCCTAACCCTAACCCTAACCCTAACCCTAACCCTAACCCTAACCCTAACCCTAACCCTAACCCTAACCCTAACCCTAACCCTAACCCTAACCCTAACCCTAACCCTAACCCTAACCCTAACCCTAACCCTAACCCTAACCCTAACCCTAACCCTAACCCTAACCCTAACCCTAACCCTAACCCTAACCCTAACCCTAACCCTAACCCTAACCCTAACCCTAACCCTAACCCTAACCCTAACCCTAACCCTAACCCTAACCCTAACCCTAACCCTAACCCTAACCCTAACCCTAACCCTAACCCTAACCCTAACCCTAACCCTAACCCTAACCCTAACCCTAACCCTAACCCTAACCCTAACCCTAACCCTAACCCTAACCCTAACCCTAACCCTAACCCTAACCCTAACCCTAACCCTAACCCTAACCCTAACCCTAACCCTAACCCTAACCCTAACCCTAACCCTAACCCTAACCCTAACCCTAACCCTAACCCTAACCCTAACCCTAACCCTAACCCTAACCCTAACCCTAACCCTAACCCTAACCCTAACCCTAACCCTAACCCTAACCCTAACCCTAACCCTAACCCTAACCCTAACCCTAACCCTAACCCTAACCCTAACCCTAACCCTAACCCTAACCCTAACCCTAACCCTAACCCTAACCCTAACCCTAACCCTAACCCTAACCCTAACCCTAACCCTAACCCTAACCCTAACCCTAACCCTAACCCTAACCCTAACCCTAACCCTAACCCTAACCCTAACCCTAACCCTAACCCTAACCCTAACCCTAACCCTAACCCTAACCCTAACCCTAACCCTAACCCTAACCCTAACCCTAACCCTAACCCTAACCCTAACCCTAACCCTAACCCTAACCCTAACCCTAACCCTAACCCTAACCCTAACCCTAACCCTAACCCTAACCCTAACCCTAACCCTAACCCTAACCCTAACCCTAACCCTAACCCTAACCCTAACCCTAACCCTAACCCTAACCCTAACCCTAACCCTAACCCTAACCCTAACCCTAACCCTAACCCTAACCCTAACCCTAACCCTAACCCTAACCCTAACCCTAACCCTAACCCTAACCCTAACCCTAACCCTAACCCTAACCCTAACCCTAACCCTAACCCTAACCCTAACCCTAACCCTAACCCTAACCCTAACCCTAACCCTAACCCTAACCCTAACCCTAACCCTAACCCTAACCCTAACCCTAACCCTAACCCTAACCCTAACCCTAACCCTAACCCTAACCCTAACCCTAACCCTAACCCTAACCCTAACCCTAACCCTAACCCTAACCCTAACCCTAACCCTAACCCTAACCCTAACCCTAACCCTAACCCTAACCCTAACCCTAACCCTAACCCTAACCCTAACCCTAACCCTAACCCTAACCCTAACCCTAACCCTAACCCTAACCCTAACCCTAACCCTAACCCTAACCCTAACCCTAACCCTAACCCTAACCCTAACCCTAACCCTAACCCTAACCCTAACCCTAACCCTAACCCTAACCCTAACCCTAACCCTAACCCTAACCCTAACCCTAACCCTAACCCTAACCCTAACCCTAACCCTAACCCTAACCCTAACCCTAACCCTAACCCTAACCCTAACCCTAACCCTAACCCTAACCCTAACCCTAACCCTAACCCTAACCCTAACCCTAACCCTAACCCTAACCCTAACCCTAACCCTAACCCTAACCCTAACCCTAACCCTAACCCTAACCCTAACCCTAACCCTAACCCTAACCCTAACCCTAACCCTAACCCTAACCCTAACCCTAACCCTAACCCTAACCCTAACCCTAACCCTAACCCTAACCCTAACCCTAACCCTAACCCTAACCCTAACCCTAACCCTAACCCTAACCCTAACCCTAACCCTAACCCTAACCCTAACCCTAACCCTAACCCTAACCCTAACCCTAACCCTAACCCTAACCCTAACCCTAACCCTAACCCTAACCCTAACCCTAACCCTAACCCTAACCCTAACCCTAACCCTAACCCTAACCCTAACCCTAACCCTAACCCTAACCCTAACCCTAACCCTAACCCTAACCCTAACCCTAACCCTAACCCTAACCCTAACCCTAACCCTAACCCTAACCCTAACCCTAACCCTAACCCTAACCCTAACCCTAACCCTAACCCTAACCCTAACCCTAACCCTAACCCTAACCCTAACCCTAACCCTAACCCTAACCCTAACCCTAACCCTAACCCTAACCCTAACCCTAACCCTAACCCTAACCCTAACCCTAACCCTAACCCTAACCCTAACCCTAACCCTAACCCTAACCCTAACCCTAACCCTAACCCTAACCCTAACCCTAACCCTAACCCTAACCCTAACCCTAACCCTAACCCTAACCCTAACCCTAACCCTAACCCTAACCCTAACCCTAACCCTAACCCTAACCCTAACCCTAACCCTAACCCTAACCCTAACCCTAACCCTAACCCTAACCCTAACCCTAACCCTAACCCTAACCCTAACCCTAACCCTAACCCTAACCCTAACCCTAACCCTAACCCTAACCCTAACCCTAACCCTAACCCTAACCCTAACCCTAACCCTAACCCTAACCCTAACCCTAACCCTAACCCTAACCCTAACCCTAACCCTAACCCTAACCCTAACCCTAACCCTAACCCTAACCCTAACCCTAACCCTAACCCTAACCCTAACCCTAACCCTAACCCTAACCCTAACCCTAACCCTAACCCTAACCCTAACCCTAACCCTAACCCTAACCCTAACCCTAACCCTAACCCTAACCCTAACCCTAACCCTAACCCTAACCCTAACCCTAACCCTAACCCTAACCCTAACCCTAACCCTAACCCTAACCCTAACCCTAACCCTAACCCTAACCCTAACCCTAACCCTAACCCTAACCCTAACCCTAACCCTAACCCTAACCCTAACCCTAACCCTAACCCTAACCCTAACCCTAACCCTAACCCTAACCCTAACCCTAACCCTAACCCTAACCCTAACCCTAACCCTAACCCTAACCCTAACCCTAACCCTAACCCTAACCCTAACCCTAACCCTAACCCTAACCCTAACCCTAACCCTAACCCTAACCCTAACCCTAACCCTAACCCTAACCCTAACCCTAACCCTAACCCTAACCCTAACCCTAACCCTAACCCTAACCCTAACCCTAACCCTAACCCTAACCCTAACCCTAACCCTAACCCTAACCCTAACCCTAACCCTAACCCTAACCCTAACCCTAACCCTAACCCTAACCCTAACCCTAACCCTAACCCTAACCCTAACCCTAACCCTAACCCTAACCCTAACCCTAACCCTAACCCTAACCCTAACCCTAACCCTAACCCTAACCCTAACCCTAACCCTAACCCTAACCCTAACCCTAACCCTAACCCTAACCCTAACCCTAACCCTAACCCTAACCCTAACCCTAACCCTAACCCTAACCCTAACCCTAACCCTAACCCTAACCCTAACCCTAACCCTAACCCTAACCCTAACCCTAACCCTAACCCTAACCCTAACCCTAACCCTAACCCTAACCCTAACCCTAACCCTAACCCTAACCCTAACCCTAACCCTAACCCTAACCCTAACCCTAACCCTAACCCTAACCCTAACCCTAACCCTAACCCTAACCCTAACCCTAACCCTAACCCTAACCCTAACCCTAACCCTAACCCTAACCCTAACCCTAACCCTAACCCTAACCCTAACCCTAACCCTAACCCTAACCCTAACCCTAACCCTAACCCTAACCCTAACCCTAACCCTAACCCTAACCCTAACCCTAACCCTAACCCTAACCCTAACCCTAACCCTAACCCTAACCCTAACCCTAACCCTAACCCTAACCCTAACCCTAACCCTAACCCTAACCCTAACCCTAACCCTAACCCTAACCCTAACCCTAACCCTAACCCTAACCCTAACCCTAACCCTAACCCTAACCCTAACCCTAACCCTAACCCTAACCCTAACCCTAACCCTAACCCTAACCCTAACCCTAACCCTAACCCTAACCCTAACCCTAACCCTAACCCTAACCCTAACCCTAACCCTAACCCTAACCCTAACCCTAACCCTAACCCTAACCCTAACCCTAACCCTAACCCTAACCCTAACCCTAACCCTAACCCTAACCCTAACCCTAACCCTAACCCTAACCCTAACCCTAACCCTAACCCTAACCCTAACCCTAACCCTAACCCTAACCCTAACCCTAACCCTAACCCTAACCCTAACCCTAACCCTAACCCTAACCCTAACCCTAACCCTAACCCTAACCCTAACCCTAACCCTAACCCTAACCCTAACCCTAACCCTAACCCTAACCCTAACCCTAACCCTAACCCTAACCCTAACCCTAACCCTAACCCTAACCCTAACCCTAACCCTAACCCTAACCCTAACCCTAACCCTAACCCTAACCCTAACCCTAACCCTAACCCTAACCCTAACCCTAACCCTAACCCTAACCCTAACCCTAACCCTAACCCTAACCCTAACCCTAACCCTAACCCTAACCCTAACCCTAACCCTAACCCTAACCCTAACCCTAACCCTAACCCTAACCCTAACCCTAACCCTAACCCTAACCCTAACCCTAACCCTAACCCTAACCCTAACCCTAACCCTAACCCTAACCCTAACCCTAACCCTAACCCTAACCCTAACCCTAACCCTAACCCTAACCCTAACCCTAACCCTAACCCTAACCCTAACCCTAACCCTAACCCTAACCCTAACCCTAACCCTAACCCTAACCCTAACCCTAACCCTAACCCTAACCCTAACCCTAACCCTAACCCTAACCCTAACCCTAACCCTAACCCTAACCCTAACCCTAACCCTAACCCTAACCCTAACCCTAACCCTAACCCTAACCCTAACCCTAACCCTAACCCTAACCCTAACCCTAACCCTAACCCTAACCCTAACCCTAACCCTAACCCTAACCCTAACCCTAACCCTAACCCTAACCCTAACCCTAACCCTAACCCTAACCCTAACCCTAACCCTAACCCTAACCCTAACCCTAACCCTAACCCTAACCCTAACCCTAACCCTAACCCTAACCCTAACCCTAACCCTAACCCTAACCCTAACCCTAACCCTAACCCTAACCCTAACCCTAACCCTAACCCTAACCCTAACCCTAACCCTAACCCTAACCCTAACCCTAACCCTAACCCTAACCCTAACCCTAACCCTAACCCTAACCCTAACCCTAACCCTAACCCTAACCCTAACCCTAACCCTAACCCTAACCCTAACCCTAACCCTAACCCTAACCCTAACCCTAACCCTAACCCTAACCCTAACCCTAACCCTAACCCTAACCCTAACCCTAACCCTAACCCTAACCCTAACCCTAACCCTAACCCTAACCCTAACCCTAACCCTAACCCTAACCCTAACCCTAACCCTAACCCTAACCCTAACCCTAACCCTAACCCTAACCCTAACCCTAACCCTAACCCTAACCCTAACCCTAACCCTAACCCTAACCCTAACCCTAACCCTAACCCTAACCCTAACCCTAACCCTAACCCTAACCCTAACCCTAACCCTAACCCTAACCCTAACCCTAACCCTAACCCTAACCCTAACCCTAACCCTAACCCTAACCCTAACCCTAACCCTAACCCTAACCCTAACCCTAACCCTAACCCTAACCCTAACCCTAACCCTAACCCTAACCCTAACCCTAACCCTAACCCTAACCCTAACCCTAACCCTAACCCTAACCCTAACCCTAACCCTAACCCTAACCCTAACCCTAACCCTAACCCTAACCCTAACCCTAACCCTAACCCTAACCCTAACCCTAACCCTAACCCTAACCCTAACCCTAACCCTAACCCTAACCCTAACCCTAACCCTAACCCTAACCCTAACCCTAACCCTAACCCTAACCCTAACCCTAACCCTAACCCTAACCCTAACCCTAACCCTAACCCTAACCCTAACCCTAACCCTAACCCTAACCCTAACCCTAACCCTAACCCTAACCCTAACCCTAACCCTAACCCTAACCCTAACCCTAACCCTAACCCTAACCCTAACCCTAACCCTAACCCTAACCCTAACCCTAACCCTAACCCTAACCCTAACCCTAACCCTAACCCTAACCCTAACCCTAACCCTAACCCTAACCCTAACCCTAACCCTAACCCTAACCCTAACCCTAACCCTAACCCTAACCCTAACCCTAACCCTAACCCTAACCCTAACCCTAACCCTAACCCTAACCCTAACCCTAACCCTAACCCTAACCCTAACCCTAACCCTAACCCTAACCCTAACCCTAACCCTAACCCTAACCCTAACCCTAACCCTAACCCTAACCCTAACCCTAACCCTAACCCTAACCCTAACCCTAACCCTAACCCTAACCCTAACCCTAACCCTAACCCTAACCCTAACCCTAACCCTAACCCTAACCCTAACCCTAACCCTAACCCTAACCCTAACCCTAACCCTAACCCTAACCCTAACCCTAACCCTAACCCTAACCCTAACCCTAACCCTAACCCTAACCCTAACCCTAACCCTAACCCTAACCCTAACCCTAACCCTAACCCTAACCCTAACCCTAACCCTAACCCTAACCCTAACCCTAACCCTAACCCTAACCCTAACCCTAACCCTAACCCTAACCCTAACCCTAACCCTAACCCTAACCCTAACCCTAACCCTAACCCTAACCCTAACCCTAACCCTAACCCTAACCCTAACCCTAACCCTAACCCTAACCCTAACCCTAACCCTAACCCTAACCCTAACCCTAACCCTAACCCTAACCCTAACCCTAACCCTAACCCTAACCCTAACCCTAACCCTAACCCTAACCCTAACCCTAACCCTAACCCTAACCCTAACCCTAACCCTAACCCTAACCCTAACCCTAACCCTAACCCTAACCCTAACCCTAACCCTAACCCTAACCCTAACCCTAACCCTAACCCTAACCCTAACCCTAACCCTAACCCTAACCCTAACCCTAACCCTAACCCTAACCCTAACCCTAACCCTAACCCTAACCCTAACCCTAACCCTAACCCTAACCCTAACCCTAACCCTAACCCTAACCCTAACCCTAACCCTAACCCTAACCCTAACCCTAACCCTAACCCTAACCCTAACCCTAACCCTAACCCTAACCCTAACCCTAACCCTAACCCTAACCCTAACCCTAACCCTAACCCTAACCCTAACCCTAACCCTAACCCTAACCCTAACCCTAACCCTAACCCTAACCCTAACCCTAACCCTAACCCTAACCCTAACCCTAACCCTAACCCTAACCCTAACCCTAACCCTAACCCTAACCCTAACCCTAACCCTAACCCTAACCCTAACCCTAACCCTAACCCTAACCCTAACCCTAACCCTAACCCTAACCCTAACCCTAACCCTAACCCTAACCCTAACCCTAACCCTAACCCTAACCCTAACCCTAACCCTAACCCTAACCCTAACCCTAACCCTAACCCTAACCCTAACCCTAACCCTAACCCTAACCCTAACCCTAACCCTAACCCTAACCCTAACCCTAACCCTAACCCTAACCCTAACCCTAACCCTAACCCTAACCCTAACCCTAACCCTAACCCTAACCCTAACCCTAACCCTAACCCTAACCCTAACCCTAACCCTAACCCTAACCCTAACCCTAACCCTAACCCTAACCCTAACCCTAACCCTAACCCTAACCCTAACCCTAACCCTAACCCTAACCCTAACCCTAACCCTAACCCTAACCCTAACCCTAACCCTAACCCTAACCCTAACCCTAACCCTAACCCTAACCCTAACCCTAACCCTAACCCTAACCCTAACCCTAACCCTAACCCTAACCCTAACCCTAACCCTAACCCTAACCCTAACCCTAACCCTAACCCTAACCCTAACCCTAACCCTAACCCTAACCCTAACCCTAACCCTAACCCTAACCCTAACCCTAACCCTAACCCTAACCCTAACCCTAACCCTAACCCTAACCCTAACCCTAACCCTAACCCTAACCCTAACCCTAACCCTAACCCTAACCCTAACCCTAACCCTAACCCTAACCCTAACCCTAACCCTAACCCTAACCCTAACCCTAACCCTAACCCTAACCCTAACCCTAACCCTAACCCTAACCCTAACCCTAACCCTAACCCTAACCCTAACCCTAACCCTAACCCTAACCCTAACCCTAACCCTAACCCTAACCCTAACCCTAACCCTAACCCTAACCCTAACCCTAACCCTAACCCTAACCCTAACCCTAACCCTAACCCTAACCCTAACCCTAACCCTAACCCTAACCCTAACCCTAACCCTAACCCTAACCCTAACCCTAACCCTAACCCTAACCCTAACCCTAACCCTAACCCTAACCCTAACCCTAACCCTAACCCTAACCCTAACCCTAACCCTAACCCTAACCCTAACCCTAACCCTAACCCTAACCCTAACCCTAACCCTAACCCTAACCCTAACCCTAACCCTAACCCTAACCCTAACCCTAACCCTAACCCTAACCCTAACCCTAACCCTAACCCTAACCCTAACCCTAACCCTAACCCTAACCCTAACCCTAACCCTAACCCTAACCCTAACCCTAACCCTAACCCTAACCCTAACCCTAACCCTAACCCTAACCCTAACCCTAACCCTAACCCTAACCCTAACCCTAACCCTAACCCTAACCCTAACCCTAACCCTAACCCTAACCCTAACCCTAACCCTAACCCTAACCCTAACCCTAACCCTAACCCTAACCCTAACCCTAACCCTAACCCTAACCCTAACCCTAACCCTAACCCTAACCCTAACCCTAACCCTAACCCTAACCCTAACCCTAACCCTAACCCTAACCCTAACCCTAACCCTAACCCTAACCCTAACCCTAACCCTAACCCTAACCCTAACCCTAACCCTAACCCTAACCCTAACCCTAACCCTAACCCTAACCCTAACCCTAACCCTAACCCTAACCCTAACCCTAACCCTAACCCTAACCCTAACCCTAACCCTAACCCTAACCCTAACCCTAACCCTAACCCTAACCCTAACCCTAACCCTAACCCTAACCCTAACCCTAACCCTAACCCTAACCCTAACCCTAACCCTAACCCTAACCCTAACCCTAACCCTAACCCTAACCCTAACCCTAACCCTAACCCTAACCCTAACCCTAACCCTAACCCTAACCCTAACCCTAACCCTAACCCTAACCCTAACCCTAACCCTAACCCTAACCCTAACCCTAACCCTAACCCTAACCCTAACCCTAACCCTAACCCTAACCCTAACCCTAACCCTAACCCTAACCCTAACCCTAACCCTAACCCTAACCCTAACCCTAACCCTAACCCTAACCCTAACCCTAACCCTAACCCTAACCCTAACCCTAACCCTAACCCTAACCCTAACCCTAACCCTAACCCTAACCCTAACCCTAACCCTAACCCTAACCCTAACCCTAACCCTAACCCTAACCCTAACCCTAACCCTAACCCTAACCCTAACCCTAACCCTAACCCTAACCCTAACCCTAACCCTAACCCTAACCCTAACCCTAACCCTAACCCTAACCCTAACCCTAACCCTAACCCTAACCCTAACCCTAACCCTAACCCTAACCCTAACCCTAACCCTAACCCTAACCCTAACCCTAACCCTAACCCTAACCCTAACCCTAACCCTAACCCTAACCCTAACCCTAACCCTAACCCTAACCCTAACCCTAACCCTAACCCTAACCCTAACCCTAACCCTAACCCTAACCCTAACCCTAACCCTAACCCTAACCCTAACCCTAACCCTAACCCTAACCCTAACCCTAACCCTAACCCTAACCCTAACCCTAACCCTAACCCTAACCCTAACCCTAACCCTAACCCTAACCCTAACCCTAACCCTAACCCTAACCCTAACCCTAACCCTAACCCTAACCCTAACCCTAACCCTAACCCTAACCCTAACCCTAACCCTAACCCTAACCCTAACCCTAACCCTAACCCTAACCCTAACCCTAACCCTAACCCTAACCCTAACCCTAACCCTAACCCTAACCCTAACCCTAACCCTAACCCTAACCCTAACCCTAACCCTAACCCTAACCCTAACCCTAACCCTAACCCTAACCCTAACCCTAACCCTAACCCTAACCCTAACCCTAACCCTAACCCTAACCCTAACCCTAACCCTAACCCTAACCCTAACCCTAACCCTAACCCTAACCCTAACCCTAACCCTAACCCTAACCCTAACCCTAACCCTAACCCTAACCCTAACCCTAACCCTAACCCTAACCCTAACCCTAACCCTAACCCTAACCCTAACCCTAACCCTAACCCTAACCCTAACCCTAACCCTAACCCTAACCCTAACCCTAACCCTAACCCTAACCCTAACCCTAACCCTAACCCTAACCCTAACCCTAACCCTAACCCTAACCCTAACCCTAACCCTAACCCTAACCCTAACCCTAACCCTAACCCTAACCCTAACCCTAACCCTAACCCTAACCCTAACCCTAACCCTAACCCTAACCCTAACCCTAACCCTAACCCTAACCCTAACCCTAACCCTAACCCTAACCCTAACCCTAACCCTAACCCTAACCCTAACCCTAACCCTAACCCTAACCCTAACCCTAACCCTAACCCTAACCCTAACCCTAACCCTAACCCTAACCCTAACCCTAACCCTAACCCTAACCCTAACCCTAACCCTAACCCTAACCCTAACCCTAACCCTAACCCTAACCCTAACCCTAACCCTAACCCTAACCCTAACCCTAACCCTAACCCTAACCCTAACCCTAACCCTAACCCTAACCCTAACCCTAACCCTAACCCTAACCCTAACCCTAACCCTAACCCTAACCCTAACCCTAACCCTAACCCTAACCCTAACCCTAACCCTAACCCTAACCCTAACCCTAACCCTAACCCTAACCCTAACCCTAACCCTAACCCTAACCCTAACCCTAACCCTAACCCTAACCCTAACCCTAACCCTAACCCTAACCCTAACCCTAACCCTAACCCTAACCCTAACCCTAACCCTAACCCTAACCCTAACCCTAACCCTAACCCTAACCCTAACCCTAACCCTAACCCTAACCCTAACCCTAACCCTAACCCTAACCCTAACCCTAACCCTAACCCTAACCCTAACCCTAACCCTAACCCTAACCCTAACCCTAACCCTAACCCTAACCCTAACCCTAACCCTAACCCTAACCCTAACCCTAACCCTAACCCTAACCCTAACCCTAACCCTAACCCTAACCCTAACCCTAACCCTAACCCTAACCCTAACCCTAACCCTAACCCTAACCCTAACCCTAACCCTAACCCTAACCCTAACCCTAACCCTAACCCTAACCCTAACCCTAACCCTAACCCTAACCCTAACCCTAACCCTAACCCTAACCCTAACCCTAACCCTAACCCTAACCCTAACCCTAACCCTAACCCTAACCCTAACCCTAACCCTAACCCTAACCCTAACCCTAACCCTAACCCTAACCCTAACCCTAACCCTAACCCTAACCCTAACCCTAACCCTAACCCTAACCCTAACCCTAACCCTAACCCTAACCCTAACCCTAACCCTAACCCTAACCCTAACCCTAACCCTAACCCTAACCCTAACCCTAACCCTAACCCTAACCCTAACCCTAACCCTAACCCTAACCCTAACCCTAACCCTAACCCTAACCCTAACCCTAACCCTAACCCTAACCCTAACCCTAACCCTAACCCTAACCCTAACCCTAACCCTAACCCTAACCCTAACCCTAACCCTAACCCTAACCCTAACCCTAACCCTAACCCTAACCCTAACCCTAACCCTAACCCTAACCCTAACCCTAACCCTAACCCTAACCCTAACCCTAACCCTAACCCTAACCCTAACCCTAACCCTAACCCTAACCCTAACCCTAACCCTAACCCTAACCCTAACCCTAACCCTAACCCTAACCCTAACCCTAACCCTAACCCTAACCCTAACCCTAACCCTAACCCTAACCCTAACCCTAACCCTAACCCTAACCCTAACCCTAACCCTAACCCTAACCCTAACCCTAACCCTAACCCTAACCCTAACCCTAACCCTAACCCTAACCCTAACCCTAACCCTAACCCTAACCCTAACCCTAACCCTAACCCTAACCCTAACCCTAACCCTAACCCTAACCCTAACCCTAACCCTAACCCTAACCCTAACCCTAACCCTAACCCTAACCCTAACCCTAACCCTAACCCTAACCCTAACCCTAACCCTAACCCTAACCCTAACCCTAACCCTAACCCTAACCCTAACCCTAACCCTAACCCTAACCCTAACCCTAACCCTAACCCTAACCCTAACCCTAACCCTAACCCTAACCCTAACCCTAACCCTAACCCTAACCCTAACCCTAACCCTAACCCTAACCCTAACCCTAACCCTAACCCTAACCCTAACCCTAACCCTAACCCTAACCCTAACCCTAACCCTAACCCTAACCCTAACCCTAACCCTAACCCTAACCCTAACCCTAACCCTAACCCTAACCCTAACCCTAACCCTAACCCTAACCCTAACCCTAACCCTAACCCTAACCCTAACCCTAACCCTAACCCTAACCCTAACCCTAACCCTAACCCTAACCCTAACCCTAACCCTAACCCTAACCCTAACCCTAACCCTAACCCTAACCCTAACCCTAACCCTAACCCTAACCCTAACCCTAACCCTAACCCTAACCCTAACCCTAACCCTAACCCTAACCCTAACCCTAACCCTAACCCTAACCCTAACCCTAACCCTAACCCTAACCCTAACCCTAACCCTAACCCTAACCCTAACCCTAACCCTAACCCTAACCCTAACCCTAACCCTAACCCTAACCCTAACCCTAACCCTAACCCTAACCCTAACCCTAACCCTAACCCTAACCCTAACCCTAACCCTAACCCTAACCCTAACCCTAACCCTAACCCTAACCCTAACCCTAACCCTAACCCTAACCCTAACCCTAACCCTAACCCTAACCCTAACCCTAACCCTAACCCTAACCCTAACCCTAACCCTAACCCTAACCCTAACCCTAACCCTAACCCTAACCCTAACCCTAACCCTAACCCTAACCCTAACCCTAACCCTAACCCTAACCCTAACCCTAACCCTAACCCTAACCCTAACCCTAACCCTAACCCTAACCCTAACCCTAACCCTAACCCTAACCCTAACCCTAACCCTAACCCTAACCCTAACCCTAACCCTAACCCTAACCCTAACCCTAACCCTAACCCTAACCCTAACCCTAACCCTAACCCTAACCCTAACCCTAACCCTAACCCTAACCCTAACCCTAACCCTAACCCTAACCCTAACCCTAACCCTAACCCTAACCCTAACCCTAACCCTAACCCTAACCCTAACCCTAACCCTAACCCTAACCCTAACCCTAACCCTAACCCTAACCCTAACCCTAACCCTAACCCTAACCCTAACCCTAACCCTAACCCTAACCCTAACCCTAACCCTAACCCTAACCCTAACCCTAACCCTAACCCTAACCCTAACCCTAACCCTAACCCTAACCCTAACCCTAACCCTAACCCTAACCCTAACCCTAACCCTAACCCTAACCCTAACCCTAACCCTAACCCTAACCCTAACCCTAACCCTAACCCTAACCCTAACCCTAACCCTAACCCTAACCCTAACCCTAACCCTAACCCTAACCCTAACCCTAACCCTAACCCTAACCCTAACCCTAACCCTAACCCTAACCCTAACCCTAACCCTAACCCTAACCCTAACCCTAACCCTAACCCTAACCCTAACCCTAACCCTAACCCTAACCCTAACCCTAACCCTAACCCTAACCCTAACCCTAACCCTAACCCTAACCCTAACCCTAACCCTAACCCTAACCCTAACCCTAACCCTAACCCTAACCCTAACCCTAACCCTAACCCTAACCCTAACCCTAACCCTAACCCTAACCCTAACCCTAACCCTAACCCTAACCCTAACCCTAACCCTAACCCTAACCCTAACCCTAACCCTAACCCTAACCCTAACCCTAACCCTAACCCTAACCCTAACCCTAACCCTAACCCTAACCCTAACCCTAACCCTAACCCTAACCCTAACCCTAACCCTAACCCTAACCCTAACCCTAACCCTAACCCTAACCCTAACCCTAACCCTAACCCTAACCCTAACCCTAACCCTAACCCTAACCCTAACCCTAACCCTAACCCTAACCCTAACCCTAACCCTAACCCTAACCCTAACCCTAACCCTAACCCTAACCCTAACCCTAACCCTAACCCTAACCCTAACCCTAACCCTAACCCTAACCCTAACCCTAACCCTAACCCTAACCCTAACCCTAACCCTAACCCTAACCCTAACCCTAACCCTAACCCTAACCCTAACCCTAACCCTAACCCTAACCCTAACCCTAACCCTAACCCTAACCCTAACCCTAACCCTAACCCTAACCCTAACCCTAACCCTAACCCTAACCCTAACCCTAACCCTAACCCTAACCCTAACCCTAACCCTAACCCTAACCCTAACCCTAACCCTAACCCTAACCCTAACCCTAACCCTAACCCTAACCCTAACCCTAACCCTAACCCTAACCCTAACCCTAACCCTAACCCTAACCCTAACCCTAACCCTAACCCTAACCCTAACCCTAACCCTAACCCTAACCCTAACCCTAACCCTAACCCTAACCCTAACCCTAACCCTAACCCTAACCCTAACCCTAACCCTAACCCTAACCCTAACCCTAACCCTAACCCTAACCCTAACCCTAACCCTAACCCTAACCCTAACCCTAACCCTAACCCTAACCCTAACCCTAACCCTAACCCTAACCCTAACCCTAACCCTAACCCTAACCCTAACCCTAACCCTAACCCTAACCCTAACCCTAACCCTAACCCTAACCCTAACCCTAACCCTAACCCTAACCCTAACCCTAACCCTAACCCTAACCCTAACCCTAACCCTAACCCTAACCCTAACCCTAACCCTAACCCTAACCCTAACCCTAACCCTAACCCTAACCCTAACCCTAACCCTAACCCTAACCCTAACCCTAACCCTAACCCTAACCCTAACCCTAACCCTAACCCTAACCCTAACCCTAACCCTAACCCTAACCCTAACCCTAACCCTAACCCTAACCCTAACCCTAACCCTAACCCTAACCCTAACCCTAACCCTAACCCTAACCCTAACCCTAACCCTAACCCTAACCCTAACCCTAACCCTAACCCTAACCCTAACCCTAACCCTAACCCTAACCCTAACCCTAACCCTAACCCTAACCCTAACCCTAACCCTAACCCTAACCCTAACCCTAACCCTAACCCTAACCCTAACCCTAACCCTAACCCTAACCCTAACCCTAACCCTAACCCTAACCCTAACCCTAACCCTAACCCTAACCCTAACCCTAACCCTAACCCTAACCCTAACCCTAACCCTAACCCTAACCCTAACCCTAACCCTAACCCTAACCCTAACCCTAACCCTAACCCTAACCCTAACCCTAACCCTAACCCTAACCCTAACCCTAACCCTAACCCTAACCCTAACCCTAACCCTAACCCTAACCCTAACCCTAACCCTAACCCTAACCCTAACCCTAACCCTAACCCTAACCCTAACCCTAACCCTAACCCTAACCCTAACCCTAACCCTAACCCTAACCCTAACCCTAACCCTAACCCTAACCCTAACCCTAACCCTAACCCTAACCCTAACCCTAACCCTAACCCTAACCCTAACCCTAACCCTAACCCTAACCCTAACCCTAACCCTAACCCTAACCCTAACCCTAACCCTAACCCTAACCCTAACCCTAACCCTAACCCTAACCCTAACCCTAACCCTAACCCTAACCCTAACCCTAACCCTAACCCTAACCCTAACCCTAACCCTAACCCTAACCCTAACCCTAACCCTAACCCTAACCCTAACCCTAACCCTAACCCTAACCCTAACCCTAACCCTAACCCTAACCCTAACCCTAACCCTAACCCTAACCCTAACCCTAACCCTAACCCTAACCCTAACCCTAACCCTAACCCTAACCCTAACCCTAACCCTAACCCTAACCCTAACCCTAACCCTAACCCTAACCCTAACCCTAACCCTAACCCTAACCCTAACCCTAACCCTAACCCTAACCCTAACCCTAACCCTAACCCTAACCCTAACCCTAACCCTAACCCTAACCCTAACCCTAACCCTAACCCTAACCCTAACCCTAACCCTAACCCTAACCCTAACCCTAACCCTAACCCTAACCCTAACCCTAACCCTAACCCTAACCCTAACCCTAACCCTAACCCTAACCCTAACCCTAACCCTAACCCTAACCCTAACCCTAACCCTAACCCTAACCCTAACCCTAACCCTAACCCTAACCCTAACCCTAACCCTAACCCTAACCCTAACCCTAACCCTAACCCTAACCCTAACCCTAACCCTAACCCTAACCCTAACCCTAACCCTAACCCTAACCCTAACCCTAACCCTAACCCTAACCCTAACCCTAACCCTAACCCTAACCCTAACCCTAACCCTAACCCTAACCCTAACCCTAACCCTAACCCTAACCCTAACCCTAACCCTAACCCTAACCCTAACCCTAACCCTAACCCTAACCCTAACCCTAACCCTAACCCTAACCCTAACCCTAACCCTAACCCTAACCCTAACCCTAACCCTAACCCTAACCCTAACCCTAACCCTAACCCTAACCCTAACCCTAACCCTAACCCTAACCCTAACCCTAACCCTAACCCTAACCCTAACCCTAACCCTAACCCTAACCCTAACCCTAACCCTAACCCTAACCCTAACCCTAACCCTAACCCTAACCCTAACCCTAACCCTAACCCTAACCCTAACCCTAACCCTAACCCTAACCCTAACCCTAACCCTAACCCTAACCCTAACCCTAACCCTAACCCTAACCCTAACCCTAACCCTAACCCTAACCCTAACCCTAACCCTAACCCTAACCCTAACCCTAACCCTAACCCTAACCCTAACCCTAACCCTAACCCTAACCCTAACCCTAACCCTAACCCTAACCCTAACCCTAACCCTAACCCTAACCCTAACCCTAACCCTAACCCTAACCCTAACCCTAACCCTAACCCTAACCCTAACCCTAACCCTAACCCTAACCCTAACCCTAACCCTAACCCTAACCCTAACCCTAACCCTAACCCTAACCCTAACCCTAACCCTAACCCTAACCCTAACCCTAACCCTAACCCTAACCCTAACCCTAACCCTAACCCTAACCCTAACCCTAACCCTAACCCTAACCCTAACCCTAACCCTAACCCTAACCCTAACCCTAACCCTAACCCTAACCCTAACCCTAACCCTAACCCTAACCCTAACCCTAACCCTAACCCTAACCCTAACCCTAACCCTAACCCTAACCCTAACCCTAACCCTAACCCTAACCCTAACCCTAACCCTAACCCTAACCCTAACCCTAACCCTAACCCTAACCCTAACCCTAACCCTAACCCTAACCCTAACCCTAACCCTAACCCTAACCCTAACCCTAACCCTAACCCTAACCCTAACCCTAACCCTAACCCTAACCCTAACCCTAACCCTAACCCTAACCCTAACCCTAACCCTAACCCTAACCCTAACCCTAACCCTAACCCTAACCCTAACCCTAACCCTAACCCTAACCCTAACCCTAACCCTAACCCTAACCCTAACCCTAACCCTAACCCTAACCCTAACCCTAACCCTAACCCTAACCCTAACCCTAACCCTAACCCTAACCCTAACCCTAACCCTAACCCTAACCCTAACCCTAACCCTAACCCTAACCCTAACCCTAACCCTAACCCTAACCCTAACCCTAACCCTAACCCTAACCCTAACCCTAACCCTAACCCTAACCCTAACCCTAACCCTAACCCTAACCCTAACCCTAACCCTAACCCTAACCCTAACCCTAACCCTAACCCTAACCCTAACCCTAACCCTAACCCTAACCCTAACCCTAACCCTAACCCTAACCCTAACCCTAACCCTAACCCTAACCCTAACCCTAACCCTAACCCTAACCCTAACCCTAACCCTAACCCTAACCCTAACCCTAACCCTAACCCTAACCCTAACCCTAACCCTAACCCTAACCCTAACCCTAACCCTAACCCTAACCCTAACCCTAACCCTAACCCTAACCCTAACCCTAACCCTAACCCTAACCCTAACCCTAACCCTAACCCTAACCCTAACCCTAACCCTAACCCTAACCCTAACCCTAACCCTAACCCTAACCCTAACCCTAACCCTAACCCTAACCCTAACCCTAACCCTAACCCTAACCCTAACCCTAACCCTAACCCTAACCCTAACCCTAACCCTAACCCTAACCCTAACCCTAACCCTAACCCTAACCCTAACCCTAACCCTAACCCTAACCCTAACCCTAACCCTAACCCTAACCCTAACCCTAACCCTAACCCTAACCCTAACCCTAACCCTAACCCTAACCCTAACCCTAACCCTAACCCTAACCCTAACCCTAACCCTAACCCTAACCCTAACCCTAACCCTAACCCTAACCCTAACCCTAACCCTAACCCTAACCCTAACCCTAACCCTAACCCTAACCCTAACCCTAACCCTAACCCTAACCCTAACCCTAACCCTAACCCTAACCCTAACCCTAACCCTAACCCTAACCCTAACCCTAACCCTAACCCTAACCCTAACCCTAACCCTAACCCTAACCCTAACCCTAACCCTAACCCTAACCCTAACCCTAACCCTAACCCTAACCCTAACCCTAACCCTAACCCTAACCCTAACCCTAACCCTAACCCTAACCCTAACCCTAACCCTAACCCTAACCCTAACCCTAACCCTAACCCTAACCCTAACCCTAACCCTAACCCTAACCCTAACCCTAACCCTAACCCTAACCCTAACCCTAACCCTAACCCTAACCCTAACCCTAACCCTAACCCTAACCCTAACCCTAACCCTAACCCTAACCCTAACCCTAACCCTAACCCTAACCCTAACCCTAACCCTAACCCTAACCCTAACCCTAACCCTAACCCTAACCCTAACCCTAACCCTAACCCTAACCCTAACCCTAACCCTAACCCTAACCCTAACCCTAACCCTAACCCTAACCCTAACCCTAACCCTAACCCTAACCCTAACCCTAACCCTAACCCTAACCCTAACCCTAACCCTAACCCTAACCCTAACCCTAACCCTAACCCTAACCCTAACCCTAACCCTAACCCTAACCCTAACCCTAACCCTAACCCTAACCCTAACCCTAACCCTAACCCTAACCCTAACCCTAACCCTAACCCTAACCCTAACCCTAACCCTAACCCTAACCCTAACCCTAACCCTAACCCTAACCCTAACCCTAACCCTAACCCTAACCCTAACCCTAACCCTAACCCTAACCCTAACCCTAACCCTAACCCTAACCCTAACCCTAACCCTAACCCTAACCCTAACCCTAACCCTAACCCTAACCCTAACCCTAACCCTAACCCTAACCCTAACCCTAACCCTAACCCTAACCCTAACCCTAACCCTAACCCTAACCCTAACCCTAACCCTAACCCTAACCCTAACCCTAACCCTAACCCTAACCCTAACCCTAACCCTAACCCTAACCCTAACCCTAACCCTAACCCTAACCCTAACCCTAACCCTAACCCTAACCCTAACCCTAACCCTAACCCTAACCCTAACCCTAACCCTAACCCTAACCCTAACCCTAACCCTAACCCTAACCCTAACCCTAACCCTAACCCTAACCCTAACCCTAACCCTAACCCTAACCCTAACCCTAACCCTAACCCTAACCCTAACCCTAACCCTAACCCTAACCCTAACCCTAACCCTAACCCTAACCCTAACCCTAACCCTAACCCTAACCCTAACCCTAACCCTAACCCTAACCCTAACCCTAACCCTAACCCTAACCCTAACCCTAACCCTAACCCTAACCCTAACCCTAACCCTAACCCTAACCCTAACCCTAACCCTAACCCTAACCCTAACCCTAACCCTAACCCTAACCCTAACCCTAACCCTAACCCTAACCCTAACCCTAACCCTAACCCTAACCCTAACCCTAACCCTAACCCTAACCCTAACCCTAACCCTAACCCTAACCCTAACCCTAACCCTAACCCTAACCCTAACCCTAACCCTAACCCTAACCCTAACCCTAACCCTAACCCTAACCCTAACCCTAACCCTAACCCTAACCCTAACCCTAACCCTAACCCTAACCCTAACCCTAACCCTAACCCTAACCCTAACCCTAACCCTAACCCTAACCCTAACCCTAACCCTAACCCTAACCCTAACCCTAACCCTAACCCTAACCCTAACCCTAACCCTAACCCTAACCCTAACCCTAACCCTAACCCTAACCCTAACCCTAACCCTAACCCTAACCCTAACCCTAACCCTAACCCTAACCCTAACCCTAACCCTAACCCTAACCCTAACCCTAACCCTAACCCTAACCCTAACCCTAACCCTAACCCTAACCCTAACCCTAACCCTAACCCTAACCCTAACCCTAACCCTAACCCTAACCCTAACCCTAACCCTAACCCTAACCCTAACCCTAACCCTAACCCTAACCCTAACCCTAACCCTAACCCTAACCCTAACCCTAACCCTAACCCTAACCCTAACCCTAACCCTAACCCTAACCCTAACCCTAACCCTAACCCTAACCCTAACCCTAACCCTAACCCTAACCCTAACCCTAACCCTAACCCTAACCCTAACCCTAACCCTAACCCTAACCCTAACCCTAACCCTAACCCTAACCCTAACCCTAACCCTAACCCTAACCCTAACCCTAACCCTAACCCTAACCCTAACCCTAACCCTAACCCTAACCCTAACCCTAACCCTAACCCTAACCCTAACCCTAACCCTAACCCTAACCCTAACCCTAACCCTAACCCTAACCCTAACCCTAACCCTAACCCTAACCCTAACCCTAACCCTAACCCTAACCCTAACCCTAACCCTAACCCTAACCCTAACCCTAACCCTAACCCTAACCCTAACCCTAACCCTAACCCTAACCCTAACCCTAACCCTAACCCTAACCCTAACCCTAACCCTAACCCTAACCCTAACCCTAACCCTAACCCTAACCCTAACCCTAACCCTAACCCTAACCCTAACCCTAACCCTAACCCTAACCCTAACCCTAACCCTAACCCTAACCCTAACCCTAACCCTAACCCTAACCCTAACCCTAACCCTAACCCTAACCCTAACCCTAACCCTAACCCTAACCCTAACCCTAACCCTAACCCTAACCCTAACCCTAACCCTAACCCTAACCCTAACCCTAACCCTAACCCTAACCCTAACCCTAACCCTAACCCTAACCCTAACCCTAACCCTAACCCTAACCCTAACCCTAACCCTAACCCTAACCCTAACCCTAACCCTAACCCTAACCCTAACCCTAACCCTAACCCTAACCCTAACCCTAACCCTAACCCTAACCCTAACCCTAACCCTAACCCTAACCCTAACCCTAACCCTAACCCTAACCCTAACCCTAACCCTAACCCTAACCCTAACCCTAACCCTAACCCTAACCCTAACCCTAACCCTAACCCTAACCCTAACCCTAACCCTAACCCTAACCCTAACCCTAACCCTAACCCTAACCCTAACCCTAACCCTAACCCTAACCCTAACCCTAACCCTAACCCTAACCCTAACCCTAACCCTAACCCTAACCCTAACCCTAACCCTAACCCTAACCCTAACCCTAACCCTAACCCTAACCCTAACCCTAACCCTAACCCTAACCCTAACCCTAACCCTAACCCTAACCCTAACCCTAACCCTAACCCTAACCCTAACCCTAACCCTAACCCTAACCCTAACCCTAACCCTAACCCTAACCCTAACCCTAACCCTAACCCTAACCCTAACCCTAACCCTAACCCTAACCCTAACCCTAACCCTAACCCTAACCCTAACCCTAACCCTAACCCTAACCCTAACCCTAACCCTAACCCTAACCCTAACCCTAACCCTAACCCTAACCCTAACCCTAACCCTAACCCTAACCCTAACCCTAACCCTAACCCTAACCCTAACCCTAACCCTAACCCTAACCCTAACCCTAACCCTAACCCTAACCCTAACCCTAACCCTAACCCTAACCCTAACCCTAACCCTAACCCTAACCCTAACCCTAACCCTAACCCTAACCCTAACCCTAACCCTAACCCTAACCCTAACCCTAACCCTAACCCTAACCCTAACCCTAACCCTAACCCTAACCCTAACCCTAACCCTAACCCTAACCCTAACCCTAACCCTAACCCTAACCCTAACCCTAACCCTAACCCTAACCCTAACCCTAACCCTAACCCTAACCCTAACCCTAACCCTAACCCTAACCCTAACCCTAACCCTAACCCTAACCCTAACCCTAACCCTAACCCTAACCCTAACCCTAACCCTAACCCTAACCCTAACCCTAACCCTAACCCTAACCCTAACCCTAACCCTAACCCTAACCCTAACCCTAACCCTAACCCTAACCCTAACCCTAACCCTAACCCTAACCCTAACCCTAACCCTAACCCTAACCCTAACCCTAACCCTAACCCTAACCCTAACCCTAACCCTAACCCTAACCCTAACCCTAACCCTAACCCTAACCCTAACCCTAACCCTAACCCTAACCCTAACCCTAACCCTAACCCTAACCCTAACCCTAACCCTAACCCTAACCCTAACCCTAACCCTAACCCTAACCCTAACCCTAACCCTAACCCTAACCCTAACCCTAACCCTAACCCTAACCCTAACCCTAACCCTAACCCTAACCCTAACCCTAACCCTAACCCTAACCCTAACCCTAACCCTAACCCTAACCCTAACCCTAACCCTAACCCTAACCCTAACCCTAACCCTAACCCTAACCCTAACCCTAACCCTAACCCTAACCCTAACCCTAACCCTAACCCTAACCCTAACCCTAACCCTAACCCTAACCCTAACCCTAACCCTAACCCTAACCCTAACCCTAACCCTAACCCTAACCCTAACCCTAACCCTAACCCTAACCCTAACCCTAACCCTAACCCTAACCCTAACCCTAACCCTAACCCTAACCCTAACCCTAACCCTAACCCTAACCCTAACCCTAACCCTAACCCTAACCCTAACCCTAACCCTAACCCTAACCCTAACCCTAACCCTAACCCTAACCCTAACCCTAACCCTAACCCTAACCCTAACCCTAACCCTAACCCTAACCCTAACCCTAACCCTAACCCTAACCCTAACCCTAACCCTAACCCTAACCCTAACCCTAACCCTAACCCTAACCCTAACCCTAACCCTAACCCTAACCCTAACCCTAACCCTAACCCTAACCCTAACCCTAACCCTAACCCTAACCCTAACCCTAACCCTAACCCTAACCCTAACCCTAACCCTAACCCTAACCCTAACCCTAACCCTAACCCTAACCCTAACCCTAACCCTAACCCTAACCCTAACCCTAACCCTAACCCTAACCCTAACCCTAACCCTAACCCTAACCCTAACCCTAACCCTAACCCTAACCCTAACCCTAACCCTAACCCTAACCCTAACCCTAACCCTAACCCTAACCCTAACCCTAACCCTAACCCTAACCCTAACCCTAACCCTAACCCTAACCCTAACCCTAACCCTAACCCTAACCCTAACCCTAACCCTAACCCTAACCCTAACCCTAACCCTAACCCTAACCCTAACCCTAACCCTAACCCTAACCCTAACCCTAACCCTAACCCTAACCCTAACCCTAACCCTAACCCTAACCCTAACCCTAACCCTAACCCTAACCCTAACCCTAACCCTAACCCTAACCCTAACCCTAACCCTAACCCTAACCCTAACCCTAACCCTAACCCTAACCCTAACCCTAACCCTAACCCTAACCCTAACCCTAACCCTAACCCTAACCCTAACCCTAACCCTAACCCTAACCCTAACCCTAACCCTAACCCTAACCCTAACCCTAACCCTAACCCTAACCCTAACCCTAACCCTAACCCTAACCCTAACCCTAACCCTAACCCTAACCCTAACCCTAACCCTAACCCTAACCCTAACCCTAACCCTAACCCTAACCCTAACCCTAACCCTAACCCTAACCCTAACCCTAACCCTAACCCTAACCCTAACCCTAACCCTAACCCTAACCCTAACCCTAACCCTAACCCTAACCCTAACCCTAACCCTAACCCTAACCCTAACCCTAACCCTAACCCTAACCCTAACCCTAACCCTAACCCTAACCCTAACCCTAACCCTAACCCTAACCCTAACCCTAACCCTAACCCTAACCCTAACCCTAACCCTAACCCTAACCCTAACCCTAACCCTAACCCTAACCCTAACCCTAACCCTAACCCTAACCCTAACCCTAACCCTAACCCTAACCCTAACCCTAACCCTAACCCTAACCCTAACCCTAACCCTAACCCTAACCCTAACCCTAACCCTAACCCTAACCCTAACCCTAACCCTAACCCTAACCCTAACCCTAACCCTAACCCTAACCCTAACCCTAACCCTAACCCTAACCCTAACCCTAACCCTAACCCTAACCCTAACCCTAACCCTAACCCTAACCCTAACCCTAACCCTAACCCTAACCCTAACCCTAACCCTAACCCTAACCCTAACCCTAACCCTAACCCTAACCCTAACCCTAACCCTAACCCTAACCCTAACCCTAACCCTAACCCTAACCCTAACCCTAACCCTAACCCTAACCCTAACCCTAACCCTAACCCTAACCCTAACCCTAACCCTAACCCTAACCCTAACCCTAACCCTAACCCTAACCCTAACCCTAACCCTAACCCTAACCCTAACCCTAACCCTAACCCTAACCCTAACCCTAACCCTAACCCTAACCCTAACCCTAACCCTAACCCTAACCCTAACCCTAACCCTAACCCTAACCCTAACCCTAACCCTAACCCTAACCCTAACCCTAACCCTAACCCTAACCCTAACCCTAACCCTAACCCTAACCCTAACCCTAACCCTAACCCTAACCCTAACCCTAACCCTAACCCTAACCCTAACCCTAACCCTAACCCTAACCCTAACCCTAACCCTAACCCTAACCCTAACCCTAACCCTAACCCTAACCCTAACCCTAACCCTAACCCTAACCCTAACCCTAACCCTAACCCTAACCCTAACCCTAACCCTAACCCTAACCCTAACCCTAACCCTAACCCTAACCCTAACCCTAACCCTAACCCTAACCCTAACCCTAACCCTAACCCTAACCCTAACCCTAACCCTAACCCTAACCCTAACCCTAACCCTAACCCTAACCCTAACCCTAACCCTAACCCTAACCCTAACCCTAACCCTAACCCTAACCCTAACCCTAACCCTAACCCTAACCCTAACCCTAACCCTAACCCTAACCCTAACCCTAACCCTAACCCTAACCCTAACCCTAACCCTAACCCTAACCCTAACCCTAACCCTAACCCTAACCCTAACCCTAACCCTAACCCTAACCCTAACCCTAACCCTAACCCTAACCCTAACCCTAACCCTAACCCTAACCCTAACCCTAACCCTAACCCTAACCCTAACCCTAACCCTAACCCTAACCCTAACCCTAACCCTAACCCTAACCCTAACCCTAACCCTAACCCTAACCCTAACCCTAACCCTAACCCTAACCCTAACCCTAACCCTAACCCTAACCCTAACCCTAACCCTAACCCTAACCCTAACCCTAACCCTAACCCTAACCCTAACCCTAACCCTAACCCTAACCCTAACCCTAACCCTAACCCTAACCCTAACCCTAACCCTAACCCTAACCCTAACCCTAACCCTAACCCTAACCCTAACCCTAACCCTAACCCTAACCCTAACCCTAACCCTAACCCTAACCCTAACCCTAACCCTAACCCTAACCCTAACCCTAACCCTAACCCTAACCCTAACCCTAACCCTAACCCTAACCCTAACCCTAACCCTAACCCTAACCCTAACCCTAACCCTAACCCTAACCCTAACCCTAACCCTAACCCTAACCCTAACCCTAACCCTAACCCTAACCCTAACCCTAACCCTAACCCTAACCCTAACCCTAACCCTAACCCTAACCCTAACCCTAACCCTAACCCTAACCCTAACCCTAACCCTAACCCTAACCCTAACCCTAACCCTAACCCTAACCCTAACCCTAACCCTAACCCTAACCCTAACCCTAACCCTAACCCTAACCCTAACCCTAACCCTAACCCTAACCCTAACCCTAACCCTAACCCTAACCCTAACCCTAACCCTAACCCTAACCCTAACCCTAACCCTAACCCTAACCCTAACCCTAACCCTAACCCTAACCCTAACCCTAACCCTAACCCTAACCCTAACCCTAACCCTAACCCTAACCCTAACCCTAACCCTAACCCTAACCCTAACCCTAACCCTAACCCTAACCCTAACCCTAACCCTAACCCTAACCCTAACCCTAACCCTAACCCTAACCCTAACCCTAACCCTAACCCTAACCCTAACCCTAACCCTAACCCTAACCCTAACCCTAACCCTAACCCTAACCCTAACCCTAACCCTAACCCTAACCCTAACCCTAACCCTAACCCTAACCCTAACCCTAACCCTAACCCTAACCCTAACCCTAACCCTAACCCTAACCCTAACCCTAACCCTAACCCTAACCCTAACCCTAACCCTAACCCTAACCCTAACCCTAACCCTAACCCTAACCCTAACCCTAACCCTAACCCTAACCCTAACCCTAACCCTAACCCTAACCCTAACCCTAACCCTAACCCTAACCCTAACCCTAACCCTAACCCTAACCCTAACCCTAACCCTAACCCTAACCCTAACCCTAACCCTAACCCTAACCCTAACCCTAACCCTAACCCTAACCCTAACCCTAACCCTAACCCTAACCCTAACCCTAACCCTAACCCTAACCCTAACCCTAACCCTAACCCTAACCCTAACCCTAACCCTAACCCTAACCCTAACCCTAACCCTAACCCTAACCCTAACCCTAACCCTAACCCTAACCCTAACCCTAACCCTAACCCTAACCCTAACCCTAACCCTAACCCTAACCCTAACCCTAACCCTAACCCTAACCCTAACCCTAACCCTAACCCTAACCCTAACCCTAACCCTAACCCTAACCCTAACCCTAACCCTAACCCTAACCCTAACCCTAACCCTAACCCTAACCCTAACCCTAACCCTAACCCTAACCCTAACCCTAACCCTAACCCTAACCCTAACCCTAACCCTAACCCTAACCCTAACCCTAACCCTAACCCTAACCCTAACCCTAACCCTAACCCTAACCCTAACCCTAACCCTAACCCTAACCCTAACCCTAACCCTAACCCTAACCCTAACCCTAACCCTAACCCTAACCCTAACCCTAACCCTAACCCTAACCCTAACCCTAACCCTAACC
Source organism: Heloderma suspectum (assembly GCF_057233095.1). Lineage (NCBI taxonomy): Eukaryota > Metazoa > Chordata > Lepidosauria > Squamata > Helodermatidae > Heloderma > Heloderma suspectum. Next base: position 210,177 of record NC_139467.1, read on the forward strand.
CTAACCCTAACCCTAACCCTAACCCTAACCCTAACCCTAACCCTAACCCTAACCCTAACCCTAACCCTAACCCTAACCCTAACCCTAACCCTAACCCTAACCCTAACCCTAACCCTAACCCTAACCCTAACCCTAACCCTAACCCTAACCCTAACCCTAACCCTAACCCTAACCCTAACCCTAACCCTAACCCTAACCCTAACCCTAACCCTAACCCTAACCCTAACCCTAACCCTAACCCTAACCCTAACCCTAACCCTAACCCTAACCCTAACCCTAACCCTAACCCTAACCCTAACCCTAACCCTAACCCTAACCCTAACCCTAACCCTAACCCTAACCCTAACCCTAACCCTAACCCTAACCCTAACCCTAACCCTAACCCTAACCCTAACCCTAACCCTAACCCTAACCCTAACCCTAACCCTAACCCTAACCCTAACCCTAACCCTAACCCTAACCCTAACCCTAACCCTAACCCTAACCCTAACCCTAACCCTAACCCTAACCCTAACCCTAACCCTAACCCTAACCCTAACCCTAACCCTAACCCTAACCCTAACCCTAACCCTAACCCTAACCCTAACCCTAACCCTAACCCTAACCCTAACCCTAACCCTAACCCTAACCCTAACCCTAACCCTAACCCTAACCCTAACCCTAACCCTAACCCTAACCCTAACCCTAACCCTAACCCTAACCCTAACCCTAACCCTAACCCTAACCCTAACCCTAACCCTAACCCTAACCCTAACCCTAACCCTAACCCTAACCCTAACCCTAACCCTAACCCTAACCCTAACCCTAACCCTAACCCTAACCCTAACCCTAACCCTAACCCTAACCCTAACCCTAACCCTAACCCTAACCCTAACCCTAACCCTAACCCTAACCCTAACCCTAACCCTAACCCTAACCCTAACCCTAACCCTAACCCTAACCCTAACCCTAACCCTAACCCTAACCCTAACCCTAACCCTAACCCTAACCCTAACCCTAACCCTAACCCTAACCCTAACCCTAACCCTAACCCTAACCCTAACCCTAACCCTAACCCTAACCCTAACCCTAACCCTAACCCTAACCCTAACCCTAACCCTAACCCTAACCCTAACCCTAACCCTAACCCTAACCCTAACCCTAACCCTAACCCTAACCCTAACCCTAACCCTAACCCTAACCCTAACCCTAACCCTAACCCTAACCCTAACCCTAACCCTAACCCTAACCCTAACCCTAACCCTAACCCTAACCCTAACCCTAACCCTAACCCTAACCCTAACCCTAACCCTAACCCTAACCCTAACCCTAACCCTAACCCTAACCCTAACCCTAACCCTAACCCTAACCCTAACCCTAACCCTAACCCTAACCCTAACCCTAACCCTAACCCTAACCCTAACCCTAACCCTAACCCTAACCCTAACCCTAACCCTAACCCTAACCCTAACCCTAACCCTAACCCTAACCCTAACCCTAACCCTAACCCTAACCCTAACCCTAACCCTAACCCTAACCCTAACCCTAACCCTAACCCTAACCCTAACCCTAACCCTAACCCTAACCCTAACCCTAACCCTAACCCTAACCCTAACCCTAACCCTAACCCTAACCCTAACCCTAACCCTAACCCTAACCCTAACCCTAACCCTAACCCTAACCCTAACCCTAACCCTAACCCTAACCCTAACCCTAACCCTAACCCTAACCCTAACCCTAACCCTAACCCTAACCCTAACCCTAACCCTAACCCTAACCCTAACCCTAACCCTAACCCTAACCCTAACCCTAACCCTAACCCTAACCCTAACCCTAACCCTAACCCTAACCCTAACCCTAACCCTAACCCTAACCCTAACCCTAACCCTAACCCTAACCCTAACCCTAACCCTAACCCTAACCCTAACCCTAACCCTAACCCTAACCCTAACCCTAACCCTAACCCTAACCCTAACCCTAACCCTAACCCTAACCCTAACCCTAACCCTAACCCTAACCCTAACCCTAACCCTAACCCTAACCCTAACCCTAACCCTAACCCTAACCCTAACCCTAACCCTAACCCTAACCCTAACCCTAACCCTAACCCTAACCCTAACCCTAACCCTAACCCTAACCCTAACCCTAACCCTAACCCTAACCCTAACCCTAACCCTAACCCTAACCCTAACCCTAACCCTAACCCTAACCCTAACCCTAACCCTAACCCTAACCCTAACCCTAACCCTAACCCTAACCCTAACCCTAACCCTAACCCTAACCCTAACCCTAACCCTAACCCTAACCCTAACCCTAACCCTAACCCTAACCCTAACCCTAACCCTAACCCTAACCCTAACCCTAACCCTAACCCTAACCCTAACCCTAACCCTAACCCTAACCCTAACCCTAACCCTAACCCTAACCCTAACCCTAACCCTAACCCTAACCCTAACCCTAACCCTAACCCTAACCCTAACCCTAACCCTAACCCTAACCCTAACCCTAACCCTAACCCTAACCCTAACCCTAACCCTAACCCTAACCCTAACCCTAACCCTAACCCTAACCCTAACCCTAACCCTAACCCTAACCCTAACCCTAACCCTAACCCTAACCCTAACCCTAACCCTAACCCTAACCCTAACCCTAACCCTAACCCTAACCCTAACCCTAACCCTAACCCTAACCCTAACCCTAACCCTAACCCTAACCCTAACCCTAACCCTAACCCTAACCCTAACCCTAACCCTAACCCTAACCCTAACCCTAACCCTAACCCTAACCCTAACCCTAACCCTAACCCTAACCCTAACCCTAACCCTAACCCTAACCCTAACCCTAACCCTAACCCTAACCCTAACCCTAACCCTAACCCTAACCCTAACCCTAACCCTAACCCTAACCCTAACCCTAACCCTAACCCTAACCCTAACCCTAACCCTAACCCTAACCCTAACCCTAACCCTAACCCTAACCCTAACCCTAACCCTAACCCTAACCCTAACCCTAACCCTAACCCTAACCCTAACCCTAACCCTAACCCTAACCCTAACCCTAACCCTAACCCTAACCCTAACCCTAACCCTAACCCTAACCCTAACCCTAACCCTAACCCTAACCCTAACCCTAACCCTAACCCTAACCCTAACCCTAACCCTAACCCTAACCCTAACCCTAACCCTAACCCTAACCCTAACCCTAACCCTAACCCTAACCCTAACCCTAACCCTAACCCTAACCCTAACCCTAACCCTAACCCTAACCCTAACCCTAACCCTAACCCTAACCCTAACCCTAACCCTAACCCTAACCCTAACCCTAACCCTAACCCTAACCCTAACCCTAACCCTAACCCTAACCCTAACCCTAACCCTAACCCTAACCCTAACCCTAACCCTAACCCTAACCCTAACCCTAACCCTAACCCTAACCCTAACCCTAACCCTAACCCTAACCCTAACCCTAACCCTAACCCTAACCCTAACCCTAACCCTAACCCTAACCCTAACCCTAACCCTAACCCTAACCCTAACCCTAACCCTAACCCTAACCCTAACCCTAACCCTAACCCTAACCCTAACCCTAACCCTAACCCTAACCCTAACCCTAACCCTAACCCTAACCCTAACCCTAACCCTAACCCTAACCCTAACCCTAACCCTAACCCTAACCCTAACCCTAACCCTAACCCTAACCCTAACCCTAACCCTAACCCTAACCCTAACCCTAACCCTAACCCTAACCCTAACCCTAACCCTAACCCTAACCCTAACCCTAACCCTAACCCTAACCCTAACCCTAACCCTAACCCTAACCCTAACCCTAACCCTAACCCTAACCCTAACCCTAACCCTAACCCTAACCCTAACCCTAACCCTAACCCTAACCCTAACCCTAACCCTAACCCTAACCCTAACCCTAACCCTAACCCTAACCCTAACCCTAACCCTAACCCTAACCCTAACCCTAACCCTAACCCTAACCCTAACCCTAACCCTAACCCTAACCCTAACCCTAACCCTAACCCTAACCCTAACCCTAACCCTAACCCTAACCCTAACCCTAACCCTAACCCTAACCCTAACCCTAACCCTAACCCTAACCCTAACCCTAACCCTAACCCTAACCCTAACCCTAACCCTAACCCTAACCCTAACCCTAACCCTAACCCTAACCCTAACCCTAACCCTAACCCTAACCCTAACCCTAACCCTAACCCTAACCCTAACCCTAACCCTAACCCTAACCCTAACCCTAACCCTAACCCTAACCCTAACCCTAACCCTAACCCTAACCCTAACCCTAACCCTAACCCTAACCCTAACCCTAACCCTAACCCTAACCCTAACCCTAACCCTAACCCTAACCCTAACCCTAACCCTAACCCTAACCCTAACCCTAACCCTAACCCTAACCCTAACCCTAACCCTAACCCTAACCCTAACCCTAACCCTAACCCTAACCCTAACCCTAACCCTAACCCTAACCCTAACCCTAACCCTAACCCTAACCCTAACCCTAACCCTAACCCTAACCCTAACCCTAACCCTAACCCTAACCCTAACCCTAACCCTAACCCTAACCCTAACCCTAACCCTAACCCTAACCCTAACCCTAACCCTAACCCTAACCCTAACCCTAACCCTAACCCTAACCCTAACCCTAACCCTAACCCTAACCCTAACCCTAACCCTAACCCTAACCCTAACCCTAACCCTAACCCTAACCCTAACCCTAACCCTAACCCTAACCCTAACCCTAACCCTAACCCTAACCCTAACCCTAACCCTAACCCTAACCCTAACCCTAACCCTAACCCTAACCCTAACCCTAACCCTAACCCTAACCCTAACCCTAACCCTAACCCTAACCCTAACCCTAACCCTAACCCTAACCCTAACCCTAACCCTAACCCTAACCCTAACCCTAACCCTAACCCTAACCCTAACCCTAACCCTAACCCTAACCCTAACCCTAACCCTAACCCTAACCCTAACCCTAACCCTAACCCTAACCCTAACCCTAACCCTAACCCTAACCCTAACCCTAACCCTAACCCTAACCCTAACCCTAACCCTAACCCTAACCCTAACCCTAACCCTAACCCTAACCCTAACCCTAACCCTAACCCTAACCCTAACCCTAACCCTAACCCTAACCCTAACCCTAACCCTAACCCTAACCCTAACCCTAACCCTAACCCTAACCCTAACCCTAACCCTAACCCTAACCCTAACCCTAACCCTAACCCTAACCCTAACCCTAACCCTAACCCTAACCCTAACCCTAACCCTAACCCTAACCCTAACCCTAACCCTAACCCTAACCCTAACCCTAACCCTAACCCTAACCCTAACCCTAACCCTAACCCTAACCCTAACCCTAACCCTAACCCTAACCCTAACCCTAACCCTAACCCTAACCCTAACCCTAACCCTAACCCTAACCCTAACCCTAACCCTAACCCTAACCCTAACCCTAACCCTAACCCTAACCCTAACCCTAACCCTAACCCTAACCCTAACCCTAACCCTAACCCTAACCCTAACCCTAACCCTAACCCTAACCCTAACCCTAACCCTAACCCTAACCCTAACCCTAACCCTAACCCTAACCCTAACCCTAACCCTAACCCTAACCCTAACCCTAACCCTAACCCTAACCCTAACCCTAACCCTAACCCTAACCCTAACCCTAACCCTAACCCTAACCCTAACCCTAACCCTAACCCTAACCCTAACCCTAACCCTAACCCTAACCCTAACCCTAACCCTAACCCTAACCCTAACCCTAACCCTAACCCTAACCCTAACCCTAACCCTAACCCTAACCCTAACCCTAACCCTAACCCTAACCCTAACCCTAACCCTAACCCTAACCCTAACCCTAACCCTAACCCTAACCCTAACCCTAACCCTAACCCTAACCCTAACCCTAACCCTAACCCTAACCCTAACCCTAACCCTAACCCTAACCCTAACCCTAACCCTAACCCTAACCCTAACCCTAACCCTAACCCTAACCCTAACCCTAACCCTAACCCTAACCCTAACCCTAACCCTAACCCTAACCCTAACCCTAACCCTAACCCTAACCCTAACCCTAACCCTAACCCTAACCCTAACCCTAACCCTAACCCTAACCCTAACCCTAACCCTAACCCTAACCCTAACCCTAACCCTAACCCTAACCCTAACCCTAACCCTAACCCTAACCCTAACCCTAACCCTAACCCTAACCCTAACCCTAACCCTAACCCTAACCCTAACCCTAACCCTAACCCTAACCCTAACCCTAACCCTAACCCTAACCCTAACCCTAACCCTAACCCTAACCCTAACCCTAACCCTAACCCTAACCCTAACCCTAACCCTAACCCTAACCCTAACCCTAACCCTAACCCTAACCCTAACCCTAACCCTAACCCTAACCCTAACCCTAACCCTAACCCTAACCCTAACCCTAACCCTAACCCTAACCCTAACCCTAACCCTAACCCTAACCCTAACCCTAACCCTAACCCTAACCCTAACCCTAACCCTAACCCTAACCCTAACCCTAACCCTAACCCTAACCCTAACCCTAACCCTAACCCTAACCCTAACCCTAACCCTAACCCTAACCCTAACCCTAACCCTAACCCTAACCCTAACCCTAACCCTAACCCTAACCCTAACCCTAACCCTAACCCTAACCCTAACCCTAACCCTAACCCTAACCCTAACCCTAACCCTAACCCTAACCCTAACCCTAACCCTAACCCTAACCCTAACCCTAACCCTAACCCTAACCCTAACCCTAACCCTAACCCTAACCCTAACCCTAACCCTAACCCTAACCCTAACCCTAACCCTAACCCTAACCCTAACCCTAACCCTAACCCTAACCCTAACCCTAACCCTAACCCTAACCCTAACCCTAACCCTAACCCTAACCCTAACCCTAACCCTAACCCTAACCCTAACCCTAACCCTAACCCTAACCCTAACCCTAACCCTAACCCTAACCCTAACCCTAACCCTAACCCTAACCCTAACCCTAACCCTAACCCTAACCCTAACCCTAACCCTAACCCTAACCCTAACCCTAACCCTAACCCTAACCCTAACCCTAACCCTAACCCTAACCCTAACCCTAACCCTAACCCTAACCCTAACCCTAACCCTAACCCTAACCCTAACCCTAACCCTAACCCTAACCCTAACCCTAACCCTAACCCTAACCCTAACCCTAACCCTAACCCTAACCCTAACCCTAACCCTAACCCTAACCCTAACCCTAACCCTAACCCTAACCCTAACCCTAACCCTAACCCTAACCCTAACCCTAACCCTAACCCTAACCCTAACCCTAACCCTAACCCTAACCCTAACCCTAACCCTAACCCTAACCCTAACCCTAACCCTAACCCTAACCCTAACCCTAACCCTAACCCTAACCCTAACCCTAACCCTAACCCTAACCCTAACCCTAACCCTAACCCTAACCCTAACCCTAACCCTAACCCTAACCCTAACCCTAACCCTAACCCTAACCCTAACCCTAACCCTAACCCTAACCCTAACCCTAACCCTAACCCTAACCCTAACCCTAACCCTAACCCTAACCCTAACCCTAACCCTAACCCTAACCCTAACCCTAACCCTAACCCTAACCCTAACCCTAACCCTAACCCTAACCCTAACCCTAACCCTAACCCTAACCCTAACCCTAACCCTAACCCTAACCCTAACCCTAACCCTAACCCTAACCCTAACCCTAACCCTAACCCTAACCCTAACCCTAACCCTAACCCTAACCCTAACCCTAACCCTAACCCTAACCCTAACCCTAACCCTAACCCTAACCCTAACCCTAACCCTAACCCTAACCCTAACCCTAACCCTAACCCTAACCCTAACCCTAACCCTAACCCTAACCCTAACCCTAACCCTAACCCTAACCCTAACCCTAACCCTAACCCTAACCCTAACCCTAACCCTAACCCTAACCCTAACCCTAACCCTAACCCTAACCCTAACCCTAACCCTAACCCTAACCCTAACCCTAACCCTAACCCTAACCCTAACCCTAACCCTAACCCTAACCCTAACCCTAACCCTAACCCTAACCCTAACCCTAACCCTAACCCTAACCCTAACCCTAACCCTAACCCTAACCCTAACCCTAACCCTAACCCTAACCCTAACCCTAACCCTAACCCTAACCCTAACCCTAACCCTAACCCTAACCCTAACCCTAACCCTAACCCTAACCCTAACCCTAACCCTAACCCTAACCCTAACCCTAACCCTAACCCTAACCCTAACCCTAACCCTAACCCTAACCCTAACCCTAACCCTAACCCTAACCCTAACCCTAACCCTAACCCTAACCCTAACCCTAACCCTAACCCTAACCCTAACCCTAACCCTAACCCTAACCCTAACCCTAACCCTAACCCTAACCCTAACCCTAACCCTAACCCTAACCCTAACCCTAACCCTAACCCTAACCCTAACCCTAACCCTAACCCTAACCCTAACCCTAACCCTAACCCTAACCCTAACCCTAACCCTAACCCTAACCCTAACCCTAACCCTAACCCTAACCCTAACCCTAACCCTAACCCTAACCCTAACCCTAACCCTAACCCTAACCCTAACCCTAACCCTAACCCTAACCCTAACCCTAACCCTAACCCTAACCCTAACCCTAACCCTAACCCTAACCCTAACCCTAACCCTAACCCTAACCCTAACCCTAACCCTAACCCTAACCCTAACCCTAACCCTAACCCTAACCCTAACCCTAACCCTAACCCTAACCCTAACCCTAACCCTAACCCTAACCCTAACCCTAACCCTAACCCTAACCCTAACCCTAACCCTAACCCTAACCCTAACCCTAACCCTAACCCTAACCCTAACCCTAACCCTAACCCTAACCCTAACCCTAACCCTAACCCTAACCCTAACCCTAACCCTAACCCTAACCCTAACCCTAACCCTAACCCTAACCCTAACCCTAACCCTAACCCTAACCCTAACCCTAACCCTAACCCTAACCCTAACCCTAACCCTAACCCTAACCCTAACCCTAACCCTAACCCTAACCCTAACCCTAACCCTAACCCTAACCCTAACCCTAACCCTAACCCTAACCCTAACCCTAACCCTAACCCTAACCCTAACCCTAACCCTAACCCTAACCCTAACCCTAACCCTAACCCTAACCCTAACCCTAACCCTAACCCTAACCCTAACCCTAACCCTAACCCTAACCCTAACCCTAACCCTAACCCTAACCCTAACCCTAACCCTAACCCTAACCCTAACCCTAACCCTAACCCTAACCCTAACCCTAACCCTAACCCTAACCCTAACCCTAACCCTAACCCTAACCCTAACCCTAACCCTAACCCTAACCCTAACCCTAACCCTAACCCTAACCCTAACCCTAACCCTAACCCTAACCCTAACCCTAACCCTAACCCTAACCCTAACCCTAACCCTAACCCTAACCCTAACCCTAACCCTAACCCTAACCCTAACCCTAACCCTAACCCTAACCCTAACCCTAACCCTAACCCTAACCCTAACCCTAACCCTAACCCTAACCCTAACCCTAACCCTAACCCTAACCCTAACCCTAACCCTAACCCTAACCCTAACCCTAACCCTAACCCTAACCCTAACCCTAACCCTAACCCTAACCCTAACCCTAACCCTAACCCTAACCCTAACCCTAACCCTAACCCTAACCCTAACCCTAACCCTAACCCTAACCCTAACCCTAACCCTAACCCTAACCCTAACCCTAACCCTAACCCTAACCCTAACCCTAACCCTAACCCTAACCCTAACCCTAACCCTAACCCTAACCCTAACCCTAACCCTAACCCTAACCCTAACCCTAACCCTAACCCTAACCCTAACCCTAACCCTAACCCTAACCCTAACCCTAACCCTAACCCTAACCCTAACCCTAACCCTAACCCTAACCCTAACCCTAACCCTAACCCTAACCCTAACCCTAACCCTAACCCTAACCCTAACCCTAACCCTAACCCTAACCCTAACCCTAACCCTAACCCTAACCCTAACCCTAACCCTAACCCTAACCCTAACCCTAACCCTAACCCTAACCCTAACCCTAACCCTAACCCTAACCCTAACCCTAACCCTAACCCTAACCCTAACCCTAACCCTAACCCTAACCCTAACCCTAACCCTAACCCTAACCCTAACCCTAACCCTAACCCTAACCCTAACCCTAACCCTAACCCTAACCCTAACCCTAACCCTAACCCTAACCCTAACCCTAACCCTAACCCTAACCCTAACCCTAACCCTAACCCTAACCCTAACCCTAACCCTAACCCTAACCCTAACCCTAACCCTAACCCTAACCCTAACCCTAACCCTAACCCTAACCCTAACCCTAACCCTAACCCTAACCCTAACCCTAACCCTAACCCTAACCCTAACCCTAACCCTAACCCTAACCCTAACCCTAACCCTAACCCTAACCCTAACCCTAACCCTAACCCTAACCCTAACCCTAACCCTAACCCTAACCCTAACCCTAACCCTAACCCTAACCCTAACCCTAACCCTAACCCTAACCCTAACCCTAACCCTAACCCTAACCCTAACCCTAACCCTAACCCTAACCCTAACCCTAACCCTAACCCTAACCCTAACCCTAACCCTAACCCTAACCCTAACCCTAACCCTAACCCTAACCCTAACCCTAACCCTAACCCTAACCCTAACCCTAACCCTAACCCTAACCCTAACCCTAACCCTAACCCTAACCCTAACCCTAACCCTAACCCTAACCCTAACCCTAACCCTAACCCTAACCCTAACCCTAACCCTAACCCTAACCCTAACCCTAACCCTAACCCTAACCCTAACCCTAACCCTAACCCTAACCCTAACCCTAACCCTAACCCTAACCCTAACCCTAACCCTAACCCTAACCCTAACCCTAACCCTAACCCTAACCCTAACCCTAACCCTAACCCTAACCCTAACCCTAACCCTAACCCTAACCCTAACCCTAACCCTAACCCTAACCCTAACCCTAACCCTAACCCTAACCCTAACCCTAACCCTAACCCTAACCCTAACCCTAACCCTAACCCTAACCCTAACCCTAACCCTAACCCTAACCCTAACCCTAACCCTAACCCTAACCCTAACCCTAACCCTAACCCTAACCCTAACCCTAACCCTAACCCTAACCCTAACCCTAACCCTAACCCTAACCCTAACCCTAACCCTAACCCTAACCCTAACCCTAACCCTAACCCTAACCCTAACCCTAACCCTAACCCTAACCCTAACCCTAACCCTAACCCTAACCCTAACCCTAACCCTAACCCTAACCCTAACCCTAACCCTAACCCTAACCCTAACCCTAACCCTAACCCTAACCCTAACCCTAACCCTAACCCTAACCCTAACCCTAACCCTAACCCTAACCCTAACCCTAACCCTAACCCTAACCCTAACCCTAACCCTAACCCTAACCCTAACCCTAACCCTAACCCTAACCCTAACCCTAACCCTAACCCTAACCCTAACCCTAACCCTAACCCTAACCCTAACCCTAACCCTAACCCTAACCCTAACCCTAACCCTAACCCTAACCCTAACCCTAACCCTAACCCTAACCCTAACCCTAACCCTAACCCTAACCCTAACCCTAACCCTAACCCTAACCCTAACCCTAACCCTAACCCTAACCCTAACCCTAACCCTAACCCTAACCCTAACCCTAACCCTAACCCTAACCCTAACCCTAACCCTAACCCTAACCCTAACCCTAACCCTAACCCTAACCCTAACCCTAACCCTAACCCTAACCCTAACCCTAACCCTAACCCTAACCCTAACCCTAACCCTAACCCTAACCCTAACCCTAACCCTAACCCTAACCCTAACCCTAACCCTAACCCTAACCCTAACCCTAACCCTAACCCTAACCCTAACCCTAACCCTAACCCTAACCCTAACCCTAACCCTAACCCTAACCCTAACCCTAACCCTAACCCTAACCCTAACCCTAACCCTAACCCTAACCCTAACCCTAACCCTAACCCTAACCCTAACCCTAACCCTAACCCTAACCCTAACCCTAACCCTAACCCTAACCCTAACCCTAACCCTAACCCTAACCCTAACCCTAACCCTAACCCTAACCCTAACCCTAACCCTAACCCTAACCCTAACCCTAACCCTAACCCTAACCCTAACCCTAACCCTAACCCTAACCCTAACCCTAACCCTAACCCTAACCCTAACCCTAACCCTAACCCTAACCCTAACCCTAACCCTAACCCTAACCCTAACCCTAACCCTAACCCTAACCCTAACCCTAACCCTAACCCTAACCCTAACCCTAACCCTAACCCTAACCCTAACCCTAACCCTAACCCTAACCCTAACCCTAACCCTAACCCTAACCCTAACCCTAACCCTAACCCTAACCCTAACCCTAACCCTAACCCTAACCCTAACCCTAACCCTAACCCTAACCCTAACCCTAACCCTAACCCTAACCCTAACCCTAACCCTAACCCTAACCCTAACCCTAACCCTAACCCTAACCCTAACCCTAACCCTAACCCTAACCCTAACCCTAACCCTAACCCTAACCCTAACCCTAACCCTAACCCTAACCCTAACCCTAACCCTAACCCTAACCCTAACCCTAACCCTAACCCTAACCCTAACCCTAACCCTAACCCTAACCCTAACCCTAACCCTAACCCTAACCCTAACCCTAACCCTAACCCTAACCCTAACCCTAACCCTAACCCTAACCCTAACCCTAACCCTAACCCTAACCCTAACCCTAACCCTAACCCTAACCCTAACCCTAACCCTAACCCTAACCCTAACCCTAACCCTAACCCTAACCCTAACCCTAACCCTAACCCTAACCCTAACCCTAACCCTAACCCTAACCCTAACCCTAACCCTAACCCTAACCCTAACCCTAACCCTAACCCTAACCCTAACCCTAACCCTAACCCTAACCCTAACCCTAACCCTAACCCTAACCCTAACCCTAACCCTAACCCTAACCCTAACCCTAACCCTAACCCTAACCCTAACCCTAACCCTAACCCTAACCCTAACCCTAACCCTAACCCTAACCCTAACCCTAACCCTAACCCTAACCCTAACCCTAACCCTAACCCTAACCCTAACCCTAACCCTAACCCTAACCCTAACCCTAACCCTAACCCTAACCCTAACCCTAACCCTAACCCTAACCCTAACCCTAACCCTAACCCTAACCCTAACCCTAACCCTAACCCTAACCCTAACCCTAACCCTAACCCTAACCCTAACCCTAACCCTAACCCTAACCCTAACCCTAACCCTAACCCTAACCCTAACCCTAACCCTAACCCTAACCCTAACCCTAACCCTAACCCTAACCCTAACCCTAACCCTAACCCTAACCCTAACCCTAACCCTAACCCTAACCCTAACCCTAACCCTAACCCTAACCCTAACCCTAACCCTAACCCTAACCCTAACCCTAACCCTAACCCTAACCCTAACCCTAACCCTAACCCTAACCCTAACCCTAACCCTAACCCTAACCCTAACCCTAACCCTAACCCTAACCCTAACCCTAACCCTAACCCTAACCCTAACCCTAACCCTAACCCTAACCCTAACCCTAACCCTAACCCTAACCCTAACCCTAACCCTAACCCTAACCCTAACCCTAACCCTAACCCTAACCCTAACCCTAACCCTAACCCTAACCCTAACCCTAACCCTAACCCTAACCCTAACCCTAACCCTAACCCTAACCCTAACCCTAACCCTAACCCTAACCCTAACCCTAACCCTAACCCTAACCCTAACCCTAACCCTAACCCTAACCCTAACCCTAACCCTAACCCTAACCCTAACCCTAACCCTAACCCTAACCCTAACCCTAACCCTAACCCTAACCCTAACCCTAACCCTAACCCTAACCCTAACCCTAACCCTAACCCTAACCCTAACCCTAACCCTAACCCTAACCCTAACCCTAACCCTAACCCTAACCCTAACCCTAACCCTAACCCTAACCCTAACCCTAACCCTAACCCTAACCCTAACCCTAACCCTAACCCTAACCCTAACCCTAACCCTAACCCTAACCCTAACCCTAACCCTAACCCTAACCCTAACCCTAACCCTAACCCTAACCCTAACCCTAACCCTAACCCTAACCCTAACCCTAACCCTAACCCTAACCCTAACCCTAACCCTAACCCTAACCCTAACCCTAACCCTAACCCTAACCCTAACCCTAACCCTAACCCTAACCCTAACCCTAACCCTAACCCTAACCCTAACCCTAACCCTAACCCTAACCCTAACCCTAACCCTAACCCTAACCCTAACCCTAACCCTAACCCTAACCCTAACCCTAACCCTAACCCTAACCCTAACCCTAACCCTAACCCTAACCCTAACCCTAACCCTAACCCTAACCCTAACCCTAACCCTAACCCTAACCCTAACCCTAACCCTAACCCTAACCCTAACCCTAACCCTAACCCTAACCCTAACCCTAACCCTAACCCTAACCCTAACCCTAACCCTAACCCTAACCCTAACCCTAACCCTAACCCTAACCCTAACCCTAACCCTAACCCTAACCCTAACCCTAACCCTAACCCTAACCCTAACCCTAACCCTAACCCTAACCCTAACCCTAACCCTAACCCTAACCCTAACCCTAACCCTAACCCTAACCCTAACCCTAACCCTAACCCTAACCCTAACCCTAACCCTAACCCTAACCCTAACCCTAACCCTAACCCTAACCCTAACCCTAACCCTAACCCTAACCCTAACCCTAACCCTAACCCTAACCCTAACCCTAACCCTAACCCTAACCCTAACCCTAACCCTAACCCTAACCCTAACCCTAACCCTAACCCTAACCCTAACCCTAACCCTAACCCTAACCCTAACCCTAACCCTAACCCTAACCCTAACCCTAACCCTAACCCTAACCCTAACCCTAACCCTAACCCTAACCCTAACCCTAACCCTAACCCTAACCCTAACCCTAACCCTAACCCTAACCCTAACCCTAACCCTAACCCTAACCCTAACCCTAACCCTAACCCTAACCCTAACCCTAACCCTAACCCTAACCCTAACCCTAACCCTAACCCTAACCCTAACCCTAACCCTAACCCTAACCCTAACCCTAACCCTAACCCTAACCCTAACCCTAACCCTAACCCTAACCCTAACCCTAACCCTAACCCTAACCCTAACCCTAACCCTAACCCTAACCCTAACCCTAACCCTAACCCTAACCCTAACCCTAACCCTAACCCTAACCCTAACCCTAACCCTAACCCTAACCCTAACCCTAACCCTAACCCTAACCCTAACCCTAACCCTAACCCTAACCCTAACCCTAACCCTAACCCTAACCCTAACCCTAACCCTAACCCTAACCCTAACCCTAACCCTAACCCTAACCCTAACCCTAACCCTAACCCTAACCCTAACCCTAACCCTAACCCTAACCCTAACCCTAACCCTAACCCTAACCCTAACCCTAACCCTAACCCTAACCCTAACCCTAACCCTAACCCTAACCCTAACCCTAACCCTAACCCTAACCCTAACCCTAACCCTAACCCTAACCC
This sequence comes from Heloderma suspectum, assembly GCF_057233095.1. Taxonomy (NCBI): domain Eukaryota; kingdom Metazoa; phylum Chordata; class Lepidosauria; order Squamata; family Helodermatidae; genus Heloderma; species Heloderma suspectum. The sequence continues at coordinate 225,832 of NC_139467.1, forward strand.
TAACCCTAACCCTAACCCTAACCCTAACCCTAACCCTAACCCTAACCCTAACCCTAACCCTAACCCTAACCCTAACCCTAACCCTAACCCTAACCCTAACCCTAACCCTAACCCTAACCCTAACCCTAACCCTAACCCTAACCCTAACCCTAACCCTAACCCTAACCCTAACCCTAACCCTAACCCTAACCCTAACCCTAACCCTAACCCTAACCCTAACCCTAACCCTAACCCTAACCCTAACCCTAACCCTAACCCTAACCCTAACCCTAACCCTAACCCTAACCCTAACCCTAACCCTAACCCTAACCCTAACCCTAACCCTAACCCTAACCCTAACCCTAACCCTAACCCTAACCCTAACCCTAACCCTAACCCTAACCCTAACCCTAACCCTAACCCTAACCCTAACCCTAACCCTAACCCTAACCCTAACCCTAACCCTAACCCTAACCCTAACCCTAACCCTAACCCTAACCCTAACCCTAACCCTAACCCTAACCCTAACCCTAACCCTAACCCTAACCCTAACCCTAACCCTAACCCTAACCCTAACCCTAACCCTAACCCTAACCCTAACCCTAACCCTAACCCTAACCCTAACCCTAACCCTAACCCTAACCCTAACCCTAACCCTAACCCTAACCCTAACCCTAACCCTAACCCTAACCCTAACCCTAACCCTAACCCTAACCCTAACCCTAACCCTAACCCTAACCCTAACCCTAACCCTAACCCTAACCCTAACCCTAACCCTAACCCTAACCCTAACCCTAACCCTAACCCTAACCCTAACCCTAACCCTAACCCTAACCCTAACCCTAACCCTAACCCTAACCCTAACCCTAACCCTAACCCTAACCCTAACCCTAACCCTAACCCTAACCCTAACCCTAACCCTAACCCTAACCCTAACCCTAACCCTAACCCTAACCCTAACCCTAACCCTAACCCTAACCCTAACCCTAACCCTAACCCTAACCCTAACCCTAACCCTAACCCTAACCCTAACCCTAACCCTAACCCTAACCCTAACCCTAACCCTAACCCTAACCCTAACCCTAACCCTAACCCTAACCCTAACCCTAACCCTAACCCTAACCCTAACCCTAACCCTAACCCTAACCCTAACCCTAACCCTAACCCTAACCCTAACCCTAACCCTAACCCTAACCCTAACCCTAACCCTAACCCTAACCCTAACCCTAACCCTAACCCTAACCCTAACCCTAACCCTAACCCTAACCCTAACCCTAACCCTAACCCTAACCCTAACCCTAACCCTAACCCTAACCCTAACCCTAACCCTAACCCTAACCCTAACCCTAACCCTAACCCTAACCCTAACCCTAACCCTAACCCTAACCCTAACCCTAACCCTAACCCTAACCCTAACCCTAACCCTAACCCTAACCCTAACCCTAACCCTAACCCTAACCCTAACCCTAACCCTAACCCTAACCCTAACCCTAACCCTAACCCTAACCCTAACCCTAACCCTAACCCTAACCCTAACCCTAACCCTAACCCTAACCCTAACCCTAACCCTAACCCTAACCCTAACCCTAACCCTAACCCTAACCCTAACCCTAACCCTAACCCTAACCCTAACCCTAACCCTAACCCTAACCCTAACCCTAACCCTAACCCTAACCCTAACCCTAACCCTAACCCTAACCCTAACCCTAACCCTAACCCTAACCCTAACCCTAACCCTAACCCTAACCCTAACCCTAACCCTAACCCTAACCCTAACCCTAACCCTAACCCTAACCCTAACCCTAACCCTAACCCTAACCCTAACCCTAACCCTAACCCTAACCCTAACCCTAACCCTAACCCTAACCCTAACCCTAACCCTAACCCTAACCCTAACCCTAACCCTAACCCTAACCCTAACCCTAACCCTAACCCTAACCCTAACCCTAACCCTAACCCTAACCCTAACCCTAACCCTAACCCTAACCCTAACCCTAACCCTAACCCTAACCCTAACCCTAACCCTAACCCTAACCCTAACCCTAACCCTAACCCTAACCCTAACCCTAACCCTAACCCTAACCCTAACCCTAACCCTAACCCTAACCCTAACCCTAACCCTAACCCTAACCCTAACCCTAACCCTAACCCTAACCCTAACCCTAACCCTAACCCTAACCCTAACCCTAACCCTAACCCTAACCCTAACCCTAACCCTAACCCTAACCCTAACCCTAACCCTAACCCTAACCCTAACCCTAACCCTAACCCTAACCCTAACCCTAACCCTAACCCTAACCCTAACCCTAACCCTAACCCTAACCCTAACCCTAACCCTAACCCTAACCCTAACCCTAACCCTAACCCTAACCCTAACCCTAACCCTAACCCTAACCCTAACCCTAACCCTAACCCTAACCCTAACCCTAACCCTAACCCTAACCCTAACCCTAACCCTAACCCTAACCCTAACCCTAACCCTAACCCTAACCCTAACCCTAACCCTAACCCTAACCCTAACCCTAACCCTAACCCTAACCCTAACCCTAACCCTAACCCTAACCCTAACCCTAACCCTAACCCTAACCCTAACCCTAACCCTAACCCTAACCCTAACCCTAACCCTAACCCTAACCCTAACCCTAACCCTAACCCTAACCCTAACCCTAACCCTAACCCTAACCCTAACCCTAACCCTAACCCTAACCCTAACCCTAACCCTAACCCTAACCCTAACCCTAACCCTAACCCTAACCCTAACCCTAACCCTAACCCTAACCCTAACCCTAACCCTAACCCTAACCCTAACCCTAACCCTAACCCTAACCCTAACCCTAACCCTAACCCTAACCCTAACCCTAACCCTAACCCTAACCCTAACCCTAACCCTAACCCTAACCCTAACCCTAACCCTAACCCTAACCCTAACCCTAACCCTAACCCTAACCCTAACCCTAACCCTAACCCTAACCCTAACCCTAACCCTAACCCTAACCCTAACCCTAACCCTAACCCTAACCCTAACCCTAACCCTAACCCTAACCCTAACCCTAACCCTAACCCTAACCCTAACCCTAACCCTAACCCTAACCCTAACCCTAACCCTAACCCTAACCCTAACCCTAACCCTAACCCTAACCCTAACCCTAACCCTAACCCTAACCCTAACCCTAACCCTAACCCTAACCCTAACCCTAACCCTAACCCTAACCCTAACCCTAACCCTAACCCTAACCCTAACCCTAACCCTAACCCTAACCCTAACCCTAACCCTAACCCTAACCCTAACCCTAACCCTAACCCTAACCCTAACCCTAACCCTAACCCTAACCCTAACCCTAACCCTAACCCTAACCCTAACCCTAACCCTAACCCTAACCCTAACCCTAACCCTAACCCTAACCCTAACCCTAACCCTAACCCTAACCCTAACCCTAACCCTAACCCTAACCCTAACCCTAACCCTAACCCTAACCCTAACCCTAACCCTAACCCTAACCCTAACCCTAACCCTAACCCTAACCCTAACCCTAACCCTAACCCTAACCCTAACCCTAACCCTAACCCTAACCCTAACCCTAACCCTAACCCTAACCCTAACCCTAACCCTAACCCTAACCCTAACCCTAACCCTAACCCTAACCCTAACCCTAACCCTAACCCTAACCCTAACCCTAACCCTAACCCTAACCCTAACCCTAACCCTAACCCTAACCCTAACCCTAACCCTAACCCTAACCCTAACCCTAACCCTAACCCTAACCCTAACCCTAACCCTAACCCTAACCCTAACCCTAACCCTAACCCTAACCCTAACCCTAACCCTAACCCTAACCCTAACCCTAACCCTAACCCTAACCCTAACCCTAACCCTAACCCTAACCCTAACCCTAACCCTAACCCTAACCCTAACCCTAACCCTAACCCTAACCCTAACCCTAACCCTAACCCTAACCCTAACCCTAACCCTAACCCTAACCCTAACCCTAACCCTAACCCTAACCCTAACCCTAACCCTAACCCTAACCCTAACCCTAACCCTAACCCTAACCCTAACCCTAACCCTAACCCTAACCCTAACCCTAACCCTAACCCTAACCCTAACCCTAACCCTAACCCTAACCCTAACCCTAACCCTAACCCTAACCCTAACCCTAACCCTAACCCTAACCCTAACCCTAACCCTAACCCTAACCCTAACCCTAACCCTAACCCTAACCCTAACCCTAACCCTAACCCTAACCCTAACCCTAACCCTAACCCTAACCCTAACCCTAACCCTAACCCTAACCCTAACCCTAACCCTAACCCTAACCCTAACCCTAACCCTAACCCTAACCCTAACCCTAACCCTAACCCTAACCCTAACCCTAACCCTAACCCTAACCCTAACCCTAACCCTAACCCTAACCCTAACCCTAACCCTAACCCTAACCCTAACCCTAACCCTAACCCTAACCCTAACCCTAACCCTAACCCTAACCCTAACCCTAACCCTAACCCTAACCCTAACCCTAACCCTAACCCTAACCCTAACCCTAACCCTAACCCTAACCCTAACCCTAACCCTAACCCTAACCCTAACCCTAACCCTAACCCTAACCCTAACCCTAACCCTAACCCTAACCCTAACCCTAACCCTAACCCTAACCCTAACCCTAACCCTAACCCTAACCCTAACCCTAACCCTAACCCTAACCCTAACCCTAACCCTAACCCTAACCCTAACCCTAACCCTAACCCTAACCCTAACCCTAACCCTAACCCTAACCCTAACCCTAACCCTAACCCTAACCCTAACCCTAACCCTAACCCTAACCCTAACCCTAACCCTAACCCTAACCCTAACCCTAACCCTAACCCTAACCCTAACCCTAACCCTAACCCTAACCCTAACCCTAACCCTAACCCTAACCCTAACCCTAACCCTAACCCTAACCCTAACCCTAACCCTAACCCTAACCCTAACCCTAACCCTAACCCTAACCCTAACCCTAACCCTAACCCTAACCCTAACCCTAACCCTAACCCTAACCCTAACCCTAACCCTAACCCTAACCCTAACCCTAACCCTAACCCTAACCCTAACCCTAACCCTAACCCTAACCCTAACCCTAACCCTAACCCTAACCCTAACCCTAACCCTAACCCTAACCCTAACCCTAACCCTAACCCTAACCCTAACCCTAACCCTAACCCTAACCCTAACCCTAACCCTAACCCTAACCCTAACCCTAACCCTAACCCTAACCCTAACCCTAACCCTAACCCTAACCCTAACCCTAACCCTAACCCTAACCCTAACCCTAACCCTAACCCTAACCCTAACCCTAACCCTAACCCTAACCCTAACCCTAACCCTAACCCTAACCCTAACCCTAACCCTAACCCTAACCCTAACCCTAACCCTAACCCTAACCCTAACCCTAACCCTAACCCTAACCCTAACCCTAACCCTAACCCTAACCCTAACCCTAACCCTAACCCTAACCCTAACCCTAACCCTAACCCTAACCCTAACCCTAACCCTAACCCTAACCCTAACCCTAACCCTAACCCTAACCCTAACCCTAACCCTAACCCTAACCCTAACCCTAACCCTAACCCTAACCCTAACCCTAACCCTAACCCTAACCCTAACCCTAACCCTAACCCTAACCCTAACCCTAACCCTAACCCTAACCCTAACCCTAACCCTAACCCTAACCCTAACCCTAACCCTAACCCTAACCCTAACCCTAACCCTAACCCTAACCCTAACCCTAACCCTAACCCTAACCCTAACCCTAACCCTAACCCTAACCCTAACCCTAACCCTAACCCTAACCCTAACCCTAACCCTAACCCTAACCCTAACCCTAACCCTAACCCTAACCCTAACCCTAACCCTAACCCTAACCCTAACCCTAACCCTAACCCTAACCCTAACCCTAACCCTAACCCTAACCCTAACCCTAACCCTAACCCTAACCCTAACCCTAACCCTAACCCTAACCCTAACCCTAACCCTAACCCTAACCCTAACCCTAACCCTAACCCTAACCCTAACCCTAACCCTAACCCTAACCCTAACCCTAACCCTAACCCTAACCCTAACCCTAACCCTAACCCTAACCCTAACCCTAACCCTAACCCTAACCCTAACCCTAACCCTAACCCTAACCCTAACCCTAACCCTAACCCTAACCCTAACCCTAACCCTAACCCTAACCCTAACCCTAACCCTAACCCTAACCCTAACCCTAACCCTAACCCTAACCCTAACCCTAACCCTAACCCTAACCCTAACCCTAACCCTAACCCTAACCCTAACCCTAACCCTAACCCTAACCCTAACCCTAACCCTAACCCTAACCCTAACCCTAACCCTAACCCTAACCCTAACCCTAACCCTAACCCTAACCCTAACCCTAACCCTAACCCTAACCCTAACCCTAACCCTAACCCTAACCCTAACCCTAACCCTAACCCTAACCCTAACCCTAACCCTAACCCTAACCCTAACCCTAACCCTAACCCTAACCCTAACCCTAACCCTAACCCTAACCCTAACCCTAACCCTAACCCTAACCCTAACCCTAACCCTAACCCTAACCCTAACCCTAACCCTAACCCTAACCCTAACCCTAACCCTAACCCTAACCCTAACCCTAACCCTAACCCTAACCCTAACCCTAACCCTAACCCTAACCCTAACCCTAACCCTAACCCTAACCCTAACCCTAACCCTAACCCTAACCCTAACCCTAACCCTAACCCTAACCCTAACCCTAACCCTAACCCTAACCCTAACCCTAACCCTAACCCTAACCCTAACCCTAACCCTAACCCTAACCCTAACCCTAACCCTAACCCTAACCCTAACCCTAACCCTAACCCTAACCCTAACCCTAACCCTAACCCTAACCCTAACCCTAACCCTAACCCTAACCCTAACCCTAACCCTAACCCTAACCCTAACCCTAACCCTAACCCTAACCCTAACCCTAACCCTAACCCTAACCCTAACCCTAACCCTAACCCTAACCCTAACCCTAACCCTAACCCTAACCCTAACCCTAACCCTAACCCTAACCCTAACCCTAACCCTAACCCTAACCCTAACCCTAACCCTAACCCTAACCCTAACCCTAACCCTAACCCTAACCCTAACCCTAACCCTAACCCTAACCCTAACCCTAACCCTAACCCTAACCCTAACCCTAACCCTAACCCTAACCCTAACCCTAACCCTAACCCTAACCCTAACCCTAACCCTAACCCTAACCCTAACCCTAACCCTAACCCTAACCCTAACCCTAACCCTAACCCTAACCCTAACCCTAACCCTAACCCTAACCCTAACCCTAACCCTAACCCTAACCCTAACCCTAACCCTAACCCTAACCCTAACCCTAACCCTAACCCTAACCCTAACCCTAACCCTAACCCTAACCCTAACCCTAACCCTAACCCTAACCCTAACCCTAACCCTAACCCTAACCCTAACCCTAACCCTAACCCTAACCCTAACCCTAACCCTAACCCTAACCCTAACCCTAACCCTAACCCTAACCCTAACCCTAACCCTAACCCTAACCCTAACCCTAACCCTAACCCTAACCCTAACCCTAACCCTAACCCTAACCCTAACCCTAACCCTAACCCTAACCCTAACCCTAACCCTAACCCTAACCCTAACCCTAACCCTAACCCTAACCCTAACCCTAACCCTAACCCTAACCCTAACCCTAACCCTAACCCTAACCCTAACCCTAACCCTAACCCTAACCCTAACCCTAACCCTAACCCTAACCCTAACCCTAACCCTAACCCTAACCCTAACCCTAACCCTAACCCTAACCCTAACCCTAACCCTAACCCTAACCCTAACCCTAACCCTAACCCTAACCCTAACCCTAACCCTAACCCTAACCCTAACCCTAACCCTAACCCTAACCCTAACCCTAACCCTAACCCTAACCCTAACCCTAACCCTAACCCTAACCCTAACCCTAACCCTAACCCTAACCCTAACCCTAACCCTAACCCTAACCCTAACCCTAACCCTAACCCTAACCCTAACCCTAACCCTAACCCTAACCCTAACCCTAACCCTAACCCTAACCCTAACCCTAACCCTAACCCTAACCCTAACCCTAACCCTAACCCTAACCCTAACCCTAACCCTAACCCTAACCCTAACCCTAACCCTAACCCTAACCCTAACCCTAACCCTAACCCTAACCCTAACCCTAACCCTAACCCTAACCCTAACCCTAACCCTAACCCTAACCCTAACCCTAACCCTAACCCTAACCCTAACCCTAACCCTAACCCTAACCCTAACCCTAACCCTAACCCTAACCCTAACCCTAACCCTAACCCTAACCCTAACCCTAACCCTAACCCTAACCCTAACCCTAACCCTAACCCTAACCCTAACCCTAACCCTAACCCTAACCCTAACCCTAACCCTAACCCTAACCCTAACCCTAACCCTAACCCTAACCCTAACCCTAACCCTAACCCTAACCCTAACCCTAACCCTAACCCTAACCCTAACCCTAACCCTAACCCTAACCCTAACCCTAACCCTAACCCTAACCCTAACCCTAACCCTAACCCTAACCCTAACCCTAACCCTAACCCTAACCCTAACCCTAACCCTAACCCTAACCCTAACCCTAACCCTAACCCTAACCCTAACCCTAACCCTAACCCTAACCCTAACCCTAACCCTAACCCTAACCCTAACCCTAACCCTAACCCTAACCCTAACCCTAACCCTAACCCTAACCCTAACCCTAACCCTAACCCTGACCCTGACCCTGACCCTGACCCTGACCCTGACCCTGACCCTGACCCTGACCCTGACCCTGACCCTGACCCTGACCCTGACCCTGACCCTGACCCTGACCCTGACCCTGACCCTGACCCTGACCCTGACCCTGACCCTGACCCTGACCCTGACCCTGACCCTGACCCTGACCCTGACCCTGACCCTGACCCTGACCCTGACCCTGACCCTGACCCTGACCCTGACCCTGACCCTGACCCTGACCCTGACCCTGACCCTGACCCTGACCCTGACCCTGACCCTGACCCTGACCCTGACCCTGACCCTGACCCTGACCCTGACCCTGACCCTGACCCTGACCCTGACCCTGACCCTGACCCTGACCCTGACCCTGACCCTGACCCTGACCCTGACCCTGACCCTGACCCTGACCCTGACCCTGACCCTGACCCTGACCCTGACCCTGACCCTGACCCTGACCCTGACCCTAACCCTAACCCTAACCCTAACCCTAACCCTAACCCTAACCCTAACCCTAACCCTAACCCTAACCCTAACCCTAACCCTAACCCTAACCCTAACCCTAACCCTAACCCTAACCCTAACCCTAACCCTAACCCTAACCCTAACCCTAACCCTAACCCTAACCCTAACCCTAACCCTAACCCTAACCCTAACCCTAACCCTAACCCTAACCCTAACCCTAACCCTAACCCTAACCCTAACCCTAACCCTAACCCTAACCCTAACCCTAACCCTAACCCTAACCCTAACCCTAACCCTAACCCTAACCCTAACCCTAACCCTAACCCTAACCCTAACCCTAACCCTAACCCTAACCCTAACCCTAACCCTAACCCTAACCCTAACCCTAACCCTAACCCTAACCCTAACCCTAACCCTAACCCTAACCCTAACCCTAACCCTAACCCTAACCCTAACCCTAACCCTAACCCTAACCCTAACCCTAACCCTAACCCTAACCCTAACCCTAACCCTAACCCTAACCCTAACCCTAACCCTAACCCTAACCCTAACCCTAACCCTAACCCTAACCCTAACCCTAACCCTAACCCTAACCCTAACCCTAACCCTAACCCTAACCCTAACCCTAACCCTAACCCTAACCCTAACCCTAACCCTAACCCTAACCCTAACCCTAACCCTAACCCTAACCCTAACCCTAACCCTAACCCTAACCCTAACCCTAACCCTAACCCTAACCCTAACCCTAACCCTAACCCTAACCCTAACCCTAACCCTAACCCTAACCCTAACCCTAACCCTAACCCTAACCCTAACCCTAACCCTAACCCTAACCCTAACCCTAACCCTAACCCTAACCCTAACCCTAACCCTAACCCTAACCCTAACCCTAACCCTAACCCTAACCCTAACCCTAACCCTAACCCTAACCCTAACCCTAACCCTAACCCTAACCCTAACCCTAACCCTAACCCTAACCCTAACCCTAACCCTAACCCTAACCCTAACCCTAACCCTAACCCTAACCCTAACCCTAACCCTAACCCTAACCCTAACCCTAACCCTAACCCTAACCCTAACCCTAACCCTAACCCTAACCCTAACCCTAACCCTAACCCTAACCCTAACCCTAACCCTAACCCTAACCCTAACCCTAACCCTAACCCTAACCCTAACCCTAACCCTAACCCTAACCCTAACCCTAACCCTAACCCTAACCCTAACCCTAACCCTAACCCTAACCCTAACCCTAACCCTAACCCTAACCCTAACCCTAACCCTAACCCTAACCCTAACCCTAACCCTAACCCTAACCCTAACCCTAACCCTAACCCTAACCCTAACCCTAACCCTAACCCTAACCCTAACCCTAACCCTAACCCTAACCCTAACCCTAACCCTAACCCTAACCCTAACCCTAACCCTAACCCTAACCCTAACCCTAACCCTAACCCTAACCCTAACCCTAACCCTAACCCTAACCCTAACCCTAACCCTAACCCTAACCCTAACCCTAACCCTAACCCTAACCCTAACCCTAACCCTAACCCTAACCCTAACCCTAACCCTAACCCTAACCCTAACCCTAACCCTAACCCTAACCCTAACCCTAACCCTAACCCTAACCCTAACCCTAACCCTAACCCTAACCCTAACCCTAACCCTAACCCTAACCCTAACCCTAACCCTAACCCTAACCCTAACCCTAACCCTAACCCTAACCCTAACCCTAACCCTAACCCTAACCCTAACCCTAACCCTAACCCTAACCCTAACCCTAACCCTAACCCTAACCCTAACCCTAACCCTAACCCTAACCCTAACCCTAACCCTAACCCTAACCCTAACCCTAACCCTAACCCTAACCCTAACCCTAACCCTAACCCTAACCCTAACCCTAACCCTAACCCTAACCCTAACCCTAACCCTAACCCTAACCCTAACCCTAACCCTAACCCTAACCCTAACCCTAACCCTAACCCTAACCCTAACCCTAACCCTAACCCTAACCCTAACCCTAACCCTAACCCTAACCCTAACCCTAACCCTAACCCTAACCCTAACCCTAACCCTAACCCTAACCCTAACCCTAACCCTAACCCTAACCCTAACCCTAACCCTAACCCTAACCCTAACCCTAACCCTAACCCTAACCCTAACCCTAACCCTAACCCTAACCCTAACCCTAACCCTAACCCTAACCCTAACCCTAACCCTAACCCTAACCCTAACCCTAACCCTAACCCTAACCCTAACCCTAACCCTAACCCTAACCCTAACCCTAACCCTAACCCTAACCCTAACCCTAACCCTAACCCTAACCCTAACCCTAACCCTAACCCTAACCCTAACCCTAACCCTAACCCTAACCCTAACCCTAACCCTAACCCTAACCCTAACCCTAACCCTAACCCTAACCCTAACCCTAACCCTAACCCTAACCCTAACCCTAACCCTAACCCTAACCCTAACCCTAACCCTAACCCTAACCCTAACCCTAACCCTAACCCTAACCCTAACCCTAACCCTAACCCTAACCCTAACCCTAACCCTAACCCTAACCCTAACCCTAACCCTAACCCTAACCCTAACCCTAACCCTAACCCTAACCCTAACCCTAACCCTAACCCTAACCCTAACCCTAACCCTAACCCTAACCCTAACCCTAACCCTAACCCTAACCCTAACCCTAACCCTAACCCTAACCCTAACCCTAACCCTAACCCTAACCCTAACCCTAACCCTAACCCTAACCCTAACCCTAACCCTAACCCTAACCCTAACCCTAACCCTAACCCTAACCCTAACCCTAACCCTAACCCTAACCCTAACCCTAACCCTAACCCTAACCCTAACCCTAACCCTAACCCTAACCCTAACCCTAACCCTAACCCTAACCCTAACCCTAACCCTAACCCTAACCCTAACCCTAACCCTAACCCTAACCCTAACCCTAACCCTAACCCTAACCCTAACCCTAACCCTAACCCTAACCCTAACCCTAACCCTAACCCTAACCCTAACCCTAACCCTAACCCTAACCCTAACCCTAACCCTAACCCTAACCCTAACCCTAACCCTAACCCTAACCCTAACCCTAACCCTAACCCTAACCCTAACCCTAACCCTAACCCTAACCCTAACCCTAACCCTAACCCTAACCCTAACCCTAACCCTAACCCTAACCCTAACCCTAACCCTAACCCTAACCCTAACCCTAACCCTAACCCTAACCCTAACCCTAACCCTAACCCTAACCCTAACCCTAACCCTAACCCTAACCCTAACCCTAACCCTAACCCTAACCCTAACCCTAACCCTAACCCTAACCCTAACCCTAACCCTAACCCTAACCCTAACCCTAACCCTAACCCTAACCCTAACCCTAACCCTAACCCTAACCCTAACCCTAACCCTAACCCTAACCCTAACCCTAACCCTAACCCTAACCCTAACCCTAACCCTAACCCTAACCCTAACCCTAACCCTAACCCTAACCCTAACCCTAACCCTAACCCTAACCCTAACCCTAACCCTAACCCTAACCCTAACCCTAACCCTAACCCTAACCCTAACCCTAACCCTAACCCTAACCCTAACCCTAACCCTAACCCTAACCCTAACCCTAACCCTAACCCTAACCCTAACCCTAACCCTAACCCTAACCCTAACCCTAACCCTAACCCTAACCCTAACCCTAACCCTAACCCTAACCCTAACCCTAACCCTAACCCTAACCCTAACCCTAACCCTAACCCTAACCCTAACCCTAACCCTAACCCTAACCCTAACCCTAACCCTAACCCTAACCCTAACCCTAACCCTAACCCTAACCCTAACCCTAACCCTAACCCTAACCCTAACCCTAACCCTAACCCTAACCCTAACCCTAACCCTAACCCTAACCCTAACCCTAACCCTAACCCTAACCCTAACCCTAACCCTAACCCTAACCCTAACCCTAACCCTAACCCTAACCCTAACCCTAACCCTAACCCTAACCCTAACCCTAACCCTAACCCTAACCCTAACCCTAACCCTAACCCTAACCCTAACCCTAACCCTAACCCTAACCCTAACCCTAACCCTAACCCTAACCCTAACCCTAACCCTAACCCTAACCCTAACCCTAACCCTAACCCTAACCCTAACCCTAACCCTAACCCTAACCCTAACCCTAACCCTAACCCTAACCCTAACCCTAACCCTAACCCTAACCCTAACCCTAACCCTAACCCTAACCCTAACCCTAACCCTAACCCTAACCCTAACCCTAACCCTAACCCTAACCCTAACCCTAACCCTAACCCTAACCCTAACCCTAACCCTAACCCTAACCCTAACCCTAACCCTAACCCTAACCCTAACCCTAACCCTAACCCTAACCCTAACCCTAACCCTAACCCTAACCCTAACCCTAACCCTAACCCTAACCCTAACCCTAACCCTAACCCTAACCCTAACCCTAACCCTAACCCTAACCCTAACCCTAACCCTAACCCTAACCCTAACCCTAACCCTAACCCTAACCCTAACCCTAACCCTAACCCTAACCCTAACCCTAACCCTAACCCTAACCCTAACCCTAACCCTAACCCTAACCCTAACCCTAACCCTAACCCTAACCCTAACCCTAACCCTAACCCTAACCCTAACCCTAACCCTAACCCTAACCCTAACCCTAACCCTAACCCTAACCCTAACCCTAACCCTAACCCTAACCCTAACCCTAACCCTAACCCTAACCCTAACCCTAACCCTAACCCTAACCCTAACCCTAACCCTAACCCTAACCCTAACCCTAACCCTAACCCTAACCCTAACCCTAACCCTAACCCTAACCCTAACCCTAACCCTAACCCTAACCCTAACCCTAACCCTAACCCTAACCCTAACCCTAACCCTAACCCTAACCCTAACCCTAACCCTAACCCTAACCCTAACCCTAACCCTAACCCTAACCCTAACCCTAACCCTAACCCTAACCCTAACCCTAACCCTAACCCTAACCCTAACCCTAACCCTAACCCTAACCCTAACCCTAACCCTAACCCTAACCCTAACCCTAACCCTAACCCTAACCCTAACCCTAACCCTAACCCTAACCCTAACCCTAACCCTAACCCTAACCCTAACCCTAACCCTAACCCTAACCCTAACCCTAACCCTAACCCTAACCCTAACCCTAACCCTAACCCTAACCCTAACCCTAACCCTAACCCTAACCCTAACCCTAACCCTAACCCTAACCCTAACCCTAACCCTAACCCTAACCCTAACCCTAACCCTAACCCTAACCCTAACCCTAACCCTAACCCTAACCCTAACCCTAACCCTAACCCTAACCCTAACCCTAACCCTAACCCTAACCCTAACCCTAACCCTAACCCTAACCCTAACCCTAACCCTAACCCTAACCCTAACCCTAACCCTAACCCTAACCCTAACCCTAACCCTAACCCTAACCCTAACCCTAACCCTAACCCTAACCCTAACCCTAACCCTAACCCTAACCCTAACCCTAACCCTAACCCTAACCCTAACCCTAACCCTAACCCTAACCCTAACCCTAACCCTAACCCTAACCCTAACCCTAACCCTAACCCTAACCCTAACCCTAACCCTAACCCTAACCCTAACCCTAACCCTAACCCTAACCCTAACCCTAACCCTAACCCTAACCCTAACCCTAACCCTAACCCTAACCCTAACCCTAACCCTAACCCTAACCCTAACCCTAACCCTAACCCTAACCCTAACCCTAACCCTAACCCTAACCCTAACCCTAACCCTAACCCTAACCCTAACCCTAACCCTAACCCTAACCCTAACCCTAACCCTAACCCTAACCCTAACCCTAACCCTAACCCTAACCCTAACCCTAACCCTAACCCTAACCCTAACCCTAACCCTAACCCTAACCCTAACCCTAACCCTAACCCTAACCCTAACCCTAACCCTAACCCTAACCCTAACCCTAACCCTAACCCTAACCCTAACCCTAACCCTAACCCTAACCCTAACCCTAACCCTAACCCTAACCCTAACCCTAACCCTAACCCTAACCCTAACCCTAACCCTAACCCTAACCCTAACCCTAACCCTAACCCTAACCCTAACCCTAACCCTAACCCTAACCCTAACCCTAACCCTAACCCTAACCCTAACCCTAACCCTAACCCTAACCCTAACCCTAACCCTAACCCTAACCCTAACCCTAACCCTAACCCTAACCCTAACCCTAACCCTAACCCTAACCCTAACCCTAACCCTAACCCTAACCCTAACCCTAACCCTAACCCTAACCCTAACCCTAACCCTAACCCTAACCCTAACCCTAACCCTAACCCTAACCCTAACCCTAACCCTAACCCTAACCCTAACCCTAACCCTAACCCTAACCCTAACCCTAACCCTAACCCTAACCCTAACCCTAACCCTAACCCTAACCCTAACCCTAACCCTAACCCTAACCCTAACCCTAACCCTAACCCTAACCCTAACCCTAACCCTAACCCTAACCCTAACCCTAACCCTAACCCTAACCCTAACCCTAACCCTAACCCTAACCCTAACCCTAACCCTAACCCTAACCCTAACCCTAACCCTAACCCTAACCCTAACCCTAACCCTAACCCTAACCCTAACCCTAACCCTAACCCTAACCCTAACCCTAACCCTAACCCTAACCCTAACCCTAACCCTAACCCTAACCCTAACCCTAACCCTAACCCTAACCCTAACCCTAACCCTAACCCTAACCCTAACCCTAACCCTAACCCTAACCCTAACCCTAACCCTAACCCTAACCCTAACCCTAACCCTAACCCTAACCCTAACCCTAACCCTAACCCTAACCCTAACCCTAACCCTAACCCTAACCCTAACCCTAACCCTAACCCTAACCCTAACCCTAACCCTAACCCTAACCCTAACCCTAACCCTAACCCTAACCCTAACCCTAACCCTAACCCTAACCCTAACCCTAACCCTAACCCTAACCCTAACCCTAACCCTAACCCTAACCCTAACCCTAACCCTAACCCTAACCCTAACCCTAACCCTAACCCTAACCCTAACCCTAACCCTAACCCTAACCCTAACCCTAACCCTAACCCTAACCCTAACCCTAACCCTAACCCTAACCCTAACCCTAACCCTAACCCTAACCCTAACCCTAACCCTAACCCTAACCCTAACCCTAACCCTAACCCTAACCCTAACCCTAACCCTAACCCTAACCCTAACCCTAACCCTAACCCTAACCCTAACCCTAACCCTAACCCTAACCCTAACCCTAACCCTAACCCTAACCCTAACCCTAACCCTAACCCTAACCCTAACCCTAACCCTAACCCTAACCCTAACCCTAACCCTAACCCTAACCCTAACCCTAACCCTAACCCTAACCCTAACCCTAACCCTAACCCTAACCCTAACCCTAACCCTAACCCTAACCCTAACCCTAACCCTAACCCTAACCCTAACCCTAACCCTAACCCTAACCCTAACCCTAACCCTAACCCTAACCCTAACCCTAACCCTAACCCTAACCCTAACCCTAACCCTAACCCTAACCCTAACCCTAACCCTAACCCTAACCCTAACCCTAACCCTAACCCTAACCCTAACCCTAACCCTAACCCTAACCCTAACCCTAACCCTAACCCTAACCCTAACCCTAACCCTAACCCTAACCCTAACCCTAACCCTAACCCTAACCCTAACCCTAACCCTAACCCTAACCCTAACCCTAACCCTAACCCTAACCCTAACCCTAACCCTAACCCTAACCCTAACCCTAACCCTAACCCTAACCCTAACCCTAACCCTAACCCTAACCCTAACCCTAACCCTAACCCTAACCCTAACCCTAACCCTAACCCTAACCCTAACCCTAACCCTAACCCTAACCCTAACCCTAACCCTAACCCTAACCCTAACCCTAACCCTAACCCTAACCCTAACCCTAACCCTAACCCTAACCCTAACCCTAACCCTAACCCTAACCCTAACCCTAACCCTAACCCTAACCCTAACCCTAACCCTAACCCTAACCCTAACCCTAACCCTAACCCTAACCCTAACCCTAACCCTAACCCTAACCCTAACCCTAACCCTAACCCTAACCCTAACCCTAACCCTAACCCTAACCCTAACCCTAACCCTAACCCTAACCCTAACCCTAACCCTAACCCTAACCCTAACCCTAACCCTAACCCTAACCCTAACCCTAACCCTAACCCTAACCCTAACCCTAACCCTAACCCTAACCCTAACCCTAACCCTAACCCTAACCCTAACCCTAACCCTAACCCTAACCCTAACCCTAACCCTAACCCTAACCCTAACCCTAACCCTAACCCTAACCCTAACCCTAACCCTAACCCTAACCCTAACCCTAACCCTAACCCTAACCCTAACCCTAACCCTAACCCTAACCCTAACCCTAACCCTAACCCTAACCCTAACCCTAACCCTAACCCTAACCCTAACCCTAACCCTAACCCTAACCCTAACCCTAACCCTAACCCTAACCCTAACCCTAACCCTAACCCTAACCCTAACCCTAACCCTAACCCTAACCCTAACCCTAACCCTAACCCTAACCCTAACCCTAACCCTAACCCTAACCCTAACCCTAACCCTAACCCTAACCCTAACCCTAACCCTAACCCTAACCCTAACCCTAACCCTAACCCTAACCCTAACCCTAACCCTAACCCTAACCCTAACCCTAACCCTAACCCTAACCCTAACCCTAACCCTAACCCTAACCCTAACCCTAACCCTAACCCTAACCCTAACCCTAACCCTAACCCTAACCCTAACCCTAACCCTAACCCTAACCCTAACCCTAACCCTAACCCTAACCCTAACCCTAACCCTAACCCTAACCCTAACCCTAACCCTAACCCTAACCCTAACCCTAACCCTAACCCTAACCCTAACCCTAACCCTAACCCTAACCCTAACCCTAACCCTAACCCTAACCCTAACCCTAACCCTAACCCTAACCCTAACCCTAACCCTAACCCTAACCCTAACCCTAACCCTAACCCTAACCCTAACCCTAACCCTAACCCTAACCCTAACCCTAACCCTAACCCTAACCCTAACCCTAACCCTAACCCTAACCCTAACCCTAACCCTAACCCTAACCCTAACCCTAACCCTAACCCTAACCCTAACCCTAACCCTAACCCTAACCCTAACCCTAACCCTAACCCTAACCCTAACCCTAACCCTAACCCTAACCCTAACCCTAACCCTAACCCTAACCCTAACCCTAACCCTAACCCTAACCCTAACCCTAACCCTAACCCTAACCCTAACCCTAACCCTAACCCTAACCCTAACCCTAACCCTAACCCTAACCCTAACCCTAACCCTAACCCTAACCCTAACCCTAACCCTAACCCTAACCCTAACCCTAACCCTAACCCTAACCCTAACCCTAACCCTAACCCTAACCCTAACCCTAACCCTAACCCTAACCCTAACCCTAACCCTAACCCTAACCCTAACCCTAACCCTAACCCTAACCCTAACCCTAACCCTAACCCTAACCCTAACCCTAACCCTAACCCTAACCCTAACCCTAACCCTAACCCTAACCCTAACCCTAACCCTAACCCTAACCCTAACCCTAACCCTAACCCTAACCCTAACCCTAACCCTAACCCTAACCCTAACCCTAACCCTAACCCTAACCCTAACCCTAACCCTAACCCTAACCCTAACCCTAACCCTAACCCTAACCCTAACCCTAACCCTAACCCTAACCCTAACCCTAACCCTAACCCTAACCCTAACCCTAACCCTAACCCTAACCCTAACCCTAACCCTAACCCTAACCCTAACCCTAACCCTAACCCTAACCCTAACCCTAACCCTAACCCTAACCCTAACCCTAACCCTAACCCTAACCCTAACCCTAACCCTAACCCTAACCCTAACCCTAACCCTAACCCTAACCCTAACCCTAACCCTAACCCTAACCCTAACCCTAACCCTAACCCTAACCCTAACCCTAACCCTAACCCTAACCCTAACCCTAACCCTAACCCTAACCCTAACCCTAACCCTAACCCTAACCCTAACCCTAACCCTAACCCTAACCCTAACCCTAACCCTAACCCTAACCCTAACCCTAACCCTAACCCTAACCCTAACCCTAACCCTAACCCTAACCCTAACCCTAACCCTAACCCTAACCCTAACCCTAACCCTAACCCTAACCCTAACCCTAACCCTAACCCTAACCCTAACCCTAACCCTAACCCTAACCCTAACCCTAACCCTAACCCTAACCCTAACCCTAACCCTAACCCTAACCCTAACCCTAACCCTAACCCTAACCCTAACCCTAACCCTAACCCTAACCCTAACCCTAACCCTAACCCTAACCCTAACCCTAACCCTAACCCTAACCCTAACCCTAACCCTAACCCTAACCCTAACCCTAACCCTAACCCTAACCCTAACCCTAACCCTAACCCTAACCCTAACCCTAACCCTAACCCTAACCCTAACCCTAACCCTAACCCTAACCCTAACCCTAACCCTAACCCTAACCCTAACCCTAACCCTAACCCTAACCCTAACCCTAACCCTAACCCTAACCCTAACCCTAACCCTAACCCTAACCCTAACCCTAACCCTAACCCTAACCCTAACCCTAACCCTAACCCTAACCCTAACCCTAACCCTAACCCTAACCCTAACCCTAACCCTAACCCTAACCCTAACCCTAACCCTAACCCTAACCCTAACCCTAACCCTAACCCTAACCCTAACCCTAACCCTAACCCTAACCCTAACCCTAACCCTAACCCTAACCCTAACCCTAACCCTAACCCTAACCCTAACCCTAACCCTAACCCTAACCCTAACCCTAACCCTAACCCTAACCCTAACCCTAACCCTAACCCTAACCCTAACCCTAACCCTAACCCTAACCCTAACCCTAACCCTAACCCTAACCCTAACCCTAACCCTAACCCTAACCCTAACCCTAACCCTAACCCTAACCCTAACCCTAACCCTAACCCTAACCCTAACCCTAACCCTAACCCTAACCCTAACCCTAACCCTAACCCTAACCCTAACCCTAACCCTAACCCTAACCCTAACCCTAACCCTAACCCTAACCCTAACCCTAACCCTAACCCTAACCCTAACCCTAACCCTAACCCTAACCCTAACCCTAACCCTAACCCTAACCCTAACCCTAACCCTAACCCTAACCCTAACCCTAACCCTAACCCTAACCCTAACCCTAACCCTAACCCTAACCCTAACCCTAACCCTAACCCTAACCCTAACCCTAACCCTAACCCTAACCCTAACCCTAACCCTAACCCTAACCCTAACCCTAACCCTAACCCTAACCCTAACCCTAACCCTAACCCTAACCCTAACCCTAACCCTAACCCTAACCCTAACCCTAACCCTAACCCTAACCCTAACCCTAACCCTAACCCTAACCCTAACCCTAACCCTAACCCTAACCCTAACCCTAACCCTAACCCTAACCCTAACCCTAACCCTAACCCTAACCCTAACCCTAACCCTAACCCTAACCCTAACCCTAACCCTAACCCTAACCCTAACCCTAACCCTAACCCTAACCCTAACCCTAACCCTAACCCTAACCCTAACCCTAACCCTAACCCTAACCCTAACCCTAACCCTAACCCTAACCCTAACCCTAACCCTAACCCTAACCCTAACCCTAACCCTAACCCTAACCCTAACCCTAACCCTAACCCTAACCCTAACCCTAACCCTAACCCTAACCCTAACCCTAACCCTAACCCTAACCCTAACCCTAACCCTAACCCTAACCCTAACCCTAACCCTAACCCTAACCCTAACCCTAACCCTAACCCTAACCCTAACCCTAACCCTAACCCTAACCCTAACCCTAACCCTAACCCTAACCCTAACCCTAACCCTAACCCTAACCCTAACCCTAACCCTAACCCTAACCCTAACCCTAACCCTAACCCTAACCCTAACCCTAACCCTAACCCTAACCCTAACCCTAACCCTAACCCTAACCCTAACCCTAACCCTAACCCTAACCCTAACCCTAACCCTAACCCTAACCCTAACCCTAACCCTAACCCTAACCCTAACCCTAACCCTAACCCTAACCCTAACCCTAACCCTAACCCTAACCCTAACCCTAACCCTAACCCTAACCCTAACCCTAACCCTAACCCTAACCCTAACCCTAACCCTAACCCTAACCCTAACCCTAACCCTAACCCTAACCCTAACCCTAACCCTAACCCTAACCCTAACCCTAACCCTAACCCTAACCCTAACCCTAACCCTAACCCTAACCCTAACCCTAACCCTAACCCTAACCCTAACCCTAACCCTAACCCTAACCCTAACCCTAACCCTAACCCTAACCCTAACCCTAACCCTAACCCTAACCCTAACCCTAACCCTAACCCTAACCCTAACCCTAACCCTAACCCTAACCCTAACCCTAACCCTAACCCTAACCCTAACCCTAACCCTAACCCTAACCCTAACCCTAACCCTAACCCTAACCCTAACCCTAACCCTAACCCTAACCCTAACCCTAACCCTAACCCTAACCCTAACCCTAACCCTAACCCTAACCCTAACCCTAACCCTAACCCTAACCCTAACCCTAACCCTAACCCTAACCCTAACCCTAACCCTAACCCTAACCCTAACCCTAACCCTAACCCTAACCCTAACCCTAACCCTAACCCTAACCCTAACCCTAACCCTAACCCTAACCCTAACCCTAACCCTAACCCTAACCCTAACCCTAACCCTAACCCTAACCCTAACCCTAACCCTAACCCTAACCCTAACCCTAACCCTAACCCTAACCCTAACCCTAACCCTAACCCTAACCCTAACCCTAACCCTAACCCTAACCCTAACCCTAACCCTAACCCTAACCCTAACCCTAACCCTAACCCTAACCCTAACCCTAACCCTAACCCTAACCCTAACCCTAACCCTAACCCTAACCCTAACCCTAACCCTAACCCTAACCCTAACCCTAACCCTAACCCTAACCCTAACCCTAACCCTAACCCTAACCCTAACCCTAACCCTAACCCTAACCCTAACCCTAACCCTAACCCTAACCCTAACCCTAACCCTAACCCTAACCCTAACCCTAACCCTAACCCTAACCCTAACCCTAACCCTAACCCTAACCCTAACCCTAACCCTAACCCTAACCCTAACCCTAACCCTAACCCTAACCCTAACCCTAACCCTAACCCTAACCCTAACCCTAACCCTAACCCTAACCCTAACCCTAACCCTAACCCTAACCCTAACCCTAACCCTAACCCTAACCCTAACCCTAACCCTAACCCTAACCCTAACCCTAACCCTAACCCTAACCCTAACCCTAACCCTAACCCTAACCCTAACCCTAACCCTAACCCTAACCCTAACCCTAACCCTAACCCTAACCCTAACCCTAACCCTAACCCTAACCCTAACCCTAACCCTAACCCTAACCCTAACCCTAACCCTAACCCTAACCCTAACCCTAACCCTAACCCTAACCCTAACCCTAACCCTAACCCTAACCCTAACCCTAACCCTAACCCTAACCCTAACCCTAACCCTAACCCTAACCCTAACCCTAACCCTAACCCTAACCCTAACCCTAACCCTAACCCTAACCCTAACCCTAACCCTAACCCTAACCCTAACCCTAACCCTAACCCTAACCCTAACCCTAACCCTAACCCTAACCCTAACCCTAACCCTAACCCTAACCCTAACCCTAACCCTAACCCTAACCCTAACCCTAACCCTAACCCTAACCCTAACCCTAACCCTAACCCTAACCCTAACCCTAACCCTAACCCTAACCCTAACCCTAACCCTAACCCTAACCCTAACCCTAACCCTAACCCTAACCCTAACCCTAACCCTAACCCTAACCCTAACCCTAACCCTAACCCTAACCCTAACCCTAACCCTAACCCTAACCCTAACCCTAACCCTAACCCTAACCCTAACCCTAACCCTAACCCTAACCCTAACCCTAACCCTAACCCTAACCCTAACCCTAACCCTAACCCTAACCCTAACCCTAACCCTAACCCTAACCCTAACCCTAACCCTAACCCTAACCCTAACCCTAACCCTAACCCTAACCCTAACCCTAACCCTAACCCTAACCCTAACCCTAACCCTAACCCTAACCCTAACCCTAACCCTAACCCTAACCCTAACCCTAACCCTAACCCTAACCCTAACCCTAACCCTAACCCTAACCCTAACCCTAACCCTAACCCTAACCCTAACCCTAACCCTAACCCTAACCCTAACCCTAACCCTAACCCTAACCCTAACCCTAACCCTAACCCTAACCCTAACCCTAACCCTAACCCTAACCCTAACCCTAACCCTAACCCTAACCCTAACCCTAACCCTAACCCTAACCCTAACCCTAACCCTAACCCTAACCCTAACCCTAACCCTAACCCTAACCCTAACCCTAACCCTAACCCTAACCCTAACCCTAACCCTAACCCTAACCCTAACCCTAACCCTAACCCTAACCCTAACCCTAACCCTAACCCTAACCCTAACCCTAACCCTAACCCTAACCCTAACCCTAACCCTAACCCTAACCCTAACCCTAACCCTAACCCTAACCCTAACCCTAACCCTAACCCTAACCCTAACCCTAACCCTAACCCTAACCCTAACCCTAACCCTAACCCTAACCCTAACCCTAACCCTAACCCTAACCCTAACCCTAACCCTAACCCTAACCCTAACCCTAACCCTAACCCTAACCCTAACCCTAACCCTAACCCTAACCCTAACCCTAACCCTAACCCTAACCCTAACCCTAACCCTAACCCTAACCCTAACCCTAACCCTAACCCTAACCCTAACCCTAACCCTAACCCTAACCCTAACCCTAACCCTAACCCTAACCCTAACCCTAACCCTAACCCTAACCCTAACCCTAACCCTAACCCTAACCCTAACCCTAACCCTAACCCTAACCCTAACCCTAACCCTAACCCTAACCCTAACCCTAACCCTAACCCTAACCCTAACCCTAACCCTAACCCTAACCCTAACCCTAACCCTAACCCTAACCCTAACCCTAACCCTAACCCTAACCCTAACCCTAACCCTAACCCTAACCCTAACCCTAACCCTAACCCTAACCCTAACCCTAACCCTAACCCTAACCCTAACCCTAACCCTAACCCTAACCCTAACCCTAACCCTAACCCTAACCCTAACCCTAACCCTAACCCTAACCCTAACCCTAACCCTAACCCTAACCCTAACCCTAACCCTAACCCTAACCCTAACCCTAACCCTAACCCTAACCCTAACCCTAACCCTAACCCTAACCCTAACCCTAACCCTAACCCTAACCCTAACCCTAACCCTAACCCTAACCCTAACCCTAACCCTAACCCTAACCCTAACCCTAACCCTAACCCTAACCCTAACCCTAACCCTAACCCTAACCCTAACCCTAACCCTAACCCTAACCCTAACCCTAACCCTAACCCTAACCCTAACCCTAACCCTAACCCTAACCCTAACCCTAACCCTAACCCTAACCCTAACCCTAACCCTAACCCTAACCCTAACCCTAACCCTAACCCTAACCCTAACCCTAACCCTAACCCTAACCCTAACCCTAACCCTAACCCTAACCCTAACCCTAACCCTAACCCTAACCCTAACCCTAACCCTAACCCTAACCCTAACCCTAACCCTAACCCTAACCCTAACCCTAACCCTAACCCTAACCCTAACCCTAACCCTAACCCTAACCCTAACCCTAACCCTAACCCTAACCCTAACCCTAACCCTAACCCTAACCCTAACCCTAACCCTAACCCTAACCCTAACCCTAACCCTAACCCTAACCCTAACCCTAACCCTAACCCTAACCCTAACCCTAACCCTAACCCTAACCCTAACCCTAACCCTAACCCTAACCCTAACCCTAACCCTAACCCTAACCCTAACCCTAACCCTAACCCTAACCCTAACCCTAACCCTAACCCTAACCCTAACCCTAACCCTAACCCTAACCCTAACCCTAACCCTAACCCTAACCCTAACCCTAACCCTAACCCTAACCCTAACCCTAACCCTAACCCTAACCCTAACCCTAACCCTAACCCTAACCCTAACCCTAACCCTAACCCTAACCCTAACCCTAACCCTAACCCTAACCCTAACCCTAACCCTAACCCTAACCCTAACCCTAACCCTAACCCTAACCCTAACCCTAACCCTAACCCTAACCCTAACCCTAACCCTAACCCTAACCCTAACCCTAACCCTAACCCTAACCCTAACCCTAACCCTAACCCTAACCCTAACCCTAACCCTAACCCTAACCCTAACCCTAACCCTAACCCTAACCCTAACCCTAACCCTAACCCTAACCCTAACCCTAACCCTAACCCTAACCCTAACCCTAACCCTAACCCTAACCCTAACCCTAACCCTAACCCTAACCCTAACCCTAACCCTAACCCTAACCCTAACCCTAACCCTAACCCTAACCCTAACCCTAACCCTAACCCTAACCCTAACCCTAACCCTAACCCTAACCCTAACCCTAACCCTAACCCTAACCCTAACCCTAACCCTAACCCTAACCCTAACCCTAACCCTAACCCTAACCCTAACCCTAACCCTGCCTCTCGAAGGGAGAGGGTGTGTTTGTTTGGAGCTCCTGCGAGTCCCAACAAACAATTAGCTGGAACTTTAAAACCAGCTCGTCTGCCAGCACCCCGCTTGCTGGGGAGTCTGGGGGAGTCCTCCGGGCACCCGGGGGTGCGGTCATGGACCCCCTCGGAGGGGGGGTCCCCCGGAAAAACTTTCTGGAAGGGACCCCCCCTGTACAGCTCCTGGAGTATCGGGAGAGCTGCAGGCCTACAAAAATGGCTGCTGCTGCGGCTGCTGCAGTGCTGCTAGAGGAGGAGGTAGGAGAAGCGGCTTTTGTGCCGGCAGGAGGGGGCCCCCGCTGCATGGAGGAGTCACTGAGGGGTGCAGGACAGTGGGGGGCATGCCCAGAGGGCTCGGGGGGCCCTGGGACGCCCCTGGAATGTTGTGAGGGGGGGCTGGAGCCGGTGGGCCTCGAAAGTAGGCCTCAGGCAGCCAGGCTCTCAGCATTAGCTGGCTGGAGCCTTGCTGATGGGCAGCACTCGGAGGCAGTGGCCTGGGCTGCTACTGGCAGTAAGGAGGCAGCGGGGGCTGTGCTGGCCCTGGCTGCAGTGGGGGCCGAGCAAGAGGCCGTTCTCGGAACAACAGCCGAGGGGCTTGGAGAGGAGAGCGTGGAGGGGGAGCAGGCGGGCCCGCAACGCTCTGGGAGGCGCGCTGCCTACCTCGCGCTGTATGAGAGGGTGCGCCCCTGGGCGGAAGGCACCGAGAGGGGAGAGCGGCTGCAGAAGCTGGTGGGCCAGATGGCCGCCCAGCAGGAGCGCCTGGCGGAGCTGGAGGAAATGACGGAGGCGGAGCGGCGGGCCCATGGGCTGGAGGGATTCAGGCGAGAGAAGTCCATGCTCTGGCGATCCCTGCGCGACCTGGAGAGGCGCTGCGATGCCCTCGCGCTCCGTTTCGGGGTGCGGCGCCGCCGGGGAGGTGAAGGGGACGCCTGGGAGTGTGTGGAGAGTCCGGACCGAGCCGGGCGCTCGCCCGGGTCTGACTCCGACTATGCAGGCCAGGAGGCGGAGGGTGGAGACGGGAGAGCCCGCTCCCCGATCAAGCATGCCGCCCTAGGTTGGGTGGGCGGTGCGGTGACACGGGGCCCATCGCCCTCGCCACTGCTGGAGGCAGGGAGGGAGGCGTTAGAGCCCGGAAATGCCCGCGTGTGCTGCAGTGGAGGGCCCCGGGTGGGAGACAGAGAGGGCCTGGTCCTGTCAGAGGGCGGCACCAGCCTCGCGGCGGTGGCGCAGCCTCGGTCCCAGGGAAATGGTGTGAGGGACAGGCACGGCGCACGAAGGCGCTTACCCTGGGAGAGCAGCTCAGGGGATGGCAGCAGCGAGAAGAGCAGCCGCAGCAGCAGCCAGGAGCGCGGCAGCGGGGAGCCGGGCAAAGAGCTCCTGGGCGGCCGCGTCGACGCAGACTTCCTCCGCCAGCAGTTCGGGACGGACTTTGGGTCGTCGGTGGAGGAGGAGACGGACATGAGCCGGGGCCTGCCGGCGCTCCGCTCCTCCTCCGGAGGCAGCGGAGGCGGCTCGCGCGAGTTCCGGATCCTCCAGCGGTGGACGGAAGCTCTCCACACGCCGCTGGCCAGAGTCCATGAGCTCGTGGTGCCGGCAACGTTTGACCGATATGACCTGCTGCGCCTCTGGGGCTACGTGGTCGCCCGCATCGCCCTCCCCGCGGTGCCGACCAACAACCTGTCTAAGTACAGCCAGGGCAGGGTCTGGGACTTCTTCACCCAGACCTTCCGCCCGCTATGGGACACCCTAGCCGGACGTTGCTGTGGGCTCACGGAGAACCAACTCGCCCTCGTTCGCTCCCTGGCGCTGGCTGCGTTACGCCGGATCCTGGTGGGGCGCAGGCCTCGTGGCGCGCCCGCCGACTTCCCGGCCTGGCTGGAGGCGGGCAGCCTGGTGCGCACGTTCCAAGATATCCACCGGACGTGGGTCGTCGCCCCGAGCGACGCGCCGGTACTTTTCCTGGCCAGGACCGAGGACTGGTCCTCCTTCGTGTCACAGGCGGACTTCCGTGAGTGGCTGGAGAACGTCATCGGCCTCCTGCGCCAGCGGCAGCGCATCGAGAAGCAGCGGCAGGCGGACGAGGGAGCAATGGCTGGCCGTGCGGCAGAGCGGAGGCCGATGGCAGCGGCGCCGGGCGGAGCGGCGGCAGAGCGCGGCGGTCGAGGGCGAGATGACGCGGAGCGTCCAGCGACGGCACGGCTGGCGCGACCGACGGGGACAGCGCCGCGGGCGGCCCAATCGGAGGTGCCGCCCACGGCGGCCGGTGAGTCTCTGGGCTCCGGGGAGCGGGAGGATGACCTGGGAGGTCCGGGTGGCAGCGGCGGAGAGTGCGGCGAGCCGGCGGGCCCGTTCAAAGCCCCGGGAAGGCCGCCCTCGGCCGCGGGTTCGAGGAAACGAGGGGAGACGCGCCTCGGCAGCGCCGGCTCTGCGGCGGAGGAGGACTCGGCCAAGAAGCGGCCCAGGAAGGGTCCTGGGCGGGCCTCCGGGTCAGGAGCGAGCAGCGGCGCCGGAGTCACAGGGGCACGGCAAGCGGGACGGGCTGCCTCAGACACGGAGCAGGAGCAGGAGGGGGGGCTCCGGGGAGAGGCCGGTCTGTCCCCAGGTACTGCCGTGCCTGTTGCTGTGCCTCCTGCAGGTGCTCGGAACGGCGGCAGAGATGGCGGCGCTAGGCGGAACTCCGCGACCCCGAGGGACGAGGCCACGGCCGGGACGGCAGCGTCGGCAGCTCAGCGGGAACAGCGGACGGCGGCGAACGGCGGGACGCGCTCCTACGCCTCGGTGGCCGGCAACGCGCGTGCAGAGCGGCGCGGCGGGCGCCGTGGAGGTGGTGGCGGCAGCGGCACAGGGGACGCCTTTCCCTGGGATGAGGACGGCGAGGAGGAGGATGAGGAGGGCTACCTGGGCCGCCTGCTCGACGGCCTGTCGGACGGGTCGGGCGCGAGGAGCAGAGACCCGTGGCGGCGCTACGTTGTGCGCTTCCGCTACCGGGGGGCTGACCTGGAAGACACGCGGGACTACCTGGCCTCGGTCCTCCTGCTGGAGACTTTGGCCTTCGACAGGGCGGATGTGGTGGCCCTCATTCAACTTCCAGGCTCGCGTGAGACGGACGTCTGCCTGGCGTCCGAGAACGCCTACCGCCGCTTTTGGGTGGGCTGCAAAGCGGCGCAGCGCGCCAACCCGGCCCTGCTGGCGGACTTTGAGGTGGTGCCGCTCTTCCGGGGTGACACGAAGGTCCTGACCGTCATCTTCAGGACCTCTGCCATCCCGGAGGAGGACGTGACTCTCTGGGTGTCACGCTATGCAAAAATACTCATGGGACCTGACAAGAAGCGTGACCGGCACGGTTTTTGGACTGGGGAATACCGTTGCGTAGTCGCCTTCAAGGGGGAGGAGACGGGAGGAGGCCGCATCCCAAAGTACTTCTACCTGGGGGCGGAGAGGGGCATCACACGGTACAGCGGCCAGCCGCCGGCGTGCTTCCAGTGCGGCTCCTACGGCCACCGGCGGCGGAACTGCACCACGCCGCTGTGCTCGCGGTGCGGCGTCCGCGGACACGCAACGGCCGCCTGCCAGGCCAGCATCCGCTGCAACCTGTGCGAGGAGCCCGGGCACACCTACTTTTGGTGTCCGCGTGCCCAGTACAACCGGGAGGACGAGGAGCGGTGGGGTGCGGCGAACAGGGCCGCCCAGGCGGGGCGGGAGCGTGCAGAGGCACAGGCCTGGCATCAAGCGCAACAGAGACGGCGGGAAGGGGAGGCGCAAGGTGTGAGGCCGGGGGCTCCGGACAGGGCCCGCGCCCAAGAGTCAAAGGCCCGGGGGGGCGCTGGCAACCAGGGGGAGGAGGGCGCCGACTGGCGGACGGTCACCCGCCGGCCGGCAGGAAAGAAAGGCAGGACCCCGGATGCCGGGGTTGCAGGCGCCGCGCCACGTGCTACAGGCGTGGAGGTGTGGCGGGCACAAAACACCGTGTTACAGACATGCAACGCCTTCAGACTCCTCGGGGAAGGTGAGTGGCAAGGGCCAGGCCAACGCCTACATGCCGACAACGACCCTGGTCTAGAAGAGGACCGGCAAGGGGGGAGCGCGGCCGAAGAGCAGACGGCAACCAAGGAGGGGCAGGCAGGCGGGGAAGACGCCTCTCCGCCGCCAGTGCAGCCGCTCCCGCCGCGAGAGCAGCAGCCCGAGGATGCGCAGCGGGCCCGGAAGATGAAGAGGCGGCGGCGGGGAGGGGGTGCCGCGACGGAGTCGGGGACCCCAAGCGTGGGTACAGCCCCGGTGGGGAGGGATAGAGAGGGCCGGCCGTCGCAGAAGACACCCGACTTGCCCACCGACCCCGAACTATCAGCAGACCTGTCAGTTGTCCCGCCAACTGGCCCCAACACCGTACTACAAGCGCGGAGTGAGCAACAGGACGGGACTGACCCCAACGGCGAGCTGGATGAAAGGCAGGACTTTACGTGCATGGTGGAGGTCGGCTCAGGAGCAGTGACAGCTCCCGCCATGGATGGAACAGGAAACATCGTGCGAGGCTGCCCGGGAGGCCGGAGGCGACCAGAAAAAGAAATCAGGGCACCGGACAGTAGGTCGACGGAGAGTGCGGTGGAGGACACCGGGGATGAGCTCGCCCTGGTCCCGTACGCCCTCTCCCCAGAGCACAGTGCGCCTCCGCCCTGGGAGTCACCCGGACCCCCCCACGCGTGCCCGGATGCGCGACCTGGTGAGGCTACACCTCCGGCTTGGCCTCCGGAGGGGGTAGGGAAGTCTGCGGCCGCCGCAACCCCCTGAACGCCATGACTGCGCTACGCCTCGCGACGTGGAACGCTAGGGGCTTGCGCTCGTGGCGCAGGGCGGAGGAGATCCTGCCAACCCTGGCAGCGCTGGCGCAGGACGTGCTCATCTTGCAGGAGCTGCACTTCACCAACGAGCAGCAGCGGAGCCGAGCACAGCGGCTCTGGACCGCCGGGCCGTCGGTGTGGTCCTACGACGGCGAGGAAGGCTCGGCGGGCGTGGCGCTGCTCTTCCGCTCGCGGGCCGACCTCGCCATCGACGGAGTCGTGGAAGCGGTGCCGGGGAGGCTGCTGGTGGCGGACCTGACGCTGCGGAGCGTATCGGCGAGCGGGACGGCGGAGGAGCGTGCCTTCCGCATCTGCGGGCTCTACGCCCCCGTACAGGCCGCACGGCGGCGGGCTTTCTGGGCACATCTGCGGAACGCGTGCCACACGCGTCGTTGCCTGCTCGTGGCCGGGGATTTTAACAACCGCTCCCGGCTCTCAGACCGCAGCGCGTACGTGGGCGGGGTGCGCACGGCGGGCGAGGCCGAGCGCCCGCTGCATGGTGGCGGCGCCCCGCTGCTGCCAGACGAGCGTGAGCTGGAGCGCTTCCTGGCACAGGCCGGACTGGCGGACAAGGCACGCGAGGCCCCTAACGCGCTCGACTTCTTCCCAGTAGGGTGCCGGAGGGCGTACGCAGGCAGTTATCCGCCCGTCGGGGACGGTGCCGCTGCACGCTACACGTTCTACCACCCGTGCTTTGCCAGCCGCGTGGACCGGGTACGCGCACCGGAGAGTGTCTACGTACAGCGTTGCGCCGTGACCATCACCCCGTGGTCCGACCACGGGATACTGCGCCTAGAGCTGGCTGTGGGCGAAGTCTTCCCGAGGGGGCGACCCCTTTGGCGCCTGAGCCCGGAGGCGCTTCAGCGGGAGGAGTGCCGCGCGCTGGTAGCGACCACGCTGGCGTGCCTGCTGTCGCTGCGCACGGCGGGCCTATACAGGGATGCGGCCCCGCTGGAGTGGTGGGAGCGAGTCAAGCGAGAGGTGCGGCAGCGGTGCCGGCGGCAGGAGCGGGCGGCCTACTCCGCAGAGACACGCCGCTACCACGATGCCGTCTACCACTTCCTACAGTGCCACGCGCGTGCCGGGCGCGGCCAGCCTGTCGACACCAAGGTCCTGACACAGGCGCGGGAGAGCATCGCGCATTACCAGCGCGAGCGCTGGGACCGGCGGCGCCGGGCCAAGGTGTGCCGCACGCGTGGTGGCAGCGTAGATGTTGACGAGTGGGCGAAGACCAGGGGCGGTGGCGCAAGCCCACCGGCAGCCATCCAAGGGCTGCGCAGGACGGAGGCGGACGGCGTCAGCACGAGCCCGGGAGAGATGCTCCAGGTCGTTGAGGATTTCTATGGCGCCCTTTTTGCAAAGAAGACCCAGATCGCTGCCAACCAAAGCGAGGCCTTCCTGCACGCCATCGATGCGATGCCCGGCGATGGCGGGAGGCGGGGCTGGCGCAGCCTGTGTGAGGGCCTGAACGAGGAGGACGCACGCGGCCTGGTGGCACCCATCGCCGAGGAAGAGGTGGCGGCGGCCATCGCGCGCGGGCGCAGCCGCTCTGCGCCAGGCCCCGATGGCCTCGGCTGGGCCTTCTACAAGAAATTCCGTGCCTGGCTGGCACGCCCCCTGGCGGAAGTCTTCACGGCGTGCCTGGCACAGGACCGGACTAGCGTGACTTTTGGCGAGGGCACGCTCGTCCTCTTCCCCAAGCGCGGAGACCTGACGCTGCTCAAGAACTGGCGCCCCATCGTGCTGACCAACGTTGACTACCGCGTGCTGGCAGCAGTGCTCAACGCACGGCTGGCGGCCGTGGCCGGGAAGATCGTGGTGCGTGCGCAGACCAGCGCGGTGCCGGGGCGCGCCATGCAGGACTCGCTCTGCGCACTACGTGAAGTCTTCCAGCTAGCACGCATGGGCCAGTGGCGCGGGCTGCTGCTCCAGCTGGACCAGGAGAAGGCCTTCGACAACGTACACCATGCCTTCCTGTGGGCGGCGCTGCGCTGGAAGGGCGTGCCCGAGACCTTTGTAGGCTATGTGCGACTGCTGTACCACGGCGCGGCCATCGTCCCGCAGCTGAACGGGCACCGCGGCGCACCGATCCTCATCCAGTCGGGCGTACGGCAGGGATGCCCGCTCAGCGCGCTGCTCTATGTGCTGAGCCTGGACGCGGTGCTGTGTCGGCTGGAACTGGAGAAAGGCATCACCGGTGTGCGCTTCCACCTGGCCACCCGGATGACAGTGGAAGGAGGAGCGGCCGGAGTCCACCCGCGGAAGTGGCCCCAGCACACCGGGAGCAGCGACGACGACAGCAGCGAAGGCGGCGGTGGCGGCGGCCCTCAAAACGGCCGGGCCTCGGCAGCGCCTACACTCAAGCTCGTAGCGCACGCGGATGACGTCTCACTGCTCGTGCGAGATGACAATGCGGAGCTGACAGAAGTGCGGAGGGTTTTTGACGCATACGCAGCGGCGTCCGGAGCGTGCCTGAATGCCGAGAAAAGCTTTGTCGTCTCTTTCGATGCGCTGGAGGGTACGGTACGGCGGAA
The DNA here is from genome assembly GCF_057233095.1 of Heloderma suspectum. NCBI lineage: Eukaryota > Metazoa > Chordata > Lepidosauria > Squamata > Helodermatidae > Heloderma > Heloderma suspectum. The sequence continues at coordinate 259,187 of NC_139467.1, forward strand.
GCCACTAGCGCAGCGGCTGCGCAGCGGTGGAAGCGGTGGCGGCGGCCCAGCGAGGGGAGCCGGCGTGGCGGAGGCCACCGAACCAGGCGCCGGTGACGTGGAAGCGGAGAACGACGTCAAGCTGCTCGGCATCCGCTTTTCCGTGCGGAGGGACGGCTGGAAGTGCAACTGGCACTCCTGGGCAGAAGGGGTCCGCAACAGGGTGGCACAGTGGAAGCCCTGGCGGCTCACCCTGTACCAGAAAGCACGCTATGTGCGCACCTACCTGCTCCCGGCGGCGGCCAACCTGGCAGCAGTGTACCCGCCCCCGGAGCGGCTCGTGCAAGACATCAGCGCAGAACTGTTCACCTTCCTGTGGGGCATGCGCACGTTCCCACTGGCACGCGTGGTGGCGTACCGGCCCGTCGCGCAGGCGGGGCTGGCCTTCCCGGCAGTTGGGCCGGCGCTGCTGGCCTCCTTCCTGGCCTGCAACTTCGGGAAGTGGGCGCTTGCACGTGCGGAGGCAAGCGGTGCGGCGCCAGAAGGCCGCCCGCGCATAGCAGAGCACTTCTGGATGGAAGGTTTCGAGCGTGGCTGGCGGGGCAGCGCATGGGCGCGACGCTGGTGGGACGAGGGTTCCTGGGACTACCGCATCACACAGGCCGCCAAGGCCATGGGGCCCGACTACCTCGCCGAGGTCTACGGAGCGGTCCGGCAGTGGCGTGTCCCGGCGCAAGCTTTCCGGGGGCCGGAGGAAGGAGCGGGCACGCCATGGGTGCCGCGACGTGCTGGTGGTCCGCTGGCACAACTCAAGCGCCGCCTCTATTGGGACATGCTCGACGCGTGCATGTTCACGCCGCACGCGGAGCGGGAGCGCACAAAGGAGGGCCGGCCGCAGTACCTGCGTGAGCCGGAGTACCCACTGGAGTACTTCCAGGACCGGCGTGTGCCATACGCGCTGTGGGAGGTGCGGTGGCGGGCCTACCACGGTGTGCTCGCGCTGCAAGGCTGCAAGCCCTGGCTGCGGGGCGATGAAGCCGCTCAGGCGTGCGTGCGCCTCGCTTGCCAAAGCCAGGCCGTGCAGTTGGGCGTGACGCAGCGAGAGACGGCCGAACACGCGATGTGGACGTGCCCGGCGGCACGGCGTCTGTGGGAGGAGGTGGCGCAGGCACTGGACTGGCCAGCGCTGCTTGCGCAGCGGTGGGAAGACGTGGCAGCGGGGAGAGAGCCGCGGCCCGGCGGCCTGCGTGGGCCGAGGAAACGTGCCGGCAGTGCCGGCAGGACGGAGGAGTACTGGGACGTGCCCTGGTCCACGGCCCGGCTCGTGAACCTTTTCGTCCTGCTCGCGCTGGTCTACCAGCGCCACCGCGAACAAAAGACGCGGAGAGAATGCGACGCTACGGGCTCGACGAGGGTAGTGCTGGGCCAGCTGGCGGCCCTGAGTCGGGCCGAGTGGGGGCATCTTCCTGCCGAGCGCTGGCGACGGCTCTGGCCGTGGCGGGCCAATGCCACGGGAGCCGCGCCAACACCACCCATCACGTGAGCGAAACGTGACGGGGGGGACTGAGGGGGCACCACAGTCAACTCTGTGTATTAGATAATAGGTGAGCTAGTTTTTCTTTGTATTAGTTAGACGTTGAAGAGACAATCGTTTCCTGTTACGGTTTTTCGCGCTCGGATGTAGTCTGGCGGCCAGGTGGAAGAATTTTTTAAATAAAAAAACCTAAAAAAACCTAAAAAAACCTAACCCTAACCCTAACCCTAACCCTAACCCTAACCCTAACCCTAACCCTAACCCTAACCCTAACCCTAACCCTAACCCTAACCCTAACCCTAACCCTAACCCTAACCCTAACCCTAACCCTAACCCTAACCCTAACCCTAACCCTAACCCTAACCCTAACCCTAACCCTAACCCTAACCCTAACCCTAACCCTAACCCTAACCCTAACCCTAACCCTAACCCTAACCCTAACCCTAACCCTAACCCTAACCCTAACCCTAACCCTAACCCTAACCCTAACCCTAACCCTAACCCTAACCCTAACCCTAACCCTAACCCTAACCCTAACCCTAACCCTAACCCTAACCCTAACCCTAACCCTAACCCTAACCCTAACCCTAACCCTAACCCTAACCCTAACCCTAACCCTAACCCTAACCCTAACCCTAACCCTAACCCTAACCCTAACCCTAACCCTAACCCTAACCCTAACCCTAACCCTAACCCTAACCCTAACCCTAACCCTAACCCTAACCCTAACCCTAACCCTAACCCTAACCCTAACCCTAACCCTAACCCTAACCCTAACCCTAACCCTAACCCTAACCCTAACCCTAACCCTAACCCTAACCCTAACCCTAACCCTAACCCTAACCCTAACCCTAACCCTAACCCTAACCCTAACCCTAACCCTAACCCTAACCCTAACCCTAACCCTAACCCTAACCCTAACCCTAACCCTAACCCTAACCCTAACCCTAACCCTAACCCTAACCCTAACCCTAACCCTAACCCTAACCCTAACCCTAACCCTAACCCTAACCCTAACCCTAACCCTAACCCTAACCCTAACCCTAACCCTAACCCTAACCCTAACCCTAACCCTAACCCTAACCCTAACCCTAACCCTAACCCTAACCCTAACCCTAACCCTAACCCTAACCCTAACCCTAACCCTAACCCTAACCCTAACCCTAACCCTAACCCTAACCCTAACCCTAACCCTAACCCTAACCCTAACCCTAACCCTAACCCTAACCCTAACCCTAACCCTAACCCTAACCCTAACCCTAACCCTAACCCTAACCCTAACCCTAACCCTAACCCTAACCCTAACCCTAACCCTAACCCTAACCCTAACCCTAACCCTAACCCTAACCCTAACCCTAACCCTAACCCTAACCCTAACCCTAACCCTAACCCTAACCCTAACCCTAACCCTAACCCTAACCCTAACCCTAACCCTAACCCTAACCCTAACCCTAACCCTAACCCTAACCCTAACCCTAACCCTAACCCTAACCCTAACCCTAACCCTAACCCTAACCCTAACCCTAACCCTAACCCTAACCCTAACCCTAACCCTAACCCTAACCCTAACCCTAACCCTAACCCTAACCCTAACCCTAACCCTAACCCTAACCCTAACCCTAACCCTAACCCTAACCCTAACCCTAACCCTAACCCTAACCCTAACCCTAACCCTAACCCTAACCCTAACCCTAACCCTAACCCTAACCCTAACCCTAACCCTAACCCTAACCCTAACCCTAACCCTAACCCTAACCCTAACCCTAACCCTAACCCTAACCCTAACCCTAACCCTAACCCTAACCCTAACCCTAACCCTAACCCTAACCCTAACCCTAACCCTAACCCTAACCCTAACCCTAACCCTAACCCTAACCCTAACCCTAACCCTAACCCTAACCCTAACCCTAACCCTAACCCTAACCCTAACCCTAACCCTAACCCTAACCCTAACCCTAACCCTAACCCTAACCCTAACCCTAACCCTAACCCTAACCCTAACCCTAACCCTAACCCTAACCCTAACCCTAACCCTAACCCTAACCCTAACCCTAACCCTAACCCTAACCCTAACCCTAACCCTAACCCTAACCCTAACCCTAACCCTAACCCTAACCCTAACCCTAACCCTAACCCTAACCCTAACCCTAACCCTAACCCTAACCCTAACCCTAACCCTAACCCTAACCCTAACCCTAACCCTAACCCTAACCCTAACCCTAACCCTAACCCTAACCCTAACCCTAACCCTAACCCTAACCCTAACCCTAACCCTAACCCTAACCCTAACCCTAACCCTAACCCTAACCCTAACCCTAACCCTAACCCTAACCCTAACCCTAACCCTAACCCTAACCCTAACCCTAACCCTAACCCTAACCCTAACCCTAACCCTAACCCTAACCCTAACCCTAACCCTAACCCTAACCCTAACCCTAACCCTAACCCTAACCCTAACCCTAACCCTAACCCTAACCCTAACCCTAACCCTAACCCTAACCCTAACCCTAACCCTAACCCTAACCCTAACCCTAACCCTAACCCTAACCCTAACCCTAACCCTAACCCTAACCCTAACCCTAACCCTAACCCTAACCCTAACCCTAACCCTAACCCTAACCCTAACCCTAACCCTAACCCTAACCCTAACCCTAACCCTAACCCTAACCCTAACCCTAACCCTAACCCTAACCCTAACCCTAACCCTAACCCTAACCCTAACCCTAACCCTAACCCTAACCCTAACCCTAACCCTAACCCTAACCCTAACCCTAACCCTAACCCTAACCCTAACCCTAACCCTAACCCTAACCCTAACCCTAACCCTAACCCTAACCCTAACCCTAACCCTAACCCTAACCCTAACCCTAACCCTAACCCTAACCCTAACCCTAACCCTAACCCTAACCCTAACCCTAACCCTAACCCTAACCCTAACCCTAACCCTAACCCTAACCCTAACCCTAACCCTAACCCTAACCCTAACCCTAACCCTAACCCTAACCCTAACCCTAACCCTAACCCTAACCCTAACCCTAACCCTAACCCTAACCCTAACCCTAACCCTAACCCTAACCCTAACCCTAACCCTAACCCTAACCCTAACCCTAACCCTAACCCTAACCCTAACCCTAACCCTAACCCTAACCCTAACCCTAACCCTAACCCTAACCCTAACCCTAACCCTAACCCTAACCCTAACCCTAACCCTAACCCTAACCCTAACCCTAACCCTAACCCTAACCCTAACCCTAACCCTAACCCTAACCCTAACCCTAACCCTAACCCTAACCCTAACCCTAACCCTAACCCTAACCCTAACCCTAACCCTAACCCTAACCCTAACCCTAACCCTAACCCTAACCCTAACCCTAACCCTAACCCTAACCCTAACCCTAACCCTAACCCTAACCCTAACCCTAACCCTAACCCTAACCCTAACCCTAACCCTAACCCTAACCCTAACCCTAACCCTAACCCTAACCCTAACCCTAACCCTAACCCTAACCCTAACCCTAACCCTAACCCTAACCCTAACCCTAACCCTAACCCTAACCCTAACCCTAACCCTAACCCTAACCCTAACCCTAACCCTAACCCTAACCCTAACCCTAACCCTAACCCTAACCCTAACCCTAACCCTAACCCTAACCCTAACCCTAACCCTAACCCTAACCCTAACCCTAACCCTAACCCTAACCCTAACCCTAACCCTAACCCTAACCCTAACCCTAACCCTAACCCTAACCCTAACCCTAACCCTAACCCTAACCCTAACCCTAACCCTAACCCTAACCCTAACCCTAACCCTAACCCTAACCCTAACCCTAACCCTAACCCTAACCCTAACCCTAACCCTAACCCTAACCCTAACCCTAACCCTAACCCTAACCCTAACCCTAACCCTAACCCTAACCCTAACCCTAACCCTAACCCTAACCCTAACCCTAACCCTAACCCTAACCCTAACCCTAACCCTAACCCTAACCCTAACCCTAACCCTAACCCTAACCCTAACCCTAACCCTAACCCTAACCCTAACCCTAACCCTAACCCTAACCCTAACCCTAACCCTAACCCTAACCCTAACCCTAACCCTAACCCTAACCCTAACCCTAACCCTAACCCTAACCCTAACCCTAACCCTAACCCTAACCCTAACCCTAACCCTAACCCTAACCCTAACCCTAACCCTAACCCTAACCCTAACCCTAACCCTAACCCTAACCCTAACCCTAACCCTAACCCTAACCCTAACCCTAACCCTAACCCTAACCCTAACCCTAACCCTAACCCTAACCCTAACCCTAACCCTAACCCTAACCCTAACCCTAACCCTAACCCTAACCCTAACCCTAACCCTAACCCTAACCCTAACCCTAACCCTAACCCTAACCCTAACCCTAACCCTAACCCTAACCCTAACCCTAACCCTAACCCTAACCCTAACCCTAACCCTAACCCTAACCCTAACCCTAACCCTAACCCTAACCCTAACCCTAACCCTAACCCTAACCCTAACCCTAACCCTAACCCTAACCCTAACCCTAACCCTAACCCTAACCCTAACCCTAACCCTAACCCTAACCCTAACCCTAACCCTAACCCTAACCCTAACCCTAACCCTAACCCTAACCCTAACCCTAACCCTAACCCTAACCCTAACCCTAACCCTAACCCTAACCCTAACCCTAACCCTAACCCTAACCCTAACCCTAACCCTAACCCTAACCCTAACCCTAACCCTAACCCTAACCCTAACCCTAACCCTAACCCTAACCCTAACCCTAACCCTAACCCTAACCCTAACCCTAACCCTAACCCTAACCCTAACCCTAACCCTAACCCTAACCCTAACCCTAACCCTAACCCTAACCCTAACCCTAACCCTAACCCTAACCCTAACCCTAACCCTAACCCTAACCCTAACCCTAACCCTAACCCTAACCCTAACCCTAACCCTAACCCTAACCCTAACCCTAACCCTAACCCTAACCCTAACCCTAACCCTAACCCTAACCCTAACCCTAACCCTAACCCTAACCCTAACCCTAACCCTAACCCTAACCCTAACCCTAACCCTAACCCTAACCCTAACCCTAACCCTAACCCTAACCCTAACCCTAACCCTAACCCTAACCCTAACCCTAACCCTAACCCTAACCCTAACCCTAACCCTAACCCTAACCCTAACCCTAACCCTAACCCTAACCCTAACCCTAACCCTAACCCTAACCCTAACCCTAACCCTAACCCTAACCCTAACCCTAACCCTAACCCTAACCCTAACCCTAACCCTAACCCTAACCCTAACCCTAACCCTAACCCTAACCCTAACCCTAACCCTAACCCTAACCCTAACCCTAACCCTAACCCTAACCCTAACCCTAACCCTAACCCTAACCCTAACCCTAACCCTAACCCTAACCCTAACCCTAACCCTAACCCTAACCCTAACCCTAACCCTAACCCTAACCCTAACCCTAACCCTAACCCTAACCCTAACCCTAACCCTAACCCTAACCCTAACCCTAACCCTAACCCTAACCCTAACCCTAACCCTAACCCTAACCCTAACCCTAACCCTAACCCTAACCCTAACCCTAACCCTAACCCTAACCCTAACCCTAACCCTAACCCTAACCCTAACCCTAACCCTAACCCTAACCCTAACCCTAACCCTAACCCTAACCCTAACCCTAACCCTAACCCTAACCCTAACCCTAACCCTAACCCTAACCCTAACCCTAACCCTAACCCTAACCCTAACCCTAACCCTAACCCTAACCCTAACCCTAACCCTAACCCTAACCCTAACCCTAACCCTAACCCTAACCCTAACCCTAACCCTAACCCTAACCCTAACCCTAACCCTAACCCTAACCCTAACCCTAACCCTAACCCTAACCCTAACCCTAACCCTAACCCTAACCCTAACCCTAACCCTAACCCTAACCCTAACCCTAACCCTAACCCTAACCCTAACCCTAACCCTAACCCTAACCCTAACCCTAACCCTAACCCTAACCCTAACCCTAACCCTAACCCTAACCCTAACCCTAACCCTAACCCTAACCCTAACCCTAACCCTAACCCTAACCCTAACCCTAACCCTAACCCTAACCCTAACCCTAACCCTAACCCTAACCCTAACCCTAACCCTAACCCTAACCCTAACCCTAACCCTAACCCTAACCCTAACCCTAACCCTAACCCTAACCCTAACCCTAACCCTAACCCTAACCCTAACCCTAACCCTAACCCTAACCCTAACCCTAACCCTAACCCTAACCCTAACCCTAACCCTAACCCTAACCCTAACCCTAACCCTAACCCTAACCCTAACCCTAACCCTAACCCTAACCCTAACCCTAACCCAACCCTAACCCTAACCCTAACCCTAACCCTAACCCTAACCCTAACCCTAACCCTAACCCTAACCCTAACCCTAACCCTAACCCTAACCCTAACCCTAACCCTAACCCTAACCCTAACCCTAACCCTAACCCTAACCCTAACCCTAACCCTAACCCTAACCCTAACCCTAACCCTAACCCTAACCCTAACCCTAACCCTAACCCTAACCCTAACCCTAACCCTAACCCTAACCCTAACCCTAACCCTAACCCTAACCCTAACCCTAACCCTAACCCTAACCCTAACCCTAACCCTAACCCTAACCCTAACCCTAACCCTAACCCTAACCCTAACCCTAACCCTAACCCTAACCCTAACCCTAACCCTAACCCTAACCCTAACCCTAACCCTAACCCTAACCCTAACCCTAACCCTAACCCTAACCCTAACCCTAACCCTAACCCTAACCCTAACCCTAACCCTAACCCTAACCCTAACCCTAACCCTAACCCTAACCCTAACCCTAACCCTAACCCTAACCCTAACCCTAACCCTAACCCTAACCCTAACCCTAACCCTAACCCTAACCCTAACCCTAACCCTAACCCTAACCCTAACCCTAACCCTAACCCTAACCCTAACCCTAACCCTAACCCTAACCCTAACCCTAACCCTAACCCTAACCCTAACCCTAACCCTAACCCTAACCCTAACCCTAACCCTAACCCTAACCCTAACCCTAACCCTAACCCTAACCCTAACCCTAACCCTAACCCTAACCCTAACCCTAACCCTAACCCTAACCCTAACCCTAACCCTAACCCTAACCCTAACCCTAACCCTAACCCTAACCCTAACCCTAACCCTAACCCTAACCCTAACCCTAACCCTAACCCTAACCCTAACCCTAACCCTAACCCTAACCCTAACCCTAACCCTAACCCTAACCCTAACCCTAACCCTAACCCTAACCCTAACCCTAACCCTAACCCTAACCCTAACCCTAACCCTAACCCTAACCCTAACCCTAACCCTAACCCTAACCCTAACCCTAACCCTAACCCTAACCCTAACCCTAACCCTAACCCTAACCCTAACCCTAACCCTAACCCTAACCCTAACCCTAACCCTAACCCTAACCCTAACCCTAACCCTAACCCTAACCCTAACCCTAACCCTAACCCTAACCCTAACCCTAACCCTAACCCTAACCCTAACCCTAACCCTAACCCTAACCCTAACCCTAACCCTAACCCTAACCCTAACCCTAACCCTAACCCTAACCCTAACCCTAACCCTAACCCTAACCCTAACCCTAACCCTAACCCTAACCCTAACCCTAACCCTAACCCTAACCCTAACCCTAACCCTAACCCTAACCCTAACCCTAACCCTAACCCTAACCCTAACCCTAACCCTAACCCTAACCCTAACCCTAACCCTAACCCTAACCCTAACCCTAACCCTAACCCTAACCCTAACCCTAACCCTAACCCTAACCCTAACCCTAACCCTAACCCTAACCCTAACCCTAACCCTAACCCTAACCCTAACCCTAACCCTAACCCTAACCCTAACCCTAACCCTAACCCTAACCCTAACCCTAACCCTAACCCTAACCCTAACCCTAACCCTAACCCTAACCCTAACCCTAACCCTAACCCTAACCCTAACCCTAACCCTAACCCTAACCCTAACCCTAACCCTAACCCTAACCCTAACCCTAACCCTAACCCTAACCCTAACCCTAACCCTAACCCTAACCCTAACCCTAACCCTAACCCTAACCCTAACCCTAACCCTAACCCTAACCCTAACCCTAACCCTAACCCTAACCCTAACCCTAACCCTAACCCTAACCCTAACCCTAACCCTAACCCTAACCCTAACCCTAACCCTAACCCTAACCCTAACCCTAACCCTAACCCTAACCCTAACCCTAACCCTAACCCTAACCCTAACCCTAACCCTAACCCTAACCCTAACCCTAACCCTAACCCTAACCCTAACCCTAACCCTAACCCTAACCCTAACCCTAACCCTAACCCTAACCCTAACCCTAACCCTAACCCTAACCCTAACCCTAACCCTAACCCTAACCCTAACCCTAACCCTAACCCTAACCCTAACCCTAACCCTAACCCTAACCCTAACCCTAACCCTAACCCTAACCCTAACCCTAACCCTAACCCTAACCCTAACCCTAACCCTAACCCTAACCCTAACCCTAACCCTAACCCTAACCCTAACCCTAACCCTAACCCTAACCCTAACCCTAACCCTAACCCTAACCCTAACCCTAACCCTAACCCTAACCCTAACCCTAACCCTAACCCTAACCCTAACCCTAACCCTAACCCTAACCCTAACCCTAACCCTAACCCTAACCCTAACCCTAACCCTAACCCTAACCCTAACCCTAACCCTAACCCTAACCCTAACCCTAACCCTAACCCTAACCCTAACCCTAACCCTAACCCTAACCCTAACCCTAACCCTAACCCTAACCCTAACCCTAACCCTAACCCTAACCCTAACCCTAACCCTAACCCTAACCCTAACCCTAACCCTAACCCTAACCCTAACCCTAACCCTAACCCTAACCCTAACCCTAACCCTAACCCTAACCCTAACCCTAACCCTAACCCTAACCCTAACCCTAACCCTAACCCTAACCCTAACCCTAACCCTAACCCTAACCCTAACCCTAACCCTAACCCTAACCCTAACCCTAACCCTAACCCTAACCCTAACCCTAACCCTAACCCTAACCCTAACCCTAACCCTAACCCTAACCCTAACCCTAACCCTAACCCTAACCCTAACCCTAACCCTAACCCTAACCCTAACCCTAACCCTAACCCTAACCCTAACCCTAACCCTAACCCTAACCCTAACCCTAACCCTAACCCTAACCCTAACCCTAACCCTAACCCTAACCCTAACCCTAACCCTAACCCTAACCCTAACCCTAACCCTAACCCTAACCCTAACCCTAACCCTAACCCTAACCCTAACCCTAACCCTAACCCTAACCCTAACCCTAACCCTAACCCTAACCCTAACCCTAACCCTAACCCTAACCCTAACCCTAACCCTAACCCTAACCCTAACCCTAACCCTAACCCTAACCCTAACCCTAACCCTAACCCTAACCCTAACCCTAACCCTAACCCTAACCCTAACCCTAACCCTAACCCTAACCCTAACCCTAACCCTAACCCTAACCCTAACCCTAACCCTAACCCTAACCCTAACCCTAACCCTAACCCTAACCCTAACCCTAACCCTAACCCTAACCCTAACCCTAACCCTAACCCTAACCCTAACCCTAACCCTAACCCTAACCCTAACCCTAACCCTAACCCTAACCCTAACCCTAACCCTAACCCTAACCCTAACCCTAACCCTAACCCTAACCCTAACCCTAACCCTAACCCTAACCCTAACCCTAACCCTAACCCTAACCCTAACCCTAACCCTAACCCTAACCCTAACCCTAACCCTAACCCTAACCCTAACCCTAACCCTAACCCTAACCCTAACCCTAACCCTAACCCTAACCCTAACCCTAACCCTAACCCTAACCCTAACCCTAACCCTAACCCTAACCCTAACCCTAACCCTAACCCTAACCCTAACCCTAACCCTAACCCTAACCCTAACCCTAACCCTAACCCTAACCCTAACCCTAACCCTAACCCTAACCCTAACCCTAACCCTAACCCTAACCCTAACCCTAACCCTAACCCTAACCCTAACCCTAACCCTAACCCTAACCCTAAACCCTAACCCTAACCCTAACCCTAACCCTAACCCTAACCCTAACCCTAACCCTAACCCTAACCCTAACCCTAACCCTAACCCTAACCCTAACCCTAACCCTAACCCTAACCCTAACCCTAACCCTAACCCTAACCCTAACCCTAACCCTAACCCTAACCCTAACCCTAACCCTAACCCTAACCCTAACCCTAACCCTAACCCTAACCCTAACCCTAACCCTAACCCTAACCCTAACCCTAACCCTAACCCTAACCCTAACCCTAACCCTAACCCTAACCCTAACCCTAACCCTAACCCTAACCCTAACCCTAACCCTAACCCTAACCCTAACCCTAACCCTAACCCTAACCCTAACCCTAACCCTAACCCTAACCCTAACCCTAACCCTAACCCTAACCCTAACCCTAACCCTAACCCTAACCCTAACCCTAACCCTAACCCTAACCCTAACCCTAACCCTAACCCTAACCCTAACCCTAACCCTAACCCTAACCCTAACCCTAACCCTAACCCTAACCCTAACCCTAACCCTAACCCTAACCCTAACCCTAACCCTAACCCTAACCCTAACCCTAACCCTAACCCTAACCCTAACCCTAACCCTAACCCTAACCCTAACCCTAACCCTAACCCTAACCCTAACCCTAACCCTAACCCTAACCCTAACCCTAACCCTAACCCTAACCCTAACCCTAACCCTAACCCTAACCCTAACCCTAACCCTAACCCTAACCCTAACCCTAACCCTAACCCTAACCCTAACCCTAACCCTAACCCTAACCCTAACCCTAACCCTAACCCTAACCCTAACCCTAACCCTAACCCTAACCCTAACCCTAACCCTAACCCTAACCCTAACCCTAACCCTAACCCTAACCCTAACCCTAACCCTAACCCTAACCCTAACCCTAACCCTAACCCTAACCCTAACCCTAACCCTAACCCTAACCCTAACCCTAACCCTAACCCTAACCCTAACCCTAACCCTAACCCTAACCCTAACCCTAACCCTAACCCTAACCCTAACCCTAACCCTAACCCTAACCCTAACCCTAACCCTAACCCTAACCCTAACCCTAACCCTAACCCTAACCCTAACCCTAACCCTAACCCTAACCCTAACCCTAACCCTAACCCTAACCCTAACCCTAACCCTAACCCTAACCCTAACCCTAACCCTAACCCTAACCCTAACCCTAACCCTAACCCTAACCCTAACCCTAACCCTAACCCTAACCCTAACCCTAACCCTAACCCTAACCCTAACCCTAACCCTAACCCTAACCCTAACCCTAACCCTAACCCTAACCCTAACCCTAACCCTAACCCTAACCCTAACCCTAACCCTAACCCTAACCCTAACCCTAACCCTAACCCTAACCCTAACCCTAACCCTAACCCTAACCCTAACCCTAACCCTAACCCTAACCCTAACCCTAACCCTAACCCTAACCCTAACCCTAACCCTAACCCTAACCCTAACCCTAACCCTAACCCTAACCCTAACCCTAACCCTAACCCTAACCCTAACCCTAACCCTAACCCTAACCCTAACCCTAACCCTAACCCTAACCCTAACCCTAACCCTAACCCTAACCCTAACCCTAACCCTAACCCTAACCCTAACCCTAACCCTAACCCTAACCCTAACCCTAACCCTAACCCTAACCCTAACCCTAACCCTAACCCTAACCCTAACCCTAACCCTAACCCTAACCCTAACCCTAACCCTAACCCTAACCCTAACCCTAACCCTAACCCTAACCCTAACCCTAACCCTAACCCTAACCCTAACCCTAACCCTAACCCTAACCCTAACCCTAACCCTAACCCTAACCCTAACCCTAACCCTAACCCTAACCCTAACCCTAACCCTAACCCTAACCCTAACCCTAACCCTAACCCTAACCCTAACCCTAACCCTAACCCTAACCCTAACCCTAACCCTAACCCTAACCCTAACCCTAACCCTAACCCTAACCCTAACCCTAACCCTAACCCTAACCCTAACCCTAACCCTAACCCTAACCCTAACCCTAACCCTAACCCTAACCCTAACCCTAACCCTAACCCTAACCCTAACCCTAACCCTAACCCTAACCCTAACCCTAACCCTAACCCTAACCCTAACCCTAACCCTAACCCTAACCCTAACCCTAACCCTAACCCTAACCCTAACCCTAACCCTAACCCTAACCCTAACCCTAACCCTAACCCTAACCCTAACCCTAACCCTAACCCTAACCCTAACCCTAACCCTAACCCTAACCCTAACCCTAACCCTAACCCTAACCCTAACCCTAACCCTAACCCTAACCCTAACCCTAACCCTAACCCTAACCCTAACCCTAACCCTAACCCTAACCCTAACCCTAACCCTAACCCTAACCCTAACCCTAACCCTAACCCTAACCCTAACCCTAACCCTAACCCTAACCCTAACCCTAACCCTAACCCTAACCCTAACCCTAACCCTAACCCTAACCCTAACCCTAACCCTAACCCTAACCCTAACCCTAACCCTAACCCTAACCCTAACCCTAACCCTAACCCTAACCCTAACCCTAACCCTAACCCTAACCCTAACCCTAACCCTAACCCTAACCCTAACCCTAACCCTAACCCTAACCCTAACCCTAACCCTAACCCTAACCCTAACCCTAACCCTAACCCTAACCCTAACCCTAACCCTAACCCTAACCCTAACCCTAACCCTAACCCTAACCCTAACCCTAACCCTAACCCTAACCCTAACCCTAACCCTAACCCTAACCCTAACCCTAACCCTAACCCTAACCCTAACCCTAACCCTAACCCTAACCCTAACCCTAACCCTAACCCTAACCCTAACCCTAACCCTAACCCTAACCCTAACCCTAACCCTAACCCTAACCCTAACCCTAACCCTAACCCTAACCCTAACCCTAACCCTAACCCTAACCCTAACCCTAACCCTAACCCTAACCCTAACCCTAACCCTAACCCTAACCCTAACCCTAACCCTAACCCTAACCCTAACCCTAACCCTAACCCTAACCCTAACCCTAACCCTAACCCTAACCCTAACCCTAACCCTAACCCTAACCCTAACCCTAACCCTAACCCTAACCCTAACCCTAACCCTAACCCTAACCCTAACCCTAACCCTAACCCTAACCCTAACCCTAACCCTAACCCTAACCCTAACCCTAACCCTAACCCTAACCCTAACCCTAACCCTAACCCTAACCCTAACCCTAACCCTAACCCTAACCCTAACCCTAACCCTAACCCTAACCCTAACCCTAACCCTAACCCTAACCCTAACCCTAACCCTAACCCTAACCCTAACCCTAACCCTAACCCTAACCCTAACCCTAACCCTAACCCTAACCCTAACCCTAACCCTAACCCTAACCCTAACCCTAACCCTAACCCTAACCCTAACCCTAACCCTAACCCTAACCCTAACCCTAACCCTAACCCTAACCCTAACCCTAACCCTAACCCTAACCCTAACCCTAACCCTAACCCTAACCCTAACCCTAACCCTAACCCTAACCCTAACCCTAACCCTAACCCTAACCCTAACCCTAACCCTAACCCTAACCCTAACCCTAACCCTAACCCTAACCCTAACCCTAACCCTAACCCTAACCCTAACCCTAACCCTAACCCTAACCCTAACCCTAACCCTAACCCTAACCCTAACCCTAACCCTAACCCTAACCCTAACCCTAACCCTAACCCTAACCCTAACCCTAACCCTAACCCTAACCCTAACCCTAACCCTAACCCTAACCCTAACCCTAACCCTAACCCTAACCCTAACCCTAACCCTAACCCTAACCCTAACCCTAACCCTAACCCTAACCCTAACCCTAACCCTAACCCTAACCCTAACCCTAACCCTAACCCTAACCCTAACCCTAACCCTAACCCTAACCCTAACCCTAACCCTAACCCTAACCCTAACCCTAACCCTAACCCTAACCCTAACCCTAACCCTAACCCTAACCCTAACCCTAACCCTAACCCTAACCCTAACCCTAACCCTAACCCTAACCCTAACCCTAACCCTAACCCTAACCCTAACCCTAACCCTAACCCTAACCCTAACCCTAACCCTAACCCTAACCCTAACCCTAACCCTAACCCTAACCCTAACCCTAACCCTAACCCTAACCCTAACCCTAACCCTAACCCTAACCCTAACCCTAACCCTAACCCTAACCCTAACCCTAACCCTAACCCTAACCCTAACCCTAACCCTAACCCTAACCCTAACCCTAACCCTAACCCTAACCCTAACCCTAACCCTAACCCTAACCCTAACCCTAACCCTAACCCTAACCCTAACCCTAACCCTAACCCTAACCCTAACCCTAACCCTAACCCTAACCCTAACCCTAACCCTAACCCTAACCCTAACCCTAACCCTAACCCTAACCCTAACCCTAACCCTAACCCTAACCCTAACCCTAACCCTAACCCTAACCCTAACCCTAACCCTAACCCTAACCCTAACCCTAACCCTAACCCTAACCCTAACCCTAACCCTAACCCTAACCCTAACCCTAACCCTAACCCTAACCCTAACCCTAACCCTAACCCTAACCCTAACCCTAACCCTAACCCTAACCCTAACCCTAACCCTAACCCTAACCCTAACCCTAACCCTAACCCTAACCCTAACCCTAACCCTAACCCTAACCCTAACCCTAACCCTAACCCTAACCCTAACCCTAACCCTAACCCTAACCCTAACCCTAACCCTAACCCTAACCCTAACCCTAACCCTAACCCTAACCCTAACCCTAACCCTAACCCTAACCCTAACCCTAACCCTAACCCTAACCCTAACCCTAACCCTAACCCTAACCCTAACCCTAACCCTAACCCTAACCCTAACCCTAACCCTAACCCTAACCCTAACCCTAACCCTAACCCTAACCCTA
The DNA here is from genome assembly GCF_057233095.1 of Heloderma suspectum. NCBI lineage: Eukaryota > Metazoa > Chordata > Lepidosauria > Squamata > Helodermatidae > Heloderma > Heloderma suspectum. The sequence goes on from NC_139467.1 coordinate 275,780, forward strand.
ACCCTAACCCTAACCCTAACCCTAACCCTAACCCTAACCCTAACCCTAACCCTAACCCTAACCCTAACCCTAACCCTAACCCTAACCCTAACCCTAACCCTAACCCTAACCCTAACCCTAACCCTAACCCTAACCCTAACCCTAACCCTAACCCTAACCCTAACCCTAACCCTAACCCTAACCCTAACCCTAACCCTAACCCTAACCCTAACCCTAACCCTAACCCTAACCCTAACCCTAACCCTAACCCTAACCCTAACCCTAACCCTAACCCTAACCCTAACCCTAACCCTAACCCTAACCCTAACCCTAACCCTAACCCTAACCCTAACCCTAACCCTAACCCTAACCCTAACCCTAACCCTAACCCTAACCCTAACCCTAACCCTAACCCTAACCCTAACCCTAACCCTAACCCTAACCCTAACCCTAACCCTAACCCTAACCCTAACCCTAACCCTAACCCTAACCCTAACCCTAACCCTAACCCTAACCCTAACCCTAACCCTAACCCTAACCCTAACCCTAACCCTAACCCTAACCCTAACCCTAACCCTAACCCTAACCCTAACCCTAACCCTAACCCTAACCCTAACCCTAACCCTAACCCTAACCCTAACCCTAACCCTAACCCTAACCCTAACCCTAACCCTAACCCTAACCCTAACCCTAACCCTAACCCTAACCCTAACCCTAACCCTAACCCTAACCCTAACCCTAACCCTAACCCTAACCCTAACCCTAACCCTAACCCTAACCCTAACCCTAACCCTAACCCTAACCCTAACCCTAACCCTAACCCTAACCCTAACCCTAACCCTAACCCTAACCCTAACCCTAACCCTAACCCTAACCCTAACCCTAACCCTAACCCTAACCCTAACCCTAACCCTAACCCTAACCCTAACCCTAACCCTAACCCTAACCCTAACCCTAACCCTAACCCTAACCCTAACCCTAACCCTAACCCTAACCCTAACCCTAACCCTAACCCTAACCCTAACCCTAACCCTAACCCTAACCCTAACCCTAACCCTAACCCTAACCCTAACCCTAACCCTAACCCTAACCCTAACCCTAACCCTAACCCTAACCCTAACCCTAACCCTAACCCTAACCCTAACCCTAACCCTAACCCTAACCCTAACCCTAACCCTAACCCTAACCCTAACCCTAACCCTAACCCTAACCCTAACCCTAACCCTAACCCTAACCCTAACCCTAACCCTAACCCTAACCCTAACCCTAACCCTAACCCTAACCCTAACCCTAACCCTAACCCTAACCCTAACCCTAACCCTAACCCTAACCCTAACCCTAACCCTAACCCTAACCCTAACCCTAACCCTAACCCTAACCCTAACCCTAACCCTAACCCTAACCCTAACCCTAACCCTAACCCTAACCCTAACCCTAACCCTAACCCTAACCCTAACCCTAACCCTAACCCTAACCCTAACCCTAACCCTAACCCTAACCCTAACCCTAACCCTAACCCTAACCCTAACCCTAACCCTAACCCTAACCCTAACCCTAACCCTAACCCTAACCCTAACCCTAACCCTAACCCTAACCCTAACCCTAACCCTAACCCTAACCCTAACCCTAACCCTAACCCTAACCCTAACCCTAACCCTAACCCTAACCCTAACCCTAACCCTAACCCTAACCCTAACCCTAACCCTAACCCTAACCCTAACCCTAACCCTAACCCTAACCCTAACCCTAACCCTAACCCTAACCCTAACCCTAACCCTAACCCTAACCCTAACCCTAACCCTAACCCTAACCCTAACCCTAACCCTAACCCTAACCCTAACCCTAACCCTAACCCTAACCCTAACCCTAACCCTAACCCTAACCCTAACCCTAACCCTAACCCTAACCCTAACCCTAACCCTAACCCTAACCCTAACCCTAACCCTAACCCTAACCCTAACCCTAACCCTAACCCTAACCCTAACCCTAACCCTAACCCTAACCCTAACCCTAACCCTAACCCTAACCCTAACCCTAACCCTAACCCTAACCCTAACCCTAACCCTAACCCTAACCCTAACCCTAACCCTAACCCTAACCCTAACCCTAACCCTAACCCTAACCCTAACCCTAACCCTAACCCTAACCCTAACCCTAACCCTAACCCTAACCCTAACCCTAACCCTAACCCTAACCCTAACCCTAACCCTAACCCTAACCCTAACCCTAACCCTAACCCTAACCCTAACCCTAACCCTAACCCTAACCCTAACCCTAACCCTAACCCTAACCCTAACCCTAACCCTAACCCTAACCCTAACCCTAACCCTAACCCTAACCCTAACCCTAACCCTAACCCTAACCCTAACCCTAACCCTAACCCTAACCCTAACCCTAACCCTAACCCTAACCCTAACCCTAACCCTAACCCTAACCCTAACCCTAACCCTAACCCTAACCCTAACCCTAACCCTAACCCTAACCCTAACCCTAACCCTAACCCTAACCCTAACCCTAACCCTAACCCTAACCCTAACCCTAACCCTAACCCTAACCCTAACCCTAACCCTAACCCTAACCCTAACCCTAACCCTAACCCTAACCCTAACCCTAACCCTAACCCTAACCCTAACCCTAACCCTAACCCTAACCCTAACCCTAACCCTAACCCTAACCCTAACCCTAACCCTAACCCTAACCCTAACCCTAACCCTAACCCTAACCCTAACCCTAACCCTAACCCTAACCCTAACCCTAACCCTAACCCTAACCCTAACCCTAACCCTAACCCTAACCCTAACCCTAACCCTAACCCTAACCCTAACCCTAACCCTAACCCTAACCCTAACCCTAACCCTAACCCTAACCCTAACCCTAACCCTAACCCTAACCCTAACCCTAACCCTAACCCTAACCCTAACCCTAACCCTAACCCTAACCCTAACCCTAACCCTAACCCTAACCCTAACCCTAACCCTAACCCTAACCCTAACCCTAACCCTAACCCTAACCCTAACCCTAACCCTAACCCTAACCCTAACCCTAACCCTAACCCTAACCCTAACCCTAACCCTAACCCTAACCCTAACCCTAACCCTAACCCTAACCCTAACCCTAACCCTAACCCTAACCCTAACCCTAACCCTAACCCTAACCCTAACCCTAACCCTAACCCTAACCCTAACCCTAACCCTAACCCTAACCCTAACCCTAACCCTAACCCTAACCCTAACCCTAACCCTAACCCTAACCCTAACCCTAACCCTAACCCTAACCCTAACCCTAACCCTAACCCTAACCCTAACCCTAACCCTAACCCTAACCCTAACCCTAACCCTAACCCTAACCCTAACCCTAACCCTAACCCTAACCCTAACCCTAACCCTAACCCTAACCCTAACCCTAACCCTAACCCTAACCCTAACCCTAACCCTAACCCTAACCCTAACCCTAACCCTAACCCTAACCCTAACCCTAACCCTAACCCTAACCCTAACCCTAACCCTAACCCTAACCCTAACCCTAACCCTAACCCTAACCCTAACCCTAACCCTAACCCTAACCCTAACCCTAACCCTAACCCTAACCCTAACCCTAACCCTAACCCTAACCCTAACCCTAACCCTAACCCTAACCCTAACCCTAACCCTAACCCTAACCCTAACCCTAACCCTAACCCTAACCCTAACCCTAACCCTAACCCTAACCCTAACCCTAACCCTAACCCTAACCCTAACCCTAACCCTAACCCTAACCCTAACCCTAACCCTAACCCTAACCCTAACCCTAACCCTAACCCTAACCCTAACCCTAACCCTAACCCTAACCCTAACCCTAACCCTAACCCTAACCCTAACCCTAACCCTAACCCTAACCCTAACCCTAACCCTAACCCTAACCCTAACCCTAACCCTAACCCTAACCCTAACCCTAACCCTAACCCTAACCCTAACCCTAACCCTAACCCTAACCCTAACCCTAACCCTAACCCTAACCCTAACCCTAACCCTAACCCTAACCCTAACCCTAACCCTAACCCTAACCCTAACCCTAACCCTAACCCTAACCCTAACCCTAACCCTAACCCTAACCCTAACCCTAACCCTAACCCTAACCCTAACCCTAACCCTAACCCTAACCCTAACCCTAACCCTAACCCTAACCCTAACCCTAACCCTAACCCTAACCCTAACCCTAACCCTAACCCTAACCCTAACCCTAACCCTAACCCTAACCCTAACCCTAACCCTAACCCTAACCCTAACCCTAACCCTAACCCTAACCCTAACCCTAACCCTAACCCTAACCCTAACCCTAACCCTAACCCTAACCCTAACCCTAACCCTAACCCTAACCCTAACCCTAACCCTAACCCTAACCCTAACCCTAACCCTAACCCTAACCCTAACCCTAACCCTAACCCTAACCCTAACCCTAACCCTAACCCTAACCCTAACCCTAACCCTAACCCTAACCCTAACCCTAACCCTAACCCTAACCCTAACCCTAACCCTAACCCTAACCCTAACCCTAACCCTAACCCTAACCCTAACCCTAACCCTAACCCTAACCCTAACCCTAACCCTAACCCTAACCCTAACCCTAACCCTAACCCTAACCCTAACCCTAACCCTAACCCTAACCCTAACCCTAACCCTAACCCTAACCCTAACCCTAACCCTAACCCTAACCCTAACCCTAACCCTAACCCTAACCCTAACCCTAACCCTAACCCTAACCCTAACCCTAACCCTAACCCTAACCCTAACCCTAACCCTAACCCTAACCCTAACCCTAACCCTAACCCTAACCCTAACCCTAACCCTAACCCTAACCCTAACCCTAACCCTAACCCTAACCCTAACCCTAACCCTAACCCTAACCCTAACCCTAACCCTAACCCTAACCCTAACCCTAACCCTAACCCTAACCCTAACCCTAACCCTAACCCTAACCCTAACCCTAACCCTAACCCTAACCCTAACCCTAACCCTAACCCTAACCCTAACCCTAACCCTAACCCTAACCCTAACCCTAACCCTAACCCTAACCCTAACCCTAACCCTAACCCTAACCCTAACCCTAACCCTAACCCTAACCCTAACCCTAACCCTAACCCTAACCCTAACCCTAACCCTAACCCTAACCCTAACCCTAACCCTAACCCTAACCCTAACCCTAACCCTAACCCTAACCCTAACCCTAACCCTAACCCTAACCCTAACCCTAACCCTAACCCTAACCCTAACCCTAACCCTAACCCTAACCCTAACCCTAACCCTAACCCTAACCCTAACCCTAACCCTAACCCTAACCCTAACCCTAACCCTAACCCTAACCCTAACCCTAACCCTAACCCTAACCCTAACCCTAACCCTAACCCTAACCCTAACCCTAACCCTAACCCTAACCCTAACCCTAACCCTAACCCTAACCCTAACCCTAACCCTAACCCTAACCCTAACCCTAACCCTAACCCTAACCCTAACCCTAACCCTAACCCTAACCCTAACCCTAACCCTAACCCTAACCCTAACCCTAACCCTAACCCTAACCCTAACCCTAACCCTAACCCTAACCCTAACCCTAACCCTAACCCTAACCCTAACCCTAACCCTAACCCTAACCCTAACCCTAACCCTAACCCTAACCCTAACCCTAACCCTAACCCTAACCCTAACCCTAACCCTAACCCTAACCCTAACCCTAACCCTAACCCTAACCCTAACCCTAACCCTAACCCTAACCCTAACCCTAACCCTAACCCTAACCCTAACCCTAACCCTAACCCTAACCCTAACCCTAACCCTAACCCTAACCCTAACCCTAACCCTAACCCTAACCCTAACCCTAACCCTAACCCTAACCCTAACCCTAACCCTAACCCTAACCCTAACCCTAACCCTAACCCTAACCCTAACCCTAACCCTAACCCTAACCCTAACCCTAACCCTAACCCTAACCCTAACCCTAACCCTAACCCTAACCCTAACCCTAACCCTAACCCTAACCCTAACCCTAACCCTAACCCTAACCCTAACCCTAACCCTAACCCTAACCCTAACCCTAACCCTAACCCTAACCCTAACCCTAACCCTAACCCTAACCCTAACCCTAACCCTAACCCTAACCCTAACCCTAACCCTAACCCTAACCCTAACCCTAACCCTAACCCTAACCCTAACCCTAACCCTAACCCTAACCCTAACCCTAACCCTAACCCTAACCCTAACCCTAACCCTAACCCTAACCCTAACCCTAACCCTAACCCTAACCCTAACCCTAACCCTAACCCTAACCCTAACCCTAACCCTAACCCTAACCCTAACCCTAACCCTAACCCTAACCCTAACCCTAACCCTAACCCTAACCCTAACCCTAACCCTAACCCTAACCCTAACCCTAACCCTAACCCTAACCCTAACCCTAACCCTAACCCTAACCCTAACCCTAACCCTAACCCTAACCCTAACCCTAACCCTAACCCTAACCCTAACCCTAACCCTAACCCTAACCCTAACCCTAACCCTAACCCTAACCCTAACCCTAACCCTAACCCTAACCCTAACCCTAACCCTAACCCTAACCCTAACCCTAACCCTAACCCTAACCCTAACCCTAACCCTAACCCTAACCCTAACCCTAACCCTAACCCTAACCCTAACCCTAACCCTAACCCTAACCCTAACCCTAACCCTAACCCTAACCCTAACCCTAACCCTAACCCTAACCCTAACCCTAACCCTAACCCTAACCCTAACCCTAACCCTAACCCTAACCCTAACCCTAACCCTAACCCTAACCCTAACCCTAACCCTAACCCTAACCCTAACCCTAACCCTAACCCTAACCCTAACCCTAACCCTAACCCTAACCCTAACCCTAACCCTAACCCTAACCCTAACCCTAACCCTAACCCTAACCCTAACCCTAACCCTAACCCTAACCCTAACCCTAACCCTAACCCTAACCCTAACCCTAACCCTAACCCTAACCCTAACCCTAACCCTAACCCTAACCCTAACCCTAACCCTAACCCTAACCCTAACCCTAACCCTAACCCTAACCCTAACCCTAACCCTAACCCTAACCCTAACCCTAACCCTAACCCTAACCCTAACCCTAACCCTAACCCTAACCCTAACCCTAACCCTAACCCTAACCCTAACCCTAACCCTAACCCTAACCCTAACCCTAACCCTAACCCTAACCCTAACCCTAACCCTAACCCTAACCCTAACCCTAACCCTAACCCTAACCCTAACCCTAACCCTAACCCTAACCCTAACCCTAACCCTAACCCTAACCCTAACCCTAACCCTAACCCTAACCCTAACCCTAACCCTAACCCTAACCCTAACCCTAACCCTAACCCTAACCCTAACCCTAACCCTAACCCTAACCCTAACCCTAACCCTAACCCTAACCCTAACCCTAACCCTAACCCTAACCCTAACCCTAACCCTAACCCTAACCCTAACCCTAACCCTAACCCTAACCCTAACCCTAACCCTAACCCTAACCCTAACCCTAACCCTAACCCTAACCCTAACCCTAACCCTAACCCTAACCCTAACCCTAACCCTAACCCTAACCCTAACCCTAACCCTAACCCTAACCCTAACCCTAACCCTAACCCTAACCCTAACCCTAACCCTAACCCTAACCCTAACCCTAACCCTAACCCTAACCCTAACCCTAACCCTAACCCTAACCCTAACCCTAACCCTAACCCTAACCCTAACCCTAACCCTAACCCTAACCCTAACCCTAACCCTAACCCTAACCCTAACCCTAACCCTAACCCTAACCCTAACCCTAACCCTAACCCTAACCCTAACCCTAACCCTAACCCTAACCCTAACCCTAACCCTAACCCTAACCCTAACCCTAACCCTAACCCTAACCCTAACCCTAACCCTAACCCTAACCCTAACCCTAACCCTAACCCTAACCCTAACCCTAACCCTAACCCTAACCCTAACCCTAACCCTAACCCTAACCCTAACCCTAACCCTAACCCTAACCCTAACCCTAACCCTAACCCTAACCCTAACCCTAACCCTAACCCTAACCCTAACCCTAACCCTAACCCTAACCCTAACCCTAACCCTAACCCTAACCCTAACCCTAACCCTAACCCTAACCCTAACCCTAACCCTAACCCTAACCCTAACCCTAACCCTAACCCTAACCCTAACCCTAACCCTAACCCTAACCCTAACCCTAACCCTAACCCTAACCCTAACCCTAACCCTAACCCTAACCCTAACCCTAACCCTAACCCTAACCCTAACCCTAACCCTAACCCTAACCCTAACCCTAACCCTAACCCTAACCCTAACCCTAACCCTAACCCTAACCCTAACCCTAACCCTAACCCTAACCCTAACCCTAACCCTAACCCTAACCCTAACCCTAACCCTAACCCTAACCCTAACCCTAACCCTAACCCTAACCCTAACCCTAACCCTAACCCTAACCCTAACCCTAACCCTAACCCTAACCCTAACCCTAACCCTAACCCTAACCCTAACCCTAACCCTAACCCTAACCCTAACCCTAACCCTAACCCTAACCCTAACCCTAACCCTAACCCTAACCCTAACCCTAACCCTAACCCTAACCCTAACCCTAACCCTAACCCTAACCCTAACCCTAACCCTAACCCTAACCCTAACCCTAACCCTAACCCTAACCCTAACCCTAACCCTAACCCTAACCCTAACCCTAACCCTAACCCTAACCCTAACCCTAACCCTAACCCTAACCCTAACCCTAACCCTAACCCTAACCCTAACCCTAACCCTAACCCTAACCCTAACCCTAACCCTAACCCTAACCCTAACCCTAACCCTAACCCTAACCCTAACCCTAACCCTAACCCTAACCCTAACCCTAACCCTAACCCTAACCCTAACCCTAACCCTAACCCTAACCCTAACCCTAACCCTAACCCTAACCCTAACCCTAACCCTAACCCTAACCCTAACCCTAACCCTAACCCTAACCCTAACCCTAACCCTAACCCTAACCCTAACCCTAACCCTAACCCTAACCCTAACCCTAACCCTAACCCTAACCCTAACCCTAACCCTAACCCTAACCCTAACCCTAACCCTAACCCTAACCCTAACCCTAACCCTAACCCTAACCCTAACCCTAACCCTAACCCTAACCCTAACCCTAACCCTAACCCTAACCCTAACCCTAACCCTAACCCTAACCCTAACCCTAACCCTAACCCTAACCCTAACCCTAACCCTAACCCTAACCCTAACCCTAACCCTAACCCTAACCCTAACCCTAACCCTAACCCTAACCCTAACCCTAACCCTAACCCTAACCCTAACCCTAACCCTAACCCTAACCCTAACCCTAACCCTAACCCTAACCCTAACCCTAACCCTAACCCTAACCCTAACCCTAACCCTAACCCTAACCCTAACCCTAACCCTAACCCTAACCCTAACCCTAACCCTAACCCTAACCCTAACCCTAACCCTAACCCTAACCCTAACCCTAACCCTAACCCTAACCCTAACCCTAACCCTAACCCTAACCCTAACCCTAACCCTAACCCTAACCCTAACCCTAACCCTAACCCTAACCCTAACCCTAACCCTAACCCTAACCCTAACCCTAACCCTAACCCTAACCCTAACCCTAACCCTAACCCTAACCCTAACCCTAACCCTAACCCTAACCCTAACCCTAACCCTAACCCTAACCCTAACCCTAACCCTAACCCTAACCCTAACCCTAACCCTAACCCTAACCCTAACCCTAACCCTAACCCTAACCCTAACCCTAACCCTAACCCTAACCCTAACCCTAACCCTAACCCTAACCCTAACCCTAACCCTAACCCTAACCCTAACCCTAACCCTAACCCTAACCCTAACCCTAACCCTAACCCTAACCCTAACCCTAACCCTAACCCTAACCCTAACCCTAACCCTAACCCTAACCCTAACCCTAACCCTAACCCTAACCCTAACCCTAACCCTAACCCTAACCCTAACCCTAACCCTAACCCTAACCCTAACCCTAACCCTAACCCTAACCCTAACCCTAACCCTAACCCTAACCCTAACCCTAACCCTAACCCTAACCCTAACCCTAACCCTAACCCTAACCCTAACCCTAACCCTAACCCTAACCCTAACCCTAACCCTAACCCTAACCCTAACCCTAACCCTAACCCTAACCCTAACCCTAACCCTAACCCTAACCCTAACCCTAACCCTAACCCTAACCCTAACCCTAACCCTAACCCTAACCCTAACCCTAACCCTAACCCTAACCCTAACCCTAACCCTAACCCTAACCCTAACCCTAACCCTAACCCTAACCCTAACCCTAACCCTAACCCTAACCCTAACCCTAACCCTAACCCTAACCCTAACCCTAACCCTAACCCTAACCCTAACCCTAACCCTAACCCTAACCCTAACCCTAACCCTAACCCTAACCCTAACCCTAACCCTAACCCTAACCCTAACCCTAACCCTAACCCTAACCCTAACCCTAACCCTAACCCTAACCCTAACCCTAACCCTAACCCTAACCCTAACCCTAACCCTAACCCTAACCCTAACCCTAACCCTAACCCTAACCCTAACCCTAACCCTAACCCTAACCCTAACCCTAACCCTAACCCTAACCCTAACCCTAACCCTAACCCTAACCCTAACCCTAACCCTAACCCTAACCCTAACCCTAACCCTAACCCTAACCCTAACCCTAACCCTAACCCTAACCCTAACCCTAACCCTAACCCTAACCCTAACCCTAACCCTAACCCTAACCCTAACCCTAACCCTAACCCTAACCCTAACCCTAACCCTAACCCTAACCCTAACCCTAACCCTAACCCTAACCCTAACCCTAACCCTAACCCTAACCCTAACCCTAACCCTAACCCTAACCCTAACCCTAACCCTAACCCTAACCCTAACCCTAACCCTAACCCTAACCCTAACCCTAACCCTAACCCTAACCCTAACCCTAACCCTAACCCTAACCCTAACCCTAACCCTAACCCTAACCCTAACCCTAACCCTAACCCTAACCCTAACCCTAACCCTAACCCTAACCCTAACCCTAACCCTAACCCTAACCCTAACCCTAACCCTAACCCTAACCCTAACCCTAACCCTAACCCTAACCCTAACCCTAACCCTAACCCTAACCCTAACCCTAACCCTAACCCTAACCCTAACCCTAACCCTAACCCTAACCCTAACCCTAACCCTAACCCTAACCCTAACCCTAACCCTAACCCTAACCCTAACCCTAACCCTAACCCTAACCCTAACCCTAACCCTAACCCTAACCCTAACCCTAACCCTAACCCTAACCCTAACCCTAACCCTAACCCTAACCCTAACCCTAACCCTAACCCTAACCCTAACCCTAACCCTAACCCTAACCCTAACCCTAACCCTAACCCTAACCCTAACCCTAACCCTAACCCTAACCCTAACCCTAACCCTAACCCTAACCCTAACCCTAACCCTAACCCTAACCCTAACCCTAACCCTAACCCTAACCCTAACCCTAACCCTAACCCTAACCCTAACCCTAACCCTAACCCTAACCCTAACCCTAACCCTAACCCTAACCCTAACCCTAACCCTAACCCTAACCCTAACCCTAACCCTAACCCTAACCCTAACCCTAACCCTAACCCTAACCCTAACCCTAACCCTAACCCTAACCCTAACCCTAACCCTAACCCTAACCCTAACCCTAACCCTAACCCTAACCCTAACCCTAACCCTAACCCTAACCCTAACCCTAACCCTAACCCTAACCCTAACCCTAACCCTAACCCTAACCCTAACCCTAACCCTAACCCTAACCCTAACCCTAACCCTAACCCTAACCCTAACCCTAACCCTAACCCTAACCCTAACCCTAACCCTAACCCTAACCCTAACCCTAACCCTAACCCTAACCCTAACCCTAACCCTAACCCTAACCCTAACCCTAACCCTAACCCTAACCCTAACCCTAACCCTAACCCTAACCCTAACCCTAACCCTAACCCTAACCCTAACCCTAACCCTAACCCTAACCCTAACCCTAACCCTAACCCTAACCCTAACCCTAACCCTAACCCTAACCCTAACCCTAACCCTAACCCTAACCCTAACCCTAACCCTAACCCTAACCCTAACCCTAACCCTAACCCTAACCCTAACCCTAACCCTAACCCTAACCCTAACCCTAACCCTAACCCTAACCCTAACCCTAACCCTAACCCTAACCCTAACCCTAACCCTAACCCTAACCCTAACCCTAACCCTAACCCTAACCCTAACCCTAACCCTAACCCTAACCCTAACCCTAACCCTAACCCTAACCCTAACCCTAACCCTAACCCTAACCCTAACCCTAACCCTAACCCTAACCCTAACCCTAACCCTAACCCTAACCCTAACCCTAACCCTAACCCTAACCCTAACCCTAACCCTAACCCTAACCCTAACCCTAACCCTAACCCTAACCCTAACCCTAACCCTAACCCTAACCCTAACCCTAACCCTAACCCTAACCCTAACCCTAACCCTAACCCTAACCCTAACCCTAACCCTAACCCTAACCCTAACCCTAACCCTAACCCTAACCCTAACCCTAACCCTAACCCTAACCCTAACCCTAACCCTAACCCTAACCCTAACCCTAACCCTAACCCTAACCCTAACCCTAACCCTAACCCTAACCCTAACCCTAACCCTAACCCTAACCCTAACCCTAACCCTAACCCTAACCCTAACCCTAACCCTAACCCTAACCCTAACCCTAACCCTAACCCTAACCCTAACCCTAACCCTAACCCTAACCCTAACCCTAACCCTAACCCTAACCCTAACCCTAACCCTAACCCTAACCCTAACCCTAACCCTAACCCTAACCCTAACCCTAACCCTAACCCTAACCCTAACCCTAACCCTAACCCTAACCCTAACCCTAACCCTAACCCTAACCCTAACCCTAACCCTAACCCTAACCCTAACCCTAACCCTAACCCTAACCCTAACCCTAACCCTAACCCTAACCCTAACCCTAACCCTAACCCTAACCCTAACCCTAACCCTAACCCTAACCCTAACCCTAACCCTAACCCTAACCCTAACCCTAACCCTAACCCTAACCCTAACCCTAACCCTAACCCTAACCCTAACCCTAACCCTAACCCTAACCCTAACCCTAACCCTAACCCTAACCCTAACCCTAACCCTAACCCTAACCCTAACCCTAACCCTAACCCTAACCCTAACCCTAACCCTAACCCTAACCCTAACCCTAACCCTAACCCTAACCCTAACCCTAACCCTAACCCTAACCCTAACCCTAACCCTAACCCTAACCCTAACCCTAACCCTAACCCTAACCCTAACCCTAACCCTAACCCTAACCCTAACCCTAACCCTAACCCTAACCCTAACCCTAACCCTAACCCTAACCCTAACCCTAACCCTAACCCTAACCCTAACCCTAACCCTAACCCTAACCCTAACCCTAACCCTAACCCTAACCCTAACCCTAACCCTAACCCTAACCCTAACCCTAACCCTAACCCTAACCCTAACCCTAACCCTAACCCTAACCCTAACCCTAACCCTAACCCTAACCCTAACCCTAACCCTAACCCTAACCCTAACCCTAACCCTAACCCTAACCCTAACCCTAACCCTAACCCTAACCCTAACCCTAACCCTAACCCTAACCCTAACCCTAACCCTAACCCTAACCCTAACCCTAACCCTAACCCTAACCCTAACCCTAACCCTAACCCTAACCCTAACCCTAACCCTAACCCTAACCCTAACCCTAACCCTAACCCTAACCCTAACCCTAACCCTAACCCTAACCCTAACCCTAACCCTAACCCTAACCCTAACCCTAACCCTAACCCTAACCCTAACCCTAACCCTAACCCTAACCCTAACCCTAACCCTAACCCTAACCCTAACCCTAACCCTAACCCTAACCCTAACCCTAACCCTAACCCTAACCCTAACCCTAACCCTAACCCTAACCCTAACCCTAACCCTAACCCTAACCCTAACCCTAACCCTAACCCTAACCCTAACCCTAACCCTAACCCTAACCCTAACCCTAACCCTAACCCTAACCCTAACCCTAACCCTAACCCTAACCCTAACCCTAACCCTAACCCTAACCCTAACCCTAACCCTAACCCTAACCCTAACCCTAACCCTAACCCTAACCCTAACCCTAACCCTAACCCTAACCCTAACCCTAACCCTAACCCTAACCCTAACCCTAACCCTAACCCTAACCCTAACCCTAACCCTAACCCTAACCCTAACCCTAACCCTAACCCTAACCCTAACCCTAACCCTAACCCTAACCCTAACCCTAACCCTAACCCTAACCCTAACCCTAACCCTAACCCTAACCCTAACCCTAACCCTAACCCTAACCCTAACCCTAACCCTAACCCTAACCCTAACCCTAACCCTAACCCTAACCCTAACCCTAACCCTAACCCTAACCCTAACCCTAACCCTAACCCTAACCCTAACCCTAACCCTAACCCTAACCCTAACCCTAACCCTAACCCTAACCCTAACCCTAACCCTAACCCTAACCCTAACCCTAACCCTAACCCTAACCCTAACCCTAACCCTAACCCTAACCCTAACCCTAACCCTAACCCTAACCCTAACCCTAACCCTAACCCTAACCCTAACCCTAACCCTAACCCTAACCCTAACCCTAACCCTAACCCTAACCCTAACCCTAACCCTAACCCTAACCCTAACCCTAACCCTAACCCTAACCCTAACCCTAACCCTAACCCTAACCCTAACCCTAACCCTAACCCTAACCCTAACCCTAACCCTAACCCTAACCCTAACCCTAACCCTAACCCTAACCCTAACCCTAACCCTAACCCTAACCCTAACCCTAACCCTAACCCTAACCCTAACCCTAACCCTAACCCTAACCCTAACCCTAACCCTAACCCTAACCCTAACCCTAACCCTAACCCTAACCCTAACCCTAACCCTAACCCTAACCCTAACCCTAACCCTAACCCTAACCCTAACCCTAACCCTAACCCTAACCCTAACCCTAACCCTAACCCTAACCCTAACCCTAACCCTAACCCTAACCCTAACCCTAACCCTAACCCTAACCCTAACCCTAACCCTAACCCTAACCCTAACCCTAACCCTAACCCTAACCCTAACCCTAACCCTAACCCTAACCCTAACCCTAACCCTAACCCTAACCCTAACCCTAACCCTAACCCTAACCCTAACCCTAACCCTAACCCTAACCCTAACCCTAACCCTAACCCTAACCCTAACCCTAACCCTAACCCTAACCCTAACCCTAACCCTAACCCTAACCCTAACCCTAACCCTAACCCTAACCCTAACCCTAACCCTAACCCTAACCCTAACCCTAACCCTAACCCTAACCCTAACCCTAACCCTAACCCTAACCCTAACCCTAACCCTAACCCTAACCCTAACCCTAACCCTAACCCTAACCCTAACCCTAACCCTAACCCTAACCCTAACCCTAACCCTAACCCTAACCCTAACCCTAACCCTAACCCTAACCCTAACCCTAACCCTAACCCTAACCCTAACCCTAACCCTAACCCTAACCCTAACCCTAACCCTAACCCTAACCCTAACCCTAACCCTAACCCTAACCCTAACCCTAACCCTAACCCTAACCCTAACCCTAACCCTAACCCTAACCCTAACCCTAACCCTAACCCTAACCCTAACCCTAACCCTAACCCTAACCCTAACCCTAACCCTAACCCTAACCCTAACCCTAACCCTAACCCTAACCCTAACCCTAACCCTAACCCTAACCCTAACCCTAACCCTAACCCTAACCCTAACCCTAACCCTAACCCTAACCCTAACCCTAACCCTAACCCTAACCCTAACCCTAACCCTAACCCTAACCCTAACCCTAACCCTAACCCTAACCCTAACCCTAACCCTAACCCTAACCCTAACCCTAACCCTAACCCTAACCCTAACCCTAACCCTAACCCTAACCCTAACCCTAACCCTAACCCTAACCCTAACCCTAACCCTAACCCTAACCCTAACCCTAACCCTAACCCTAACCCTAACCCTAACCCTAACCCTAACCCTAACCCTAACCCTAACCACCCTAACCCTAACCCTAACCCTAACCCTAACCCTAACCCTAACCCTAACCCTAACCCTAACCCTAACCCTAACCCTAACCCTAACCCTAACCCTAACCCTAACCCTAACCCTAACCCTAACCCTAACCCTAACCCTAACCCTAACCCTAACCCTAACCCTAACCCTAACCCTAACCCTAACCCTAACCCTAACCCTAACCCTAACCCTAACCCTAACCCTAACCCTAACCCTAACCCTAACCCTAACCCTAACCCTAACCCTAACCCTAACCCTAACCCTAACCCTAACCCTAACCCTAACCCTAACCCTAACCCTAACCCTAACCCTAACCCTAACCCTAACCCTAACCCTAACCCTAACCCTAACCCTAACCCTAACCCTAACCCTAACCCTAACCCTAACCCTAACCCTAACCCTAACCCTAACCCTAACCCTAACCCTAACCCTAACCCTAACCCTAACCCTAACCCTAACCCTAACCCTAACCCTAACCCTAACCCTAACCCTAACCCTAACCCTAACCCTAACCCTAACCCTAACCCTAACCCTAACCCTAACCCTAACCCTAACCCTAACCCTAACCCTAACCCTAACCCTAACCCTAACCCTAACCCTAACCCTAACCCTAACCCTAACCCTAACCCTAACCCTAACCCTAACCCTAACCCTAACCCTAACCCTAACCCTAACCCTAACCCTAACCCTAACCCTAACCCTAACCCTAACCCTAACCCTAACCCTAACCCTAACCCTAACCCTAACCCTAACCCTAACCCTAACCCTAACCCTAACCCTAACCCTAACCCTAACCCTAACCCTAACCCTAACCCTAACCCTAACCCTAACCCTAACCCTAACCCTAACCCTAACCCTAACCCTAACCCTAACCCTAACCCTAACCCTAACCCTAACCCTAA
This sequence comes from Heloderma suspectum, assembly GCF_057233095.1. Lineage (NCBI taxonomy): Eukaryota > Metazoa > Chordata > Lepidosauria > Squamata > Helodermatidae > Heloderma > Heloderma suspectum. The sequence goes on from NC_139467.1 coordinate 292,860, forward strand.
CCCTAACCCTAACCCTAACCCTAACCCTAACCCTAACCCTAACCCTAACCCTAACCCTAACCCTAACCCTAACCCTAACCCTAACCCTAACCCTAACCCTAACCCTAACCCTAACCCTAACCCTAACCCTAACCCTAACCCTAACCCTAACCCTAACCCTAACCCTAACCCTAACCCTAACCCTAACCCTAACCCTAACCCTAACCCTAACCCTAACCCTAACCCTAACCCTAACCCTAACCCTAACCCTAACCCTAACCCTAACCCTAACCCTAACCCTAACCCTAACCCTAACCCTAACCCTAACCCTAACCCTAACCCTAACCCTAACCCTAACCCTAACCCTAACCCTAACCCTAACCCTAACCCTAACCCTAACCCTAACCCTAACCCTAACCCTAACCCTAACCCTAACCCTAACCCTAACCCTAACCCTAACCCTAACCCTAACCCTAACCCTAACCCTAACCCTAACCCTAACCCTAACCCTAACCCTAACCCTAACCCTAACCCTAACCCTAACCCTAACCCTAACCCTAACCCTAACCCTAACCCTAACCCTAACCCTAACCCTAACCCTAACCCTAACCCTAACCCTAACCCTAACCCTAACCCTAACCCTAACCCTAACCCTAACCCTAACCCTAACCCTAACCCTAACCCTAACCCTAACCCTAACCCTAACCCTAACCCTAACCCTAACCCTAACCCTAACCCTAACCCTAACCCTAACCCTAACCCTAACCCTAACCCTAACCCTAACCCTAACCCTAACCCTAACCCTAACCCTAACCCTAACCCTAACCCTAACCCTAACCCTAACCCTAACCCTAACCCTAACCCTAACCCTAACCCTAACCCTAACCCTAACCCTAACCCTAACCCTAACCCTAACCCTAACCCTAACCCTAACCCTAACCCTAACCCTAACCCTAACCCTAACCCTAACCCTAACCCTAACCCTAACCCTAACCCTAACCCTAACCCTAACCCTAACCCTAACCCTAACCCTAACCCTAACCCTAACCCTAACCCTAACCCTAACCCTAACCCTAACCCTAACCCTAACCCTAACCCTAACCCTAACCCTAACCCTAACCCTAACCCTAACCCTAACCCTAACCCTAACCCTAACCCTAACCCTAACCCTAACCCTAACCCTAACCCTAACCCTAACCCTAACCCTAACCCTAACCCTAACCCTAACCCTAACCCTAACCCTAACCCTAACCCTAACCCTAACCCTAACCCTAACCCTAACCCTAACCCTAACCCTAACCCTAACCCTAACCCTAACCCTAACCCTAACCCTAACCCTAACCCTAACCCTAACCCTAACCCTAACCCTAACCCTAACCCTAACCCTAACCCTAACCCTAACCCTAACCCTAACCCTAACCCTAACCCTAACCCTAACCCTAACCCTAACCCTAACCCTAACCCTAACCCTAACCCTAACCCTAACCCTAACCCTAACCCTAACCCTAACCCTAACCCTAACCCTAACCCTAACCCTAACCCTAACCCTAACCCTAACCCTAACCCTAACCCTAACCCTAACCCTAACCCTAACCCTAACCCTAACCCTAACCCTAACCCTAACCCTAACCCTAACCCTAACCCTAACCCTAACCCTAACCCTAACCCTAACCCTAACCCTAACCCTAACCCTAACCCTAACCCTAACCCTAACCCTAACCCTAACCCTAACCCTAACCCTAACCCTAACCCTAACCCTAACCCTAACCCTAACCCTAACCCTAACCCTAACCCTAACCCTAACCCTAACCCTAACCCTAACCCTAACCCTAACCCTAACCCTAACCCTAACCCTAACCCTAACCCTAACCCTAACCCTAACCCTAACCCTAACCCTAACCCTAACCCTAACCCTAACCCTAACCCTAACCCTAACCCTAACCCTAACCCTAACCCTAACCCTAACCCTAACCCTAACCCTAACCCTAACCCTAACCCTAACCCTAACCCTAACCCTAACCCTAACCCTAACCCTAACCCTAACCCTAACCCTAACCCTAACCCTAACCCTAACCCTAACCCTAACCCTAACCCTAACCCTAACCCTAACCCTAACCCTAACCCTAACCCTAACCCTAACCCTAACCCTAACCCTAACCCTAACCCTAACCCTAACCCTAACCCTAACCCTAACCCTAACCCTAACCCTAACCCTAACCCTAACCCTAACCCTAACCCTAACCCTAACCCTAACCCTAACCCTAACCCTAACCCTAACCCTAACCCTAACCCTAACCCTAACCCTAACCCTAACCCTAACCCTAACCCTAACCCTAACCCTAACCCTAACCCTAACCCTAACCCTAACCCTAACCCTAACCCTAACCCTAACCCTAACCCTAACCCTAACCCTAACCCTAACCCTAACCCTAACCCTAACCCTAACCCTAACCCTAACCCTAACCCTAACCCTAACCCTAACCCTAACCCTAACCCTAACCCTAACCCTAACCCTAACCCTAACCCTAACCCTAACCCTAACCCTAACCCTAACCCTAACCCTAACCCTAACCCTAACCCTAACCCTAACCCTAACCCTAACCCTAACCCTAACCCTAACCCTAACCCTAACCCTAACCCTAACCCTAACCCTAACCCTAACCCTAACCCTAACCCTAACCCTAACCCTAACCCTAACCCTAACCCTAACCCTAACCCTAACCCTAACCCTAACCCTAACCCTAACCCTAACCCTAACCCTAACCCTAACCCTAACCCTAACCCTAACCCTAACCCTAACCCTAACCCTAACCCTAACCCTAACCCTAACCCTAACCCTAACCCTAACCCTAACCCTAACCCTAACCCTAACCCTAACCCTAACCCTAACCCTAACCCTAACCCTAACCCTAACCCTAACCCTAACCCTAACCCTAACCCTAACCCTAACCCTAACCCTAACCCTAACCCTAACCCTAACCCTAACCCTAACCCTAACCCTAACCCTAACCCTAACCCTAACCCTAACCCTAACCCTAACCCTAACCCTAACCCTAACCCTAACCCTAACCCTAACCCTAACCCTAACCCTAACCCTAACCCTAACCCTAACCCTAACCCTAACCCTAACCCTAACCCTAACCCTAACCCTAACCCTAACCCTAACCCTAACCCTAACCCTAACCCTAACCCTAACCCTAACCCTAACCCTAACCCTAACCCTAACCCTAACCCTAACCCTAACCCTAACCCTAACCCTAACCCTAACCCTAACCCTAACCCTAACCCTAACCCTAACCCTAACCCTAACCCTAACCCTAACCCTAACCCTAACCCTAACCCTAACCCTAACCCTAACCCTAACCCTAACCCTAACCCTAACCCTAACCCTAACCCTAACCCTAACCCTAACCCTAACCCTAACCCTAACCCTAACCCTAACCCTAACCCTAACCCTAACCCTAACCCTAACCCTAACCCTAACCCTAACCCTAACCCTAACCCTAACCCTAACCCTAACCCTAACCCTAACCCTAACCCTAACCCTAACCCTAACCCTAACCCTAACCCTAACCCTAACCCTAACCCTAACCCTAACCCTAACCCTAACCCTAACCCTAACCCTAACCCTAACCCTAACCCTAACCCTAACCCTAACCCTAACCCTAACCCTAACCCTAACCCTAACCCTAACCCTAACCCTAACCCTAACCCTAACCCTAACCCTAACCCTAACCCTAACCCTAACCCTAACCCTAACCCTAACCCTAACCCTAACCCTAACCCTAACCCTAACCCTAACCCTAACCCTAACCCTAACCCTAACCCTAACCCTAACCCTAACCCTAACCCTAACCCTAACCCTAACCCTAACCCTAACCCTAACCCTAACCCTAACCCTAACCCTAACCCTAACCCTAACCCTAACCCTAACCCTAACCCTAACCCTAACCCTAACCCTAACCCTAACCCTAACCCTAACCCTAACCCTAACCCTAACCCTAACCCTAACCCTAACCCTAACCCTAACCCTAACCCTAACCCTAACCCTAACCCTAACCCTAACCCTAACCCTAACCCTAACCCTAACCCTAACCCTAACCCTAACCCTAACCCTAACCCTAACCCTAACCCTAACCCTAACCCTAACCCTAACCCTAACCCTAACCCTAACCCTAACCCTAACCCTAACCCTAACCCTAACCCTAACCCTAACCCTAACCCTAACCCTAACCCTAACCCTAACCCTAACCCTAACCCTAACCCTAACCCTAACCCTAACCCTAACCCTAACCCTAACCCTAACCCTAACCCTAACCCTAACCCTAACCCTAACCCTAACCCTAACCCTAACCCTAACCCTAACCCTAACCCTAACCCTAACCCTAACCCTAACCCTAACCCTAACCCTAACCCTAACCCTAACCCTAACCCTAACCCTAACCCTAACCCTAACCCTAACCCTAACCCTAACCCTAACCCTAACCCTAACCCTAACCCTAACCCTAACCCTAACCCTAACCCTAACCCTAACCCTAACCCTAACCCTAACCCTAACCCTAACCCTAACCCTAACCCTAACCCTAACCCTAACCCTAACCCTAACCCTAACCCTAACCCTAACCCTAACCCTAACCCTAACCCTAACCCTAACCCTAACCCTAACCCTAACCCTAACCCTAACCCTAACCCTAACCCTAACCCTAACCCTAACCCTAACCCTAACCCTAACCCTAACCCTAACCCTAACCCTAACCCTAACCCTAACCCTAACCCTAACCCTAACCCTAACCCTAACCCTAACCCTAACCCTAACCCTAACCCTAACCCTAACCCTAACCCTAACCCTAACCCTAACCCTAACCCTAACCCTAACCCTAACCCTAACCCTAACCCTAACCCTAACCCTAACCCTAACCCTAACCCTAACCCTAACCCTAACCCTAACCCTAACCCTAACCCTAACCCTAACCCTAACCCTAACCCTAACCCTAACCCTAACCCTAACCCTAACCCTAACCCTAACCCTAACCCTAACCCTAACCCTAACCCTAACCCTAACCCTAACCCTAACCCTAACCCTAACCCTAACCCTAACCCTAACCCTAACCCTAACCCTAACCCTAACCCTAACCCTAACCCTAACCCTAACCCTAACCCTAACCCTAACCCTAACCCTAACCCTAACCCTAACCCTAACCCTAACCCTAACCCTAACCCTAACCCTAACCCTAACCCTAACCCTAACCCTAACCCTAACCCTAACCCTAACCCTAACCCTAACCCTAACCCTAACCCTAACCCTAACCCTAACCCTAACCCTAACCCTAACCCTAACCCTAACCCTAACCCTAACCCTAACCCTAACCCTAACCCTAACCCTAACCCTAACCCTAACCCTAACCCTAACCCTAACCCTAACCCTAACCCTAACCCTAACCCTAACCCTAACCCTAACCCTAACCCTAACCCTAACCCTAACCCTAACCCTAACCCTAACCCTAACCCTAACCCTAACCCTAACCCTAACCCTAACCCTAACCCTAACCCTAACCCTAACCCTAACCCTAACCCTAACCCTAACCCTAACCCTAACCCTAACCCTAACCCTAACCCTAACCCTAACCCTAACCCTAACCCTAACCCTAACCCTAACCCTAACCCTAACCCTAACCCTAACCCTAACCCTAACCCTAACCCTAACCCTAACCCTAACCCTAACCCTAACCCTAACCCTAACCCTAACCCTAACCCTAACCCTAACCCTAACCCTAACCCTAACCCTAACCCTAACCCTAACCCTAACCCTAACCCTAACCCTAACCCTAACCCTAACCCTAACCCTAACCCTAACCCTAACCCTAACCCTAACCCTAACCCTAACCCTAACCCTAACCCTAACCCTAACCCTAACCCTAACCCTAACCCTAACCCTAACCCTAACCCTAACCCTAACCCTAACCCTAACCCTAACCCTAACCCTAACCCTAACCCTAACCCTAACCCTAACCCTAACCCTAACCCTAACCCTAACCCTAACCCTAACCCTAACCCTAACCCTAACCCTAACCCTAACCCTAACCCTAACCCTAACCCTAACCCTAACCCTAACCCTAACCCTAACCCTAACCCTAACCCTAACCCTAACCCTAACCCTAACCCTAACCCTAACCCTAACCCTAACCCTAACCCTAACCCTAACCCTAACCCTAACCCTAACCCTAACCCTAACCCTAACCCTAACCCTAACCCTAACCCTAACCCTAACCCTAACCCTAACCCTAACCCTAACCCTAACCCTAACCCTAACCCTAACCCTAACCCTAACCCTAACCCTAACCCTAACCCTAACCCTAACCCTAACCCTAACCCTAACCCTAACCCTAACCCTAACCCTAACCCTAACCCTAACCCTAACCCTAACCCTAACCCTAACCCTAACCCTAACCCTAACCCTAACCCTAACCCTAACCCTAACCCTAACCCTAACCCTAACCCTAACCCTAACCCTAACCCTAACCCTAACCCTAACCCTAACCCTAACCCTAACCCTAACCCTAACCCTAACCCTAACCCTAACCCTAACCCTAACCCTAACCCTAACCCTAACCCTAACCCTAACCCTAACCCTAACCCTAACCCTAACCCTAACCCTAACCCTAACCCTAACCCTAACCCTAACCCTAACCCTAACCCTAACCCTAACCCTAACCCTAACCCTAACCCTAACCCTAACCCTAACCCTAACCCTAACCCTAACCCTAACCCTAACCCTAACCCTAACCCTAACCCTAACCCTAACCCTAACCCTAACCCTAACCCTAACCCTAACCCTAACCCTAACCCTAACCCTAACCCTAACCCTAACCCTAACCCTAACCCTAACCCTAACCCTAACCCTAACCCTAACCCTAACCCTAACCCTAACCCTAACCCTAACCCTAACCCTAACCCTAACCCTAACCCTAACCCTAACCCTAACCCTAACCCTAACCCTAACCCTAACCCTAACCCTAACCCTAACCCTAACCCTAACCCTAACCCTAACCCTAACCCTAACCCTAACCCTAACCCTAACCCTAACCCTAACCCTAACCCTAACCCTAACCCTAACCCTAACCCTAACCCTAACCCTAACCCTAACCCTAACCCTAACCCTAACCCTAACCCTAACCCTAACCCTAACCCTAACCCTAACCCTAACCCTAACCCTAACCCTAACCCTAACCCTAACCCTAACCCTAACCCTAACCCTAACCCTAACCCTAACCCTAACCCTAACCCTAACCCTAACCCTAACCCTAACCCTAACCCTAACCCTAACCCTAACCCTAACCCTAACCCTAACCCTAACCCTAACCCTAACCCTAACCCTAACCCTAACCCTAACCCTAACCCTAACCCTAACCCTAACCCTAACCCTAACCCTAACCCTAACCCTAACCCTAACCCTAACCCTAACCCTAACCCTAACCCTAACCCTAACCCTAACCCTAACCCTAACCCTAACCCTAACCCTAACCCTAACCCTAACCCTAACCCTAACCCTAACCCTAACCCTAACCCTAACCCTAACCCTAACCCTAACCCTAACCCTAACCCTAACCCTAACCCTAACCCTAACCCTAACCCTAACCCTAACCCTAACCCTAACCCTAACCCTAACCCTAACCCTAACCCTAACCCTAACCCTAACCCTAACCCTAACCCTAACCCTAACCCTAACCCTAACCCTAACCCTAACCCTAACCCTAACCCTAACCCTAACCCTAACCCTAACCCTAACCCTAACCCTAACCCTAACCCTAACCCTAACCCTAACCCTAACCCTAACCCTAACCCTAACCCTAACCCTAACCCTAACCCTAACCCTAACCCTAACCCTAACCCTAACCCTAACCCTAACCCTAACCCTAACCCTAACCCTAACCCTAACCCTAACCCTAACCCTAACCCTAACCCTAACCCTAACCCTAACCCTAACCCTAACCCTAACCCTAACCCTAACCCTAACCCTAACCCTAACCCTAACCCTAACCCTAACCCTAACCCTAACCCTAACCCTAACCCTAACCCTAACCCTAACCCTAACCCTAACCCTAACCCTAACCCTAACCCTAACCCTAACCCTAACCCTAACCCTAACCCTAACCCTAACCCTAACCCTAACCCTAACCCTAACCCTAACCCTAACCCTAACCCTAACCCTAACCCTAACCCTAACCCTAACCCTAACCCTAACCCTAACCCTAACCCTAACCCTAACCCTAACCCTAACCCTAACCCTAACCCTAACCCTAACCCTAACCCTAACCCTAACCCTAACCCTAACCCTAACCCTAACCCTAACCCTAACCCTAACCCTAACCCTAACCCTAACCCTAACCCTAACCCTAACCCTAACCCTAACCCTAACCCTAACCCTAACCCTAACCCTAACCCTAACCCTAACCCTAACCCTAACCCTAACCCTAACCCTAACCCTAACCCTAACCCTAACCCTAACCCTAACCCTAACCCTAACCCTAACCCTAACCCTAACCCTAACCCTAACCCTAACCCTAACCCTAACCCTAACCCTAACCCTAACCCTAACCCTAACCCTAACCCTAACCCTAACCCTAACCCTAACCCTAACCCTAACCCTAACCCTAACCCTAACCCTAACCCTAACCCTAACCCTAACCCTAACCCTAACCCTAACCCTAACCCTAACCCTAACCCTAACCCTAACCCTAACCCTAACCCTAACCCTAACCCTAACCCTAACCCTAACCCTAACCCTAACCCTAACCCTAACCCTAACCCTAACCCTAACCCTAACCCTAACCCTAACCCTAACCCTAACCCTAACCCTAACCCTAACCCTAACCCTAACCCTAACCCTAACCCTAACCCTAACCCTAACCCTAACCCTAACCCTAACCCTAACCCTAACCCTAACCCTAACCCTAACCCTAACCCTAACCCTAACCCTAACCCTAACCCTAACCCTAACCCTAACCCTAACCCTAACCCTAACCCTAACCCTAACCCTAACCCTAACCCTAACCCTAACCCTAACCCTAACCCTAACCCTAACCCTAACCCTAACCCTAACCCTAACCCTAACCCTAACCCTAACCCTAACCCTAACCCTAACCCTAACCCTAACCCTAACCCTAACCCTAACCCTAACCCTAACCCTAACCCTAACCCTAACCCTAACCCTAACCCTAACCCTAACCCTAACCCTAACCCTAACCCTAACCCTAACCCTAACCCTAACCCTAACCCTAACCCTAACCCTAACCCTAACCCTAACCCTAACCCTAACCCTAACCCTAACCCTAACCCTAACCCTAACCCTAACCCTAACCCTAACCCTAACCCTAACCCTAACCCTAACCCTAACCCTAACCCTAACCCTAACCCTAACCCTAACCCTAACCCTAACCCTAACCCTAACCCTAACCCTAACCCTAACCCTAACCCTAACCCTAACCCTAACCCTAACCCTAACCCTAACCCTAACCCTAACCCTAACCCTAACCCTAACCCTAACCCTAACCCTAACCCTAACCCTAACCCTAACCCTAACCCTAACCCTAACCCTAACCCTAACCCTAACCCTAACCCTAACCCTAACCCTAACCCTAACCCTAACCCTAACCCTAACCCTAACCCTAACCCTAACCCTAACCCTAACCCTAACCCTAACCCTAACCCTAACCCTAACCCTAACCCTAACCCTAACCCTAACCCTAACCCTAACCCTAACCCTAACCCTAACCCTAACCCTAACCCTAACCCTAACCCTAACCCTAACCCTAACCCTAACCCTAACCCTAACCCTAACCCTAACCCTAACCCTAACCCTAACCCTAACCCTAACCCTAACCCTAACCCTAACCCTAACCCTAACCCTAACCCTAACCCTAACCCTAACCCTAACCCTAACCCTAACCCTAACCCTAACCCTAACCCTAACCCTAACCCTAACCCTAACCCTAACCCTAACCCTAACCCTAACCCTAACCCTAACCCTAACCCTAACCCTAACCCTAACCCTAACCCTAACCCTAACCCTAACCCTAACCCTAACCCTAACCCTAACCCTAACCCTAACCCTAACCCTAACCCTAACCCTAACCCTAACCCTAACCCTAACCCTAACCCTAACCCTAACCCTAACCCTAACCCTAACCCTAACCCTAACCCTAACCCTAACCCTAACCCTAACCCTAACCCTAACCCTAACCCTAACCCTAACCCTAACCCTAACCCTAACCCTAACCCTAACCCTAACCCTAACCCTAACCCTAACCCTAACCCTAACCCTAACCCTAACCCTAACCCTAACCCTAACCCTAACCCTAACCCTAACCCTAACCCTAACCCTAACCCTAACCCTAACCCTAACCCTAACCCTAACCCTAACCCTAACCCTAACCCTAACCCTAACCCTAACCCTAACCCTAACCCTAACCCTAACCCTAACCCTAACCCTAACCCTAACCCTAACCCTAACCCTAACCCTAACCCTAACCCTAACCCTAACCCTAACCCTAACCCTAACCCTAACCCTAACCCTAACCCTAACCCTAACCCTAACCCTAACCCTAACCCTAACCCTAACCCTAACCCTAACCCTAACCCTAACCCTAACCCTAACCCTAACCCTAACCCTAACCCTAACCCTAACCCTAACCCTAACCCTAACCCTAACCCTAACCCTAACCCTAACCCTAACCCTAACCCTAACCCTAACCCTAACCCTAACCCTAACCCTAACCCTAACCCTAACCCTAACCCTAACCCTAACCCTAACCCTAACCCTAACCCTAACCCTAACCCTAACCCTAACCCTAACCCTAACCCTAACCCTAACCCTAACCCTAACCCTAACCCTAACCCTAACCCTAACCCTAACCCTAACCCTAACCCTAACCCTAACCCTAACCCTAACCCTAACCCTAACCCTAACCCTAACCCTAACCCTAACCCTAACCCTAACCCTAACCCTAACCCTAACCCTAACCCTAACCCTAACCCTAACCCTAACCCTAACCCTAACCCTAACCCTAACCCTAACCCTAACCCTAACCCTAACCCTAACCCTAACCCTAACCCTAACCCTAACCCTAACCCTAACCCTAACCCTAACCCTAACCCTAACCCTAACCCTAACCCTAACCCTAACCCTAACCCTAACCCTAACCCTAACCCTAACCCTAACCCTAACCCTAACCCTAACCCTAACCCTAACCCTAACCCTAACCCTAACCCTAACCCTAACCCTAACCCTAACCCTAACCCTAACCCTAACCCTAACCCTAACCCTAACCCTAACCCTAACCCTAACCCTAACCCTAACCCTAACCCTAACCCTAACCCTAACCCTAACCCTAACCCTAACCCTAACCCTAACCCTAACCCTAACCCTAACCCTAACCCTAACCCTAACCCTAACCCTAACCCTAACCCTAACCCTAACCCTAACCCTAACCCTAACCCTAACCCTAACCCTAACCCTAACCCTAACCCTAACCCTAACCCTAACCCTAACCCTAACCCTAACCCTAACCCTAACCCTAACCCTAACCCTAACCCTAACCCTAACCCTAACCCTAACCCTAACCCTAACCCTAACCCTAACCCTAACCCTAACCCTAACCCTAACCCTAACCCTAACCCTAACCCTAACCCTAACCCTAACCCTAACCCTAACCCTAACCCTAACCCTAACCCTAACCCTAACCCTAACCCTAACCCTAACCCTAACCCTAACCCTAACCCTAACCCTAACCCTAACCCTAACCCTAACCCTAACCCTAACCCTAACCCTAACCCTAACCCTAACCCTAACCCTAACCCTAACCCTAACCCTAACCCTAACCCTAACCCTAACCCTAACCCTAACCCTAACCCTAACCCTAACCCTAACCCTAACCCTAACCCTAACCCTAACCCTAACCCTAACCCTAACCCTAACCCTAACCCTAACCCTAACCCTAACCCTAACCCTAACCCTAACCCTAACCCTAACCCTAACCCTAACCCTAACCCTAACCCTAACCCTAACCCTAACCCTAACCCTAACCCTAACCCTAACCCTAACCCTAACCCTAACCCTAACCCTAACCCTAACCCTAACCCTAACCCTAACCCTAACCCTAACCCTAACCCTAACCCTAACCCTAACCCTAACCCTAACCCTAACCCTAACCCTAACCCTAACCCTAACCCTAACCCTAACCCTAACCCTAACCCTAACCCTAACCCTAACCCTAACCCTAACCCTAACCCTAACCCTAACCCTAACCCTAACCCTAACCCTAACCCTAACCCTAACCCTAACCCTAACCCTAACCCTAACCCTAACCCTAACCCTAACCCTAACCCTAACCCTAACCCTAACCCTAACCCTAACCCTAACCCTAACCCTAACCCTAACCCTAACCCTAACCCTAACCCTAACCCTAACCCTAACCCTAACCCTAACCCTAACCCTAACCCTAACCCTAACCCTAACCCTAACCCTAACCCTAACCCTAACCCTAACCCTAACCCTAACCCTAACCCTAACCCTAACCCTAACCCTAACCCTAACCCTAACCCTAACCCTAACCCTAACCCTAACCCTAACCCTAACCCTAACCCTAACCCTAACCCTAACCCTAACCCTAACCCTAACCCTAACCCTAACCCTAACCCTAACCCTAACCCTAACCCTAACCCTAACCCTAACCCTAACCCTAACCCTAACCCTAACCCTAACCCTAACCCTAACCCTAACCCTAACCCTAACCCTAACCCTAACCCTAACCCTAACCCTAACCCTAACCCTAACCCTAACCCTAACCCTAACCCTAACCCTAACCCTAACCCTAACCCTAACCCTAACCCTAACCCTAACCCTAACCCTAACCCTAACCCTAACCCTAACCCTAACCCTAACCCTAACCCTAACCCTAACCCTAACCCTAACCCTAACCCTAACCCTAACCCTAACCCTAACCCTAACCCTAACCCTAACCCTAACCCTAACCCTAACCCTAACCCTAACCCTAACCCTAACCCTAACCCTAACCCTAACCCTAACCCTAACCCTAACCCTAACCCTAACCCTAACCCTAACCCTAACCCTAACCCTAACCCTAACCCTAACCCTAACCCTAACCCTAACCCTAACCCTAACCCTAACCCTAACCCTAACCCTAACCCTAACCCTAACCCTAACCCTAACCCTAACCCTAACCCTAACCCTAACCCTAACCCTAACCCTAACCCTAACCCTAACCCTAACCCTAACCCTAACCCTAACCCTAACCCTAACCCTAACCCTAACCCTAACCCTAACCCTAACCCTAACCCTAACCCTAACCCTAACCCTAACCCTAACCCTAACCCTAACCCTAACCCTAACCCTAACCCTAACCCTAACCCTAACCCTAACCCTAACCCTAACCCTAACCCTAACCCTAACCCTAACCCTAACCCTAACCCTAACCCTAACCCTAACCCTAACCCTAACCCTAACCCTAACCCTAACCCTAACCCTAACCCTAACCCTAACCCTAACCCTAACCCTAACCCTAACCCTAACCCTAACCCTAACCCTAACCCTAACCCTAACCCTAACCCTAACCCTAACCCTAACCCTAACCCTAACCCTAACCCTAACCCTAACCCTAACCCTAACCCTAACCCTAACCCTAACCCTAACCCTAACCCTAACCCTAACCCTAACCCTAACCCTAACCCTAACCCTAACCCTAACCCTAACCCTAACCCTAACCCTAACCCTAACCCTAACCCTAACCCTAACCCTAACCCTAACCCTAACCCTAACCCTAACCCTAACCCTAACCCTAACCCTAACCCTAACCCTAACCCTAACCCTAACCCTAACCCTAACCCTAACCCTAACCCTAACCCTAACCCTAACCCTAACCCTAACCCTAACCCTAACCCTAACCCTAACCCTAACCCTAACCCTAACCCTAACCCTAACCCTAACCCTAACCCTAACCCTAACCCTAACCCTAACCCTAACCCTAACCCTAACCCTAACCCTAACCCTAACCCTAACCCTAACCCTAACCCTAACCCTAACCCTAACCCTAACCCTAACCCTAACCCTAACCCTAACCCTAACCCTAACCCTAACCCTAACCCTAACCCTAACCCTAACCCTAACCCTAACCCTAACCCTAACCCTAACCCTAACCCTAACCCTAACCCTAACCCTAACCCTAACCCTAACCCTAACCCTAACCCTAACCCTAACCCTAACCCTAACCCTAACCCTAACCCTAACCCTAACCCTAACCCTAACCCTAACCCTAACCCTAACCCTAACCCTAACCCTAACCCTAACCCTAACCCTAACCCTAACCCTAACCCTAACCCTAACCCTAACCCTAACCCTAACCCTAACCCTAACCCTAACCCTAACCCTAACCCTAACCCTAACCCTAACCCTAACCCTAACCCTAACCCTAACCCTAACCCTAACCCTAACCCTAACCCTAACCCTAACCCTAACCCTAACCCTAACCCTAACCCTAACCCTAACCCTAACCCTAACCCTAACCCTAACCCTAACCCTAACCCTAACCCTAACCCTAACCCTAACCCTAACCCTAACCCTAACCCTAACCCTAACCCTAACCCTAACCCTAACCCTAACCCTAACCCTAACCCTAACCCTAACCCTAACCCTAACCCTAACCCTAACCCTAACCCTAACCCTAACCCTAACCCTAACCCTAACCCTAACCCTAACCCTAACCCTAACCCTAACCCTAACCCTAACCCTAACCCTAACCCTAACCCTAACCCTAACCCTAACCCTAACCCTAACCCTAACCCTAACCCTAACCCTAACCCTAACCCTAACCCTAACCCTAACCCTAACCCTAACCCTAACCCTAACCCTAACCCTAACCCTAACCCTAACCCTAACCCTAACCCTAACCCTAACCCTAACCCTAACCCTAACCCTAACCCTAACCCTAACCCTAACCCTAACCCTAACCCTAACCCTAACCCTAACCCTAACCCTAACCCTAACCCTAACCCTAACCCTAACCCTAACCCTAACCCTAACCCTAACCCTAACCCTAACCCTAACCCTAACCCTAACCCTAACCCTAACCCTAACCCTAACCCTAACCCTAACCCTAACCCTAACCCTAACCCTAACCCTAACCCTAACCCTAACCCTAACCCTAACCCTAACCCTAACCCTAACCCTAACCCTAACCCTAACCCTAACCCTAACCCTAACCCTAACCCTAACCCTAACCCTAACCCTAACCCTAACCCTAACCCTAACCCTAACCCTAACCCTAACCCTAACCCTAACCCTAACCCTAACCCTAACCCTAACCCTAACCCTAACCCTAACCCTAACCCTAACCCTAACCCTAACCCTAACCCTAACCCTAACCCTAACCCTAACCCTAACCCTAACCCTAACCCTAACCCTAACCCTAACCCTAACCCTAACCCTAACCCTAACCCTAACCCTAACCCTAACCCTAACCCTAACCCTAACCCTAACCCTAACCCTAACCCTAACCCTAACCCTAACCCTAACCCTAACCCTAACCCTAACCCTAACCCTAACCCTAACCCTAACCCTAACCCTAACCCTAACCCTAACCCTAACCCTAACCCTAACCCTAACCCTAACCCTAACCCTAACCCTAACCCTAACCCTAACCCTAACCCTAACCCTAACCCTAACCCTAACCCTAACCCTAACCCTAACCCTAACCCTAACCCTAACCCTAACCCTAACCCTAACCCTAACCCTAACCCTAACCCTAACCCTAACCCTAACCCTAACCCTAACCCTAACCCTAACCCTAACCCTAACCCTAACCCTAACCCTAACCCTAACCCTAACCCTAACCCTAACCCTAACCCTAACCCTAACCCTAACCCTAACCCTAACCCTAACCCTAACCCTAACCCTAACCCTAACCCTAACCCTAACCCTAACCCTAACCCTAACCCTAACCCTAACCCTAACCCTAACCCTAACCCTAACCCTAACCCTAACCCTAACCCTAACCCTAACCCTAACCCTAACCCTAACCCTAACCCTAACCCTAACCCTAACCCTAACCCTAACCCTAACCCTAACCCTAACCCTAACCCTAACCCTAACCCTAACCCTAACCCTAACCCTAACCCTAACCCTAACCCTAACCCTAACCCTAACCCTAACCCTAACCCTAACCCTAACCCTAACCCTAACCCTAACCCTAACCCTAACCCTAACCCTAACCCTAACCCTAACCCTAACCCTAACCCTAACCCTAACCCTAACCCTAACCCTAACCCTAACCCTAACCCTAACCCTAACCCTAACCCTAACCCTAACCCTAACCCTAACCCTAACCCTAACCCTAACCCTAACCCTAACCCTAACCCTAACCCTAACCCTAACCCTAACCCTAACCCTAACCCTAACCCTAACCCTAACCCTAACCCTAACCCTAACCCTAACCCTAACCCTAACCCTAACCCTAACCCTAACCCTAACCCTAACCCTAACCCTAACCCTAACCCTAACCCTAACCCTAACCCTAACCCTAACCCTAACCCTAACCCTAACCCTAACCCTAACCCTAACCCTAACCCTAACCCTAACCCTAACCCTAACCCTAACCCTAACCCTAACCCTAACCCTAACCCTAACCCTAACCCTAACCCTAACCCTAACCCTAACCCTAACCCTAACCCTAACCCTAACCCTAACCCTAACCCTAACCCTAACCCTAACCCTAACCCTAACCCTAACCCTAACCCTAACCCTAACCCTAACCCTAACCCTAACCCTAACCCTAACCCTAACCCTAACCCTAACCCTAACCCTAACCCTAACCCTAACCCTAACCCTAACCCTAACCCTAACCCTAACCCTAACCCTAACCCTAACCCTAACCCTAACCCTAACCCTAACCCTAACCCTAACCCTAACCCTAACCCTAACCCTAACCCTAACCCTAACCCTAACCCTAACCCTAACCCTAACCCTAACCCTAACCCTAACCCTAACCCTAACCCTAACCCTAACCCTAACCCTAACCCTAACCCTAACCCTAACCCTAACCCTAACCCTAACCCTAACCCTAACCCTAACCCTAACCCTAACCCTAACCCTAACCCTAACCCTAACCCTAACCCTAACCCTAACCCTAACCCTAACCCTAACCCTAACCCTAACCCTAACCCTAACCCTAACCCTAACCCTAACCCTAACCCTAACCCTAACCCTAACCCTAACCCTAACCCTAACCCTAACCCTAACCCTAACCCTAACCCTAACCCTAACCCTAACCCTAACCCTAACCCTAACCCTAACCCTAACCCTAACCCTAACCCTAACCCTAACCCTAACCCTAACCCTAACCCTAACCCTAACCCTAACCCTAACCCTAACCCTAACCCTAACCCTAACCCTAACCCTAACCCTAACCCTAACCCTAACCCTAACCCTAACCCTAACCCTAACCCTAACCCTAACCCTAACCCTAACCCTAACCCTAACCCTAACCCTAACCCTAACCCTAACCCTAACCCTAACCCTAACCCTAACCCTAACCCTAACCCTAACCCTAACCCTAACCCTAACCCTAACCCTAACCCTAACCCTAACCCTAACCCTAACCCTAACCCTAACCCTAACCCTAACCCTAACCCTAACCCTAACCCTAACCCTAACCCTAACCCTAACCCTAACCCTAACCCTAACCCTAACCCTAACCCTAACCCTAACCCTAACCCTAACCCTAACCCTAACCCTAACCCTAACCCTAACCCTAACCCTAACCCTAACCCTAACCCTAACCCTAACCCTAACCCTAACCCTAACCCTAACCCTAACCCTAACCCTAACCCTAACCCTAACCCTAACCCTAACCCTAACCCTAACCCTAACCCTAACCCTAACCCTAACCCTAACCCTAACCCTAACCCTAACCCTAACCCTAACCCTAACCCTAACCCTAACCCTAACCCTAACCCTAACCCTAACCCTAACCCTAACCCTAACCCTAACCCTAACCCTAACCCTAACCCTAACCCTAACCCTAACCCTAACCCTAACCCTAACCCTAACCCTAACCCTAACCCTAACCCTAACCCTAACCCTAACCCTAACCCTAACCCTAACCCTAACCCTAACCCTAACCCTAACCCTAACCCTAACCCTAACCCTAACCCTAACCCTAACCCTAACCCTAACCCTAACCCTAACCCTAACCCTAACCCTAACCCTAACCCTAACCCTAACCCTAACCCTAACCCTAACCCTAACCCTAACCCTAACCCTAACCCTAACCCTAACCCTAACCCTAACCCTAACCCTAACCCTAACCCTAACCCTAACCCTAACCCTAACCCTAACCCTAACCCTAACCCTAACCCTAACCCTAACCCTAACCCTAACCCTAACCCTAACCCTAACCCTAACCCTAACCCTAACCCTAACCCTAACCCTAACCCTAACCCTAACCCTAACCCTAACCCTAACCCTAACCCTAACCCTAACCCTAACCCTAACCCTAACCCTAACCCTAACCCTAACCCTAACCCTAACCCTAACCCTAACCCTACCCCTACCCCTACCCCTACCCCTACCCCTAACCCCTAACCCCTAACCCTAACCCTAACCCTAACCCTAACCCTAACCCTAACCCTAACCCTAACCCTAACCCTAACCCTAACCCTAACCCTAACCCTAACCCTAACCCTAACCCTAACCCTAACCCTAACCCTAACCCTAACCCTAACCCTAACCCTAACCCTAACCCTAACCCTAACCCTAACCCTAACCCTAACCCTAACCCTAACCCTAACCCTAACCCTAACCCTAACCCTAACCCTAACCCTAACCCTAACCCTAACCCTAACCCTAACCCTAACCCTAACCCTAACCCTAACCCTAACCCTAACCCTAACCCTAACCCTAACCCTAACCCTAACCCTAACCCTAACCCTAACCCTAACCCTAACCCTAACCCTAACCCTAACCCTAACCCTAACCCTAACCCTAACCCTAACCCTAACCCTAACCCTAACCCTAACCCTAACCCTAACCCTAACCCTAACCCTAACCCTAACCCTAACCCTAACCCTAACCCTAACCCTAACCCTAACCCTAACCCTAACCCTAACCCTAACCCTAACCCTAACCCTAACCCTAACCCTAACCCTAACCCTAACCCTAACCCTAACCCTAACCCTAACCCTAACCCTAACCCTAACCCTAACCCTAACCCTAACCCTAACCCTAACCCTAACCCTAACCCTAACCCTAACCCTAACCCTAACCCTAACCCTAACCCTAACCCTAACCCTAACCCTAACCCTAACCCTAACCCTAACCCTAACCCTAACCCTAACCCTAACCCTAACCCTAACCCTAACCCTAACCCTAACCCTAACCCTAACCCTAACCCTAACCCTAACCCTAACCCTAACCCTAACCCTAACCCTAACCCTAACCCTAACCCTAACCCTAACCCTAACCCTAACCCTAACCCTAACCCTAACCCTAACCCTAACCCTAACCCTAACCCTAACCCTAACCCTAACCCTAACCCTAACCCTAACCCTAACCCTAACCCTAACCCTAACCCTAACCCTAACCCTAACCCTAACCCTAACCCTAACCCTAACCCTAACCCTAACCCTAACCCTAACCCTAACCCTAACCCTAACCCTAACCCTAACCCTAACCCTAACCCTAACCCTAACCCTAACCCTAACCCTAACCCTAACCCTAACCCTAACCCTAACCCTAACCCTAACCCTAACCCTAACCCTAACCCTAACCCTAACCCTAACCCTAACCCTAACCCTAACCCTAACCCTAACCCTAACCCTAACCCTAACCCTAACCCTAACCCTAACCCTAACCCTAACCCTAACCCTAACCCTAACCCTAACCCTAACCCTAACCCTAACCCTAACCCTAACCCTAACCCTAACCCTAACCCTAACCCTAACCCTAACCCTAACCCTAACCCTAACCCTAACCCTAACCCTAACCCTAACCCTAACCCTAACCCTAACCCTAACCCTAACCCTAACCCTAACCCTAACCCTAACCCTAACCCTAACCCTAACCCTAACCCTAACCCTAACCCTAACCCTAACCCTAACCCTAACCCTAACCCTAACCCTAACCCTAACCCTAACCCTAACCCTAACCCTAACCCTAACCCTAACCCTAACCCTAACCCTAACCCTAACCCTAACCCTAACCCTAACCCTAACCCTAACCCTAACCCTAACCCTAACCCTAACCCTAACCCTAACCCTAACCCTAACCCTAACCCTAACCCTAACCCTAACCCTAACCCTAACCCTAACCCTAACCCTAACCCTAACCCTAACCCTAACCCTAACCCTAACCCTAACCCTAACCCTAACCCTAACCCTAACCCTAACCCTAACCCTAACCCTAACCCTAACCCTAACCCTAACCCTAACCCTAACCCTAACCCTAACCCTAACCCTAACCCTAACCCTAACCCTAACCCTAACCCTAACCCTAACCCTAACCCTAACCCTAACCCTAACCCTAACCCTAACCCTAACCCTAACCC
This sequence comes from Heloderma suspectum, assembly GCF_057233095.1. Taxonomy (NCBI): domain Eukaryota; kingdom Metazoa; phylum Chordata; class Lepidosauria; order Squamata; family Helodermatidae; genus Heloderma; species Heloderma suspectum. The sequence goes on from NC_139467.1 coordinate 313,451, forward strand.
TAACCCTAACCCTAACCCTAACCCTAACCCTAACCCTAACCCTAACCCTAACCCTAACCCTAACCCTAACCCTAACCCTAACCCTAACCCTAACCCTAACCCTAACCCTAACCCTAACCCTAACCCTAACCCTAACCCTAACCCTAACCCTAACCCTAACCCTAACCCTAACCCTAACCCTAACCCTAACCCTAACCCTAACCCTAACCCTAACCCTAACCCTAACCCTAACCCTAACCCTAACCCTAACCCTAACCCTAACCCTAACCCTAACCCTAACCCTAACCCTAACCCTAACCCTAACCCTAACCCTAACCCTAACCCTAACCCTAACCCTAACCCTAACCCTAACCCTAACCCTAACCCTAACCCTAACCCTAACCCTAACCCTAACCCTAACCCTAACCCTAACCCTAACCCTAACCCTAACCCTAACCCTAACCCTAACCCTAACCCTAACCCTAACCCTAACCCTAACCCTAACCCTAACCCTAACCCTAACCCTAACCCTAACCCTAACCCTAACCCTAACCCTAACCCTAACCCTAACCCTAACCCTAACCCTAACCCTAACCCTAACCCTAACCCTAACCCTAACCCTAACCCTAACCCTAACCCTAACCCTAACCCTAACCCTAACCCTAACCCTAACCCTAACCCTAACCCTAACCCTAACCCTAACCCTAACCCTAACCCTAACCCTAACCCTAACCCTAACCCTAACCCTAACCCTAACCCTAACCCTAACCCTAACCCTAACCCTAACCCTAACCCTAACCCTAACCCTAACCCTAACCCTAACCCTAACCCTAACCCTAACCCTAACCCTAACCCTAACCCTAACCCTAACCCTAACCCTAACCCTAACCCTAACCCTAACCCTAACCCTAACCCTAACCCTAACCCTAACCCTAACCCTAACCCTAACCCTAACCCTAACCCTAACCCTAACCCTAACCCTAACCCTAACCCTAACCCTAACCCTAACCCTAACCCTAACCCTAACCCTAACCCTAACCCTAACCCTAACCCTAACCCTAACCCTAACCCTAACCCTAACCCTAACCCTAACCCTAACCCTAACCCTAACCCTAACCCTAACCCTAACCCTAACCCTAACCCTAACCCTAACCCTAACCCTAACCCTAACCCTAACCCTAACCCTAACCCTAACCCTAACCCTAACCCTAACCCTAACCCTAACCCTAACCCTAACCCTAACCCTAACCCTAACCCTAACCCTAACCCTAACCCTAACCCTAACCCTAACCCTAACCCTAACCCTAACCCTAACCCTAACCCTAACCCTAACCCTAACCCTAACCCTAACCCTAACCCTAACCCTAACCCTAACCCTAACCCTAACCCTAACCCTAACCCTAACCCTAACCCTAACCCTAACCCTAACCCTAACCCTAACCCTAACCCTAACCCTAACCCTAACCCTAACCCTAACCCTAACCCTAACCCTAACCCTAACCCTAACCCTAACCCTAACCCTAACCCTAACCCTAACCCTAACCCTAACCCTAACCCTAACCCTAACCCTAACCCTAACCCTAACCCTAACCCTAACCCTAACCCTAACCCTAACCCTAACCCTAACCCTAACCCTAACCCTAACCCTAACCCTAACCCTAACCCTAACCCTAACCCTAACCCTAACCCTAACCCTAACCCTAACCCTAACCCTAACCCTAACCCTAACCCTAACCCTAACCCTAACCCTAACCCTAACCCTAACCCTAACCCTAACCCTAACCCTAACCCTAACCCTAACCCTAACCCTAACCCTAACCCTAACCCTAACCCTAACCCTAACCCTAACCCTAACCCTAACCCTAACCCTAACCCTAACCCTAACCCTAACCCTAACCCTAACCCTAACCCTAACCCTAACCCTAACCCTAACCCTAACCCTAACCCTAACCCTAACCCTAACCCTAACCCTAACCCTAACCCTAACCCTAACCCTAACCCTAACCCTAACCCTAACCCTAACCCTAACCCTAACCCTAACCCTAACCCTAACCCTAACCCTAACCCTAACCCTAACCCTAACCCTAACCCTAACCCTAACCCTAACCCTAACCCTAACCCTAACCCTAACCCTAACCCTAACCCTAACCCTAACCCTAACCCTAACCCTAACCCTAACCCTAACCCTAACCCTAACCCTAACCCTAACCCTAACCCTAACCCTAACCCTAACCCTAACCCTAACCCTAACCCTAACCCTAACCCTAACCCTAACCCTAACCCTAACCCTAACCCTAACCCTAACCCTAACCCTAACCCTAACCCTAACCCTAACCCTAACCCTAACCCTAACCCTAACCCTAACCCTAACCCTAACCCTAACCCTAACCCTAACCCTAACCCTAACCCTAACCCTAACCCTAACCCTAACCCTAACCCTAACCCTAACCCTAACCCTAACCCTAACCCTAACCCTAACCCTAACCCTAACCCTAACCCTAACCCTAACCCTAACCCTAACCCTAACCCTAACCCTAACCCTAACCCTAACCCTAACCCTAACCCTAACCCTAACCCTAACCCTAACCCTAACCCTAACCCTAACCCTAACCCTAACCCTAACCCTAACCCTAACCCTAACCCTAACCCTAACCCTAACCCTAACCCCTAACCCTAACCCTAACCCTAACCCTAACCCTAACCCTAACCCTAACCCTAACCCTAACCCTAACCCTAACCCTAACCCTAACCCTAACCCTAACCCTAACCCTAACCCTAACCCTAACCCTAACCCTAACCCTAACCCTAACCCTAACCCTAACCCTAACCCTAACCCTAACCCTAACCCTAACCCTAACCCTAACCCTAACCCTAACCCTAACCCTAACCCTAACCCTAACCCTAACCCTAACCCTAACCCTAACCCTAACCCTAACCCTAACCCTAACCCTAACCCTAACCCTAACCCTAACCCTAACCCTAACCCTAACCCTAACCCTAACCCTAACCCTAACCCTAACCCTAACCCTAACCCTAACCCTAACCCTAACCCTAACCCTAACCCTAACCCTAACCCTAACCCTAACCCTAACCCTAACCCTAACCCTAACCCTAACCCTAACCCTAACCCTAACCCTAACCCTAACCCTAACCCTAACCCTAACCCTAACCCTAACCCTAACCCTAACCCTAACCCTAACCCTAACCCTAACCCTAACCCTAACCCTAACCCTAACCCTAACCCTAACCCTAACCCTAACCCTAACCCTAACCCTAACCCTAACCCTAACCCTAACCCTAACCCTAACCCTAACCCTAACCCTAACCCTAACCCTAACCCTAACCCTAACCCTAACCCTAACCCTAACCCTAACCCTAACCCTAACCCTAACCCTAACCCTAACCCTAACCCTAACCCTAACCCTAACCCTAACCCTAACCCTAACCCTAACCCTAACCCTAACCCTAACCCTAACCCTAACCCTAACCCTAACCCTAACCCTAACCCTAACCCTAACCCTAACCCTAACCCTAACCCTAACCCTAACCCTAACCCTAACCCTAACCCTAACCCTAACCCTAACCCTAACCCTAACCCTAACCCTAACCCTAACCCTAACCCTAACCCTAACCCTAACCCTAACCCTAACCCTAACCCTAACCCTAACCCTAACCCTAACCCTAACCCTAACCCTAACCCTAACCCTAACCCTAACCCTAACCCTAACCCTAACCCTAACCCTAACCCTAACCCTAACCCTAACCCTAACCCTAACCCTAACCCTAACCCTAACCCTAACCCTAACCCTAACCCTAACCCTAACCCTAACCCTAACCCTAACCCTAACCCTAACCCTAACCCTAACCCTAACCCTAACCCTAACCCTAACCCTAACCCTAACCCTAACCCTAACCCTAACCCTAACCCTAACCCTAACCCTAACCCTAACCCTAACCCTAACCCTAACCCTAACCCTAACCCTAACCCTAACCCTAACCCTAACCCTAACCCTAACCCTAACCCTAACCCTAACCCTAACCCTAACCCTAACCCTAACCCTAACCCTAACCCTAACCCTAACCCTAACCCTAACCCTAACCCTAACCCTAACCCTAACCCTAACCCTAACCCTAACCCTAACCCTAACCCTAACCCTAACCCTAACCCTAACCCTAACCCTAACCCTAACCCTAACCCTAACCCTAACCCTAACCCTAACCCTAACCCTAACCCTAACCCTAACCCTAACCCTAACCCTAACCCTAACCCTAACCCTAACCCTAACCCTAACCCTAACCCTAACCCTAACCCTAACCCTAACCCTAACCCTAACCCTAACCCTAACCCTAACCCTAACCCTAACCCTAACCCTAACCCTAACCCTAACCCTAACCCTAACCCTAACCCTAACCCTAACCCTAACCCTAACCCTAACCCTAACCCTAACCCTAACCCTAACCCTAACCCTAACCCTAACCCTAACCCTAACCCTAACCCTAACCCTAACCCTAACCCTAACCCTAACCCTAACCCTAACCCTAACCCTAACCCTAACCCTAACCCTAACCCTAACCCTAACCCTAACCCTAACCCTAACCCTAACCCTAACCCTAACCCTAACCCTAACCCTAACCCTAACCCTAACCCTAACCCTAACCCTAACCCTAACCCTAACCCTAACCCTAACCCTAACCCTAACCCTAACCCTAACCCTAACCCTAACCCTAACCCTAACCCTAACCCTAACCCTAACCCTAACCCTAACCCTAACCCTAACCCTAACCCTAACCCTAACCCTAACCCTAACCCTAACCCTAACCCTAACCCTAACCCTAACCCTAACCCTAACCCTAACCCTAACCCTAACCCTAACCCTAACCCTAACCCTAACCCTAACCCTAACCCTAACCCTAACCCTAACCCTAACCCTAACCCTAACCCTAACCCTAACCCTAACCCTAACCCTAACCCTAACCCTAACCCTAACCCTAACCCTAACCCTAACCCTAACCCTAACCCTAACCCTAACCCTAACCCTAACCCTAACCCTAACCCTAACCCTAACCCTAACCCTAACCCTAACCCTAACCCTAACCCTAACCCTAACCCTAACCCTAACCCTAACCCTAACCCTAACCCTAACCCTAACCCTAACCCTAACCCTAACCCTAACCCTAACCCTAACCCTAACCCTAACCCTAACCCTAACCCTAACCCTAACCCTAACCCTAACCCTAACCCTAACCCTAACCCTAACCCTAACCCTAACCCTAACCCTAACCCTAACCCTAACCCTAACCCTAACCCTAACCCTAACCCTAACCCTAACCCTAACCCTAACCCTAACCCTAACCCTAACCCTAACCCTAACCCTAACCCTAACCCTAACCCTAACCCTAACCCTAACCCTAACCCTAACCCTAACCCTAACCCTAACCCTAACCCTAACCCTAACCCTAACCCTAACCCTAACCCTAACCCTAACCCTAACCCTAACCCTAACCCTAACCCTAACCCTAACCCTAACCCTAACCCTAACCCTAACCCTAACCCTAACCCTAACCCTAACCCTAACCCTAACCCTAACCCTAACCCTAACCCTAACCCTAACCCTAACCCTAACCCTAACCCTAACCCTAACCCTAACCCTAACCCTAACCCTAACCCTAACCCTAACCCTAACCCTAACCCTAACCCTAACCCTAACCCTAACCCTAACCCTAACCCTAACCCTAACCCTAACCCTAACCCTAACCCTAACCCTAACCCTAACCCTAACCCTAACCCTAACCCTAACCCTAACCCTAACCCTAACCCTAACCCTAACCCTAACCCTAACCCTAACCCTAACCCTAACCCTAACCCTAACCCTAACCCTAACCCTAACCCTAACCCTAACCCTAACCCTAACCCTAACCCTAACCCTAACCCTAACCCTAACCCTAACCCTAACCCTAACCCTAACCCTAACCCTAACCCTAACCCTAACCCTAACCCTAACCCTAACCCTAACCCTAACCCTAACCCTAACCCTAACCCTAACCCTAACCCTAACCCTAACCCTAACCCTAACCCTAACCCTAACCCTAACCCTAACCCTAACCCTAACCCTAACCCTAACCCTAACCCTAACCCTAACCCTAACCCTAACCCTAACCCTAACCCTAACCCTAACCCTAACCCTAACCCTAACCCTAACCCTAACCCTAACCCTAACCCTAACCCTAACCCTAACCCTAACCCTAACCCTAACCCTAACCCTAACCCTAACCCTAACCCTAACCCTAACCCTAACCCTAACCCTAACCCTAACCCTAACCCTAACCCTAACCCTAACCCTAACCCTAACCCTAACCCTAACCCTAACCCTAACCCTAACCCTAACCCTAACCCTAACCCTAACCCTAACCCTAACCCTAACCCTAACCCTAACCCTAACCCTAACCCTAACCCTAACCCTAACCCTAACCCTAACCCTAACCCTAACCCTAACCCTAACCCTAACCCTAACCCTAACCCTAACCCTAACCCTAACCCTAACCCTAACCCTAACCCTAACCCTAACCCTAACCCTAACCCTAACCCTAACCCTAACCCTAACCCTAACCCTAACCCTAACCCTAACCCTAACCCTAACCCTAACCCTAACCCTAACCCTAACCCTAACCCTAACCCTAACCCTAACCCTAACCCTAACCCTAACCCTAACCCTAACCCTAACCCTAACCCTAACCCTAACCCTAACCCTAACCCTAACCCTAACCCTAACCCTAACCCTAACCCTAACCCTAACCCTAACCCTAACCCTAACCCTAACCCTAACCCTAACCCTAACCCTAACCCTAACCCTAACCCTAACCCTAACCCTAACCCTAACCCTAACCCTAACCCTAACCCTAACCCTAACCCTAACCCTAACCCTAACCCTAACCCTAACCCTAACCCTAACCCTAACCCTAACCCTAACCCTAACCCTAACCCTAACCCTAACCCTAACCCTAACCCTAACCCTAACCCTAACCCTAACCCTAACCCTAACCCTAACCCTAACCCTAACCCTAACCCTAACCCTAACCCTAACCCTAACCCTAACCCTAACCCTAACCCTAACCCTAACCCTAACCCTAACCCTAACCCTAACCCTAACCCTAACCCTAACCCTAACCCTAACCCTAACCCTAACCCTAACCCTAACCCTAACCCTAACCCTAACCCTAACCCTAACCCTAACCCTAACCCTAACCCTAACCCTAACCCTAACCCTAACCCTAACCCTAACCCTAACCCTAACCCTAACCCTAACCCTAACCCTAACCCTAACCCTAACCCTAACCCTAACCCTAACCCTAACCCTAACCCTAACCCTAACCCTAACCCTAACCCTAACCCTAACCCTAACCCTAACCCTAACCCTAACCCTAACCCTAACCCTAACCCTAACCCTAACCCTAACCCTAACCCTAACCCTAACCCTAACCCTAACCCTAACCCTAACCCTAACCCTAACCCTAACCCTAACCCTAACCCTAACCCTAACCCTAACCCTAACCCTAACCCTAACCCTAACCCTAACCCTAACCCTAACCCTAACCCTAACCCTAACCCTAACCCTAACCCTAACCCTAACCCTAACCCTAACCCTAACCCTAACCCTAACCCTAACCCTAACCCTAACCCTAACCCTAACCCTAACCCTAACCCTAACCCTAACCCTAACCCTAACCCTAACCCTAACCCTAACCCTAACCCTAACCCTAACCCTAACCCTAACCCTAACCCTAACCCTAACCCTAACCCTAACCCTAACCCTAACCCTAACCCTAACCCTAACCCTAACCCTAACCCTAACCCTAACCCTAACCCTAACCCTAACCCTAACCCTAACCCTAACCCTAACCCTAACCCTAACCCTAACCCTAACCCTAACCCTAACCCTAACCCTAACCCTAACCCTAACCCTAACCCTAACCCTAACCCTAACCCTAACCCTAACCCTAACCCTAACCCTAACCCTAACCCTAACCCTAACCCTAACCCTAACCCTAACCCTAACCCTAACCCTAACCCTAACCCTAACCCTAACCCTAACCCTAACCCTAACCCTAACCCTAACCCTAACCCTAACCCTAACCCTAACCCTAACCCTAACCCTAACCCTAACCCTAACCCTAACCCTAACCCTAACCCTAACCCTAACCCTAACCCTAACCCTAACCCTAACCCTAACCCTAACCCTAACCCTAACCCTAACCCTAACCCTAACCCTAACCCTAACCCTAACCCTAACCCTAACCCTAACCCTAACCCTAACCCTAACCCTAACCCTAACCCTAACCCTAACCCTAACCCTAACCCTAACCCTAACCCTAACCCTAACCCTAACCCTAACCCTAACCCTAACCCTAACCCTAACCCTAACCCTAACCCTAACCCTAACCCTAACCCTAACCCTAACCCTAACCCTAACCCTAACCCTAACCCTAACCCTAACCCTAACCCTAACCCTAACCCTAACCCTAACCCTAACCCTAACCCTAACCCTAACCCTAACCCTAACCCTAACCCTAACCCTAACCCTAACCCTAACCCTAACCCTAACCCTAACCCTAACCCTAACCCTAACCCTAACCCTAACCCTAACCCTAACCCTAACCCTAACCCTAACCCTAACCCTAACCCTAACCCTAACCCTAACCCTAACCCTAACCCTAACCCTAACCCTAACCCTAACCCTAACCCTAACCCTAACCCTAACCCTAACCCTAACCCTAACCCTAACCCTAACCCTAACCCTAACCCTAACCCTAACCCTAACCCTAACCCTAACCCTAACCCTAACCCTAACCCTAACCCTAACCCTAACCCTAACCCTAACCCTAACCCTAACCCTAACCCTAACCCTAACCCTAACCCTAACCCTAACCCTAACCCTAACCCTAACCCTAACCCTAACCCTAACCCTAACCCTAACCCTAACCCTAACCCTAACCCTAACCCTAACCCTAACCCTAACCCTAACCCTAACCCTAACCCTAACCCTAACCCTAACCCTAACCCTAACCCTAACCCTAACCCTAACCCTAACCCTAACCCTAACCCTAACCCTAACCCTAACCCTAACCCTAACCCTAACCCTAACCCTAACCCTAACCCTAACCCTAACCCTAACCCTAACCCTAACCCTAACCCTAACCCTAACCCTAACCCTAACCCTAACCCTAACCCTAACCCTAACCCTAACCCTAACCCTAACCCTAACCCTAACCCTAACCCTAACCCTAACCCTAACCCTAACCCTAACCCTAACCCTAACCCTAACCCTAACCCTAACCCTAACCCTAACCCTAACCCTAACCCTAACCCTAACCCTAACCCTAACCCTAACCCTAACCCTAACCCTAACCCTAACCCTAACCCTAACCCTAACCCTAACCCTAACCCTAACCCTAACCCTAACCCTAACCCTAACCCTAACCCTAACCCTAACCCTAACCCTAACCCTAACCCTAACCCTAACCCTAACCCTAACCCTAACCCTAACCCTAACCCTAACCCTAACCCTAACCCTAACCCTAACCCTAACCCTAACCCTAACCCTAACCCTAACCCTAACCCTAACCCTAACCCTAACCCTAACCCTAACCCTAACCCTAACCCTAACCCTAACCCTAACCCTAACCCTAACCCTAACCCTAACCCTAACCCTAACCCTAACCCTAACCCTAACCCTAACCCTAACCCTAACCCTAACCCTAACCCTAACCCTAACCCTAACCCTAACCCTAACCCTAACCCTAACCCTAACCCTAACCCTAACCCTAACCCTAACCCTAACCCTAACCCTAACCCTAACCCTAACCCTAACCCTAACCCTAACCCTAACCCTAACCCTAACCCTAACCCTAACCCTAACCCTAACCCTAACCCTAACCCTAACCCTAACCCTAACCCTAACCCTAACCCTAACCCTAACCCTAACCCTAACCCTAACCCTAACCCTAACCCTAACCCTAACCCTAACCCTAACCCTAACCCTAACCCTAACCCTAACCCTAACCCTAACCCTAACCCTAACCCTAACCCTAACCCTAACCCTAACCCTAACCCTAACCCTAACCCTAACCCTAACCCTAACCCTAACCCTAACCCTAACCCTAACCCTAACCCTAACCCTAACCCTAACCCTAACCCTAACCCTAACCCTAACCCTAACCCTAACCCTAACCCTAACCCTAACCCTAACCCTAACCCTAACCCTAACCCTAACCCTAACCCTAACCCTAACCCTAACCCTAACCCTAACCCTAACCCTAACCCTAACCCTAACCCTAACCCTAACCCTAACCCTAACCCTAACCCTAACCCTAACCCTAACCCTAACCCTAACCCTAACCCTAACCCTAACCCTAACCCTAACCCTAACCCTAACCCTAACCCTAACCCTAACCCTAACCCTAACCCTAACCCTAACCCTAACCCTAACCCTAACCCTAACCCTAACCCTAACCCTAACCCTAACCCTAACCCTAACCCTAACCCTAACCCTAACCCTAACCCTAACCCTAACCCTAACCCTAACCCTAACCCTAACCCTAACCCTAACCCTAACCCTAACCCTAACCCTAACCCTAACCCTAACCCTAACCCTAACCCTAACCCTAACCCTAACCCTAACCCTAACCCTAACCCTAACCCTAACCCTAACCCTAACCCTAACCCTAACCCTAACCCTAACCCTAACCCTAACCCTAACCCTAACCCTAACCCTAACCCTAACCCTAACCCTAACCCTAACCCTAACCCTAACCCTAACCCTAACCCTAACCCTAACCCTAACCCTAACCCTAACCCTAACCCTAACCCTAACCCTAACCCTAACCCTAACCCTAACCCTAACCCTAACCCTAACCCTAACCCTAACCCTAACCCTAACCCTAACCCTAACCCTAACCCTAACCCTAACCCTAACCCTAACCCTAACCCTAACCCTAACCCTAACCCTAACCCTAACCCTAACCCTAACCCTAACCCTAACCCTAACCCTAACCCTAACCCTAACCCTAACCCTAACCCTAACCCTAACCCTAACCCTAACCCTAACCCTAACCCTAACCCTAACCCTAACCCTAACCCTAACCCTAACCCTAACCCTAACCCTAACCCTAACCCTAACCCTAACCCTAACCCTAACCCTAACCCTAACCCTAACCCTAACCCTAACCCTAACCCTAACCCTAACCCTAACCCTAACCCTAACCCTAACCCTAACCCTAACCCTAACCCTAACCCTAACCCTAACCCTAACCCTAACCCTAACCCTAACCCTAACCCTAACCCTAACCCTAACCCTAACCCTAACCCTAACCCTAACCCTAACCCTAACCCTAACCCTAACCCTAACCCTAACCCTAACCCTAACCCTAACCCTAACCCTAACCCTAACCCTAACCCTAACCCTAACCCTAACCCTAACCCTAACCCTAACCCTAACCCTAACCCTAACCCTAACCCTAACCCTAACCCTAACCCTAACCCTAACCCTAACCCTAACCCTAACCCTAACCCTAACCCTAACCCTAACCCTAACCCTAACCCTAACCCTAACCCTAACCCTAACCCTAACCCTAACCCTAACCCTAACCCTAACCCTAACCCTAACCCTAACCCTAACCCTAACCCTAACCCTAACCCTAACCCTAACCCTAACCCTAACCCTAACCCTAACCCTAACCCTAACCCTAACCCTAACCCTAACCCTAACCCTAACCCTAACCCTAACCCTAACCCTAACCCTAACCCTAACCCTAACCCTAACCCTAACCCTAACCCTAACCCTAACCCTAACCCTAACCCTAACCCTAACCCTAACCCTAACCCTAACCCTAACCCTAACCCTAACCCTAACCCTAACCCTAACCCTAACCCTAACCCTAACCCTAACCCTAACCCTAACCCTAACCCTAACCCTAACCCTAACCCTAACCCTAACCCTAACCCTAACCCTAACCCTAACCCTAACCCTAACCCTAACCCTAACCCTAACCCTAACCCTAACCCTAACCCTAACCCTAACCCTAACCCTAACCCTAACCCTAACCCTAACCCTAACCCTAACCCTAACCCTAACCCTAACCCTAACCCTAACCCTAACCCTAACCCTAACCCTAACCCTAACCCTAACCCTAACCCTAACCCTAACCCTAACCCTAACCCTAACCCTAACCCTAACCCTAACCCTAACCCTAACCCTAACCCTAACCCTAACCCTAACCCTAACCCTAACCCTAACCCTAACCCTAACCCTAACCCTAACCCTAACCCTAACCCTAACCCTAACCCTAACCCTAACCCTAACCCTAACCCTAACCCTAACCCTAACCCTAACCCTAACCCTAACCCTAACCCTAACCCTAACCCTAACCCTAACCCTAACCCTAACCCTAACCCTAACCCTAACCCTAACCCTAACCCTAACCCTAACCCTAACCCTAACCCTAACCCTAACCCTAACCCTAACCCTAACCCTAACCCTAACCCTAACCCTAACCCTAACCCTAACCCTAACCCTAACCCTAACCCTAACCCTAACCCTAACCCTAACCCTAACCCTAACCCTAACCCTAACCCTAACCCTAACCCTAACCCTAACCCTAACCCTAACCCTAACCCTAACCCTAACCCTAACCCTAACCCTAACCCTAACCCTAACCCTAACCCTAACCCTAACCCTAACCCTAACCCTAACCCTAACCCTAACCCTAACCCTAACCCTAACCCTAACCCTAACCCTAACCCTAACCCTAACCCTAACCCTAACCCTAACCCTAACCCTAACCCTAACCCTAACCCTAACCCTAACCCTAACCCTAACCCTAACCCTAACCCTAACCCTAACCCTAACCCTAACCCTAACCCTAACCCTAACCCTAACCCTAACCCTAACCCTAACCCTAACCCTAACCCTAACCCTAACCCTAACCCTAACCCTAACCCTAACCCTAACCCTAACCCTAACCCTAACCCTAACCCTAACCCTAACCCTAACCCTAACCCTAACCCTAACCCTAACCCTAACCCTAACCCTAACCCTAACCCTAACCCTAACCCTAACCCTAACCCTAACCCTAACCCTAACCCTAACCCTAACCCTAACCCTAACCCTAACCCTAACCCTAACCCTAACCCTAACCCTAACCCTAACCCTAACCCTAACCCTAACCCTAACCCTAACCCTAACCCTAACCCTAACCCTAACCCTAACCCTAACCCTAACCCTAACCCTAACCCTAACCCTAACCCTAACCCTAACCCTAACCCTAACCCTAACCCTAACCCTAACCCTAACCCTAACCCTAACCCTAACCCTAACCCTAACCCTAACCCTAACCCTAACCCTAACCCTAACCCTAACCCTAACCCTAACCCTAACCCTAACCCTAACCCTAACCCTAACCCTAACCCTAACCCTAACCCTAACCCTAACCCTAACCCTAACCCTAACCCTAACCCTAACCCTAACCCTAACCCTAACCCTAACCCTAACCCTAACCCTAACCCTAACCCTAACCCTAACCCTAACCCTAACCCTAACCCTAACCCTAACCCTAACCCTAACCCTAACCCTAACCCTAACCCTAACCCTAACCCTAACCCTAACCCTAACCCTAACCCTAACCCTAACCCTAACCCTAACCCTAACCCTAACCCTAACCCTAACCCTAACCCTAACCCTAACCCTAACCCTAACCCTAACCCTAACCCTAACCCTAACCCTAACCCTAACCCTAACCCTAACCCTAACCCTAACCCTAACCCTAACCCTAACCCTAACCCTAACCCTAACCCTAACCCTAACCCTAACCCTAACCCTAACCCTAACCCTAACCCTAACCCTAACCCTAACCCTAACCCTAACCCTAACCCTAACCCTAACCCTAACCCTAACCCTAACCCTAACCCTAACCCTAACCCTAACCCTAACCCTAACCCTAACCCTAACCCTAACCCTAACCCTAACCCTAACCCTAACCCTAACCCTAACCCTAACCCTAACCCTAACCCTAACCCTAACCCTAACCCTAACCCTAACCCTAACCCTAACCCTAACCCTAACCCTAACCCTAACCCTAACCCTAACCCTAACCCTAACCCTAACCCTAACCCTAACCCTAACCCTAACCCTAACCCTAACCCTAACCCTAACCCTAACCCTAACCCTAACCCTAACCCTAACCCTAACCCTAACCCTAACCCTAACCCTAACCCTAACCCTAACCCTAACCCTAACCCTAACCCTAACCCTAACCCTAACCCTAACCCTAACCCTAACCCTAACCCTAACCCTAACCCTAACCCTAACCCTAACCCTAACCCTAACCCTAACCCTAACCCTAACCCTAACCCTAACCCTAACCCTAACCCTAACCCTAACCCTAACCCTAACCCTAACCCTAACCCTAACCCTAACCCTAACCCTAACCCTAACCCTAACCCTAACCCTAACCCTAACCCTAACCCTAACCCTAACCCTAACCCTAACCCTAACCCTAACCCTAACCCTAACCCTAACCCTAACCCTAACCCTAACCCTAACCCTAACCCTAACCCTAACCCTAACCCTAACCCTAACCCTAACCCTAACCCTAACCCTAACCCTAACCCTAACCCTAACCCTAACCCTAACCCTAACCCTAACCCTAACCCTAACCCTAACCCTAACCCTAACCCTAACCCTAACCCTAACCCTAACCCTAACCCTAACCCTAACCCTAACCCTAACCCTAACCCTAACCCTAACCCTAACCCTAACCCTAACCCTAACCCTAACCCTAACCCTAACCCTAACCCTAACCCTAACCCTAACCCTAACCCTAACCCTAACCCTAACCCTAACCCTAACCCTAACCCTAACCCTAACCCTAACCCTAACCCTAACCCTAACCCTAACCCTAACCCTAACCCTAACCCTAACCCTAACCCTAACCCTAACCCTAACCCTAACCCTAACCCTAACCCTAACCCTAACCCTAACCCTAACCCTAACCCTAACCCTAACCCTAACCCTAACCCTAACCCTAACCCTAACCCTAACCCTAACCCTAACCCTAACCCTAACCCTAACCCTAACCCTAACCCTAACCCTAACCCTAACCCTAACCCTAACCCTAACCCTAACCCTAACCCTAACCCTAACCCTAACCCTAACCCTAACCCTAACCCTAACCCTAACCCTAACCCTAACCCTAACCCTAACCCTAACCCTAACCCTAACCCTAACCCTAACCCTAACCCTAACCCTAACCCTAACCCTAACCCTAACCCTAACCCTAACCCTAACCCTAACCCTAACCCTAACCCTAACCCTAACCCTAACCCTAACCCTAACCCTAACCCTAACCCTAACCCTAACCCTAACCCTAACCCTAACCCTAACCCTAACCCTAACCCTAACCCTAACCCTAACCCTAACCCTAACCCTAACCCTAACCCTAACCCTAACCCTAACCCTAACCCTAACCCTAACCCTAACCCTAACCCTAACCCTAACCCTAACCCTAACCCTAACCCTAACCCTAACCCTAACCCTAACCCTAACCCTAACCCTAACCCTAACCCTAACCCTAACCCTAACCCTAACCCTAACCCTAACCCTAACCCTAACCCTAACCCTAACCCTAACCCTAACCCTAACCCTAACCCTAACCCTAACCCTAACCCTAACCCTAACCCTAACCCTAACCCTAACCCTAACCCTAACCCTAACCCTAACCCTAACCCTAACCCTAACCCTAACCCTAACCCTAACCCTAACCCTAACCCTAACCCTAACCCTAACCCTAACCCTAACCCTAACCCTAACCCTAACCCTAACCCTAACCCTAACCCTAACCCTAACCCTAACCCTAACCCTAACCCTAACCCTAACCCTAACCCTAACCCTAACCCTAACCCTAACCCTAACCCTAACCCTAACCCTAACCCTAACCCTAACCCTAACCCTAACCCTAACCCTAACCCTAACCCTAACCCTAACCCTAACCCTAACCCTAACCCTAACCCTAACCCTAACCCTAACCCTAACCCTAACCCTAACCCTAACCCTAACCCTAACCCTAACCCTAACCCTAACCCTAACCCTAACCCTAACCCTAACCCTAACCCTAACCCTAACCCTAACCCTAACCCTAACCCTAACCCTAACCCTAACCCTAACCCTAACCCTAACCCTAACCCTAACCCTAACCCTAACCCTAACCCTAACCCTAACCCTAACCCTAACCCTAACCCTAACCCTAACCCTAACCCTAACCCTAACCCTAACCCTAACCCTAACCCTAACCCTAACCCTAACCCTAACCCTAACCCTAACCCTAACCCTAACCCTAACCCTAACCCTAACCCTAACCCTAACCCTAACCCTAACCCTAACCCTAACCCTAACCCTAACCCTAACCCTAACCCTAACCCTAACCCTAACCCTAACCCTAACCCTAACCCTAACCCTAACCCTAACCCTAACCCTAACCCTAACCCTAACCCTAACCCTAACCCTAACCCTAACCCTAACCCTAACCCTAACCCTAACCCTAACCCTAACCCTAACCCTAACCCTAACCCTAACCCTAACCCTAACCCTAACCCTAACCCTAACCCTAACCCTAACCCTAACCCTAACCCTAACCCTAACCCTAACCCTAACCCTAACCCTAACCCTAACCCTAACCCTAACCCTAACCCTAACCCTAACCCTAACCCTAACCCTAACCCTAACCCTAACCCTAACCCTAACCCTAACCCTAACCCTAACCCTAACCCTAACCCTAACCCTAACCCTAACCCTAACCCTAACCCTAACCCTAACCCTAACCCTAACCCTAACCCTAACCCTAACCCTAACCCTAACCCTAACCCTAACCCTAACCCTAACCCTAACCCTAACCCTAACCCTAACCCTAACCCTAACCCTAACCCTAACCCTAACCCTAACCCTAACCCTAACCCTAACCCTAACCCTAACCCTAACCCTAACCCTAACCCTAACCCTAACCCTAACCCTAACCCTAACCCTAACCCTAACCCTAACCCTAACCCTAACCCTAACCCTAACCCTAACCCTAACCCTAACCCTAACCCTAACCCTAACCCTAACCCTAACCCTAACCCTAACCCTAACCCTAACCCTAACCCTAACCCTAACCCTAACCCTAACCCTAACCCTAACCCTAACCCTAACCCTAACCCTAACCCTAACCCTAACCCTAACCCTAACCCTAACCCTAACCCTAACCCTAACCCTAACCCTAACCCTAACCCTAACCCTAACCCTAACCCTAACCCTAACCCTAACCCTAACCCTAACCCTAACCCTAACCCTAACCCTAACCCTAACCCTAACCCTAACCCTAACCCTAACCCTAACCCTAACCCTAACCCTAACCCTAACCCTAACCCTAACCCTAACCCTAACCCTAACCCTAACCCTAACCCTAACCCTAACCCTAACCCTAACCCTAACCCTAACCCTAACCCTAACCCTAACCCTAACCCTAACCCTAACCCTAACCCTAACCCTAACCCTAACCCTAACCCTAACCCTAACCCTAACCCTAACCCTAACCCTAACCCTAACCCTAACCCTAACCCTAACCCTAACCCTAACCCTAACCCTAACCCTAACCCTAACCCTAACCCTAACCCTAACCCTAACCCTAACCCTAACCCTAACCCTAACCCTAACCCTAACCCTAACCCTAACCCTAACCCTAACCCTAACCCTAACCCTAACCCTAACCCTAACCCTAACCCTAACCCTAACCCTAACCCTAACCCTAACCCTAACCCTAACCCTAACCCTAACCCTAACCCTAACCCTAACCCTAACCCTAACCCTAACCCTAACCCTAACCCTAACCCTAACCCTAACCCTAACCCTAACCCTAACCCTAACCCTAACCCTAACCCTAACCCTAACCCTAACCCTAACCCTAACCCTAACCCTAACCCTAACCCTAACCCTAACCCTAACCCTAACCCTAACCCTAACCCTAACCCTAACCCTAACCCTAACCCTAACCCTAACCCTAACCCTAACCCTAACCCTAACCCTAACCCTAACCCTAACCCTAACCCTAACCCTAACCCTAACCCTAACCCTAACCCTAACCCTAACCCTAACCCTAACCCTAACCCTAACCCTAACCCTAACCCTAACCCTAACCCTAACCCTAACCCTAACCCTAACCCTAACCCTAACCCTAACCCTAACCCTAACCCTAACCCTAACCCTAACCCTAACCCTAACCCTAACCCTAACCCTAACCCTAACCCTAACCCTAACCCTAACCCTAACCCTAACCCTAACCCTAACCCTAACCCTAACCCTAACCCTAACCCTAACCCTAACCCTAACCCTAACCCTAACCCTAACCCTAACCCTAACCCTAACCCTAACCCTAACCCTAACCCTAACCCTAACCCTAACCCTAACCCTAACCCTAACCCTAACCCTAACCCTAACCCTAACCCTAACCCTAACCCTAACCCTAACCCTAACCCTAACCCTAACCCTAACCCTAACCCTAACCCTAACCCTAACCCTAACCCTAACCCTAACCCTAACCCTAACCCTAACCCTAACCCTAACCCTAACCCTAACCCTAACCCTAACCCTAACCCTAACCCTAACCCTAACCCTAACCCTAACCCTAACCCTAACCCTAACCCTAACCCTAACCCTAACCCTAACCCTAACCCTAACCCTAACCCTAACCCTAACCCTAACCCTAACCCTAACCCTAACCCTAACCCTAACCCTAACCCTAACCCTAACCCTAACCCTAACCCTAACCCTAACCCTAACCCTAACCCTAACCCTAACCCTAACCCTAACCCTAACCCTAACCCTAACCCTAACCCTAACCCTAACCCTAACCCTAACCCTAACCCTAACCCTAACCCTAACCCTAACCCTAACCCTAACCCTAACCCTAACCCTAACCCTAACCCTAACCCTAACCCTAACCCTAACCCTAACCCTAACCCTAACCCTAACCCTAACCCTAACCCTAACCCTAACCCTAACCCTAACCCTAACCCTAACCCTAACCCTAACCCTAACCCTAACCCTAACCCTAACCCTAACCCTAACCCTAACCCTAACCCTAACCCTAACCCTAACCCTAACCCTAACCCTAACCCTAACCCTAACCCTAACCCTAACCCTAACCCTAACCCTAACCCTAACCCTAACCCTAACCCTAACCCTAACCCTAACCCTAACCCTAACCCTAACCCTAACCCTAACCCTAACCCTAACCCTAACCCTAACCCTAACCCTAACCCTAACCCTAACCCTAACCCTAACCCTAACCCTAACCCTAACCCTAACCCTAACCCTAACCCTAACCCTAACCCTAACCCTAACCCTAACCCTAACCCTAACCCTAACCCTAACCCTAACCCTAACCCTAACCCTAACCCTAACCCTAACCCTAACCCTAACCCTAACCCTAACCCTAACCCTAACCCTAACCCTAACCCTAACCCTAACCCTAACCCTAACCCTAACCCTAACCCTAACCCTAACCCTAACCCTAACCCTAACCCTAACCCTAACCCTAACCCTAACCCTAACCCTAACCCTAACCCTAACCCTAACCCTAACCCTAACCCTAACCCTAACCCTAACCCTAACCCTAACCCTAACCCTAACCCTAACCCTAACCCTAACCCTAACCCTAACCCTAACCCTAACCCTAACCCTAACCCTAACCCTAACCCTAACCCTAACCCTAACCCTAACCCTAACCCTAACCCTAACCCTAACCCTAACCCTAACCCTAACCCTAACCCTAACCCTAACCCTAACCCTAACCCTAACCCTAACCCTAACCCTAACCCTAACCCTAACCCTAACCCTAACCCTAACCCTAACCCTAACCCTAACCCTAACCCTAACCCTAACCCTAACCCTAACCCTAACCCTAACCCTAACCCTAACCCTAACCCTAACCCTAACCCTAACCCTAACCCTAACCCTAACCCTAACCCTAACCCTAACCCTAACCCTAACCCTAACCCTAACCCTAACCCTAACCCTAACCCTAACCCTAACCCTAACCCTAACCCTAACCCTAACCCTAACCCTAACCCTAACCCTAACCCTAACCCTAACCCTAACCCTAACCCTAACCCTAACCCTAACCCTAACCCTAACCCTAACCCTAACCCTAACCCTAACCCTAACCCTAACCCTAACCCTAACCCTAACCCTAACCCTAACCCTAACCCTAACCCTAACCCTAACCCTAACCCTAACCCTAACCCTAACCCTAACCCTAACCCTAACCCTAACCCTAACCCTAACCCTAACCCTAACCCTAACCCTAACCCTAACCCTAACCCTAACCCTAACCCTAACCCTAACCCTAACCCTAACCCTAACCCTAACCCTAACCCTAACCCTAACCCTAACCCTAACCCTAACCCTAACCCTAACCCTAACCCTAACCCTAACCCTAACCCTAACCCTAACCCTAACCCTAACCCTAACCCTAACCCTAACCCTAACCCTAACCCTAACCCTAACCCTAACCCTAACCCTAACCCTAACCCTAACCCTAACCCTAACCCTAACCCTAACCCTAACCCTAACCCTAACCCTAACCCTAACCCTAACCCTAACCCTAACCCTAACCCTAACCCTAACCCTAACCCTAACCCTAACCCTAACCCTAACCCTAACCCTAACCCTAACCCTAACCCTAACCCTAACCCTAACCCTAACCCTAACCCTAACCCTAACCCTAACCCTAACCCTAACCCTAACCCTAACCCTAACCCTAACCCTAACCCTAACCCTAACCCTAACCCTAACCCTAACCCTAACCCTAACCCTAACCCTAACCCTAACCCTAACCCTAACCCTAACCCTAACCCTAACCCTAACCCTAACCCTAACCCTAACCCTAACCCTAACCCTAACCCTAACCCTAACCCTAACCCTAACCCTAACCCTAACCCTAACCCTAACCCTAACCCTAACCCTAACCCTAACCCTAACCCTAACCCTAACCCTAACCCTAACCCTAACCCTAACCCTAACCCTAACCCTAACCCTAACCCTAACCCTAACCCTAACCCTAACCCTAACCCTAACCCTAACCCTAACCCTAACCCTAACCCTAACCCTAACCCTAACCCTAACCCTAACCCTAACCCTAAC
Organism: Heloderma suspectum; assembly: GCF_057233095.1. Taxonomy (NCBI): domain Eukaryota; kingdom Metazoa; phylum Chordata; class Lepidosauria; order Squamata; family Helodermatidae; genus Heloderma; species Heloderma suspectum. The sequence goes on from NC_139467.1 coordinate 334,654, forward strand.
CCTAACCCTAACCCTAACCCTAACCCTAACCCTAACCCTAACCCTAACCCTAACCCTAACCCTAACCCTAACCCTAACCCTAACCCTAACCCTAACCCTAACCCTAACCCTAACCCTAACCCTAACCCTAACCCTAACCCTAACCCTAACCCTAACCCTAACCCTAACCCTAACCCTAACCCTAACCCTAACCCTAACCCTAACCCTAACCCTAACCCTAACCCTAACCCTAACCCTAACCCTAACCCTAACCCTAACCCTAACCCTAACCCTAACCCTAACCCTAACCCTAACCCTAACCCTAACCCTAACCCTAACCCTAACCCTAACCCTAACCCTAACCCTAACCCTAACCCTAACCCTAACCCTAACCCTAACCCTAACCCTAACCCTAACCCTAACCCTAACCCTAACCCTAACCCTAACCCTAACCCTAACCCTAACCCTAACCCTAACCCTAACCCTAACCCTAACCCTAACCCTAACCCTAACCCTAACCCTAACCCTAACCCTAACCCTAACCCTAACCCTAACCCTAACCCTAACCCTAACCCTAACCCTAACCCTAACCCTAACCCTAACCCTAACCCTAACCCTAACCCTAACCCTAACCCTAACCCTAACCCTAACCCTAACCCTAACCCTAACCCTAACCCTAACCCTAACCCTAACCCTAACCCTAACCCTAACCCTAACCCTAACCCTAACCCTAACCCTAACCCTAACCCTAACCCTAACCCTAACCCTAACCCTAACCCTAACCCTAACCCTAACCCTAACCCTAACCCTAACCCTAACCCTAACCCTAACCCTAACCCTAACCCTAACCCTAACCCTAACCCTAACCCTAACCCTAACCCTAACCCTAACCCTAACCCTAACCCTAACCCTAACCCTAACCCTAACCCTAACCCTAACCCTAACCCTAACCCTAACCCTAACCCTAACCCTAACCCTAACCCTAACCCTAACCCTAACCCTAACCCTAACCCTAACCCTAACCCTAACCCTAACCCTAACCCTAACCCTAACCCTAACCCTAACCCTAACCCTAACCCTAACCCTAACCCTAACCCTAACCCTAACCCTAACCCTAACCCTAACCCTAACCCTAACCCTAACCCTAACCCTAACCCTAACCCTAACCCTAACCCTAACCCTAACCCTAACCCTAACCCTAACCCTAACCCTAACCCTAACCCTAACCCTAACCCTAACCCTAACCCTAACCCTAACCCTAACCCTAACCCTAACCCTAACCCTAACCCTAACCCTAACCCTAACCCTAACCCTAACCCTAACCCTAACCCTAACCCTAACCCTAACCCTAACCCTAACCCTAACCCTAACCCTAACCCTAACCCTAACCCTAACCCTAACCCTAACCCTAACCCTAACCCTAACCCTAACCCTAACCCTAACCCTAACCCTAACCCTAACCCTAACCCTAACCCTAACCCTAACCCTAACCCTAACCCTAACCCTAACCCTAACCCTAACCCTAACCCTAACCCTAACCCTAACCCTAACCCTAACCCTAACCCTAACCCTAACCCTAACCCTAACCCTAACCCTAACCCTAACCCTAACCCTAACCCTAACCCTAACCCTAACCCTAACCCTAACCCTAACCCTAACCCTAACCCTAACCCTAACCCTAACCCTAACCCTAACCCTAACCCTAACCCTAACCCTAACCCTAACCCTAACCCTAACCCTAACCCTAACCCTAACCCTAACCCTAACCCTAACCCTAACCCTAACCCTAACCCTAACCCTAACCCTAACCCTAACCCTAACCCTAACCCTAACCCTAACCCTAACCCTAACCCTAACCCTAACCCTAACCCTAACCCTAACCCTAACCCTAACCCTAACCCTAACCCTAACCCTAACCCTAACCCTAACCCTAACCCTAACCCTAACCCTAACCCTAACCCTAACCCTAACCCTAACCCTAACCCTAACCCTAACCCTAACCCTAACCCTAACCCTAACCCTAACCCTAACCCTAACCCTAACCCTAACCCTAACCCTAACCCTAACCCTAACCCTAACCCTAACCCTAACCCTAACCCTAACCCTAACCCTAACCCTAACCCTAACCCTAACCCTAACCCTAACCCTAACCCTAACCCTAACCCTAACCCTAACCCTAACCCTAACCCTAACCCTAACCCTAACCCTAACCCTAACCCTAACCCTAACCCTAACCCTAACCCTAACCCTAACCCTAACCCTAACCCTAACCCTAACCCTAACCCTAACCCTAACCCTAACCCTAACCCTAACCCTAACCCTAACCCTAACCCTAACCCTAACCCTAACCCTAACCCTAACCCTAACCCTAACCCTAACCCTAACCCTAACCCTAACCCTAACCCTAACCCTAACCCTAACCCTAACCCTAACCCTAACCCTAACCCTAACCCTAACCCTAACCCTAACCCTAACCCTAACCCTAACCCTAACCCTAACCCTAACCCTAACCCTAACCCTAACCCTAACCCTAACCCTAACCCTAACCCTAACCCTAACCCTAACCCTAACCCTAACCCTAACCCTAACCCTAACCCTAACCCTAACCCTAACCCTAACCCTAACCCTAACCCTAACCCTAACCCTAACCCTAACCCTAACCCTAACCCTAACCCTAACCCTAACCCTAACCCTAACCCTAACCCTAACCCTAACCCTAACCCTAACCCTAACCCTAACCCTAACCCTAACCCTAACCCTAACCCTAACCCTAACCCTAACCCTAACCCTAACCCTAACCCTAACCCTAACCCTAACCCTAACCCTAACCCTAACCCTAACCCTAACCCTAACCCTAACCCTAACCCTAACCCTAACCCTAACCCTAACCCTAACCCTAACCCTAACCCTAACCCTAACCCTAACCCTAACCCTAACCCTAACCCTAACCCTAACCCTAACCCTAACCCTAACCCTAACCCTAACCCTAACCCTAACCCTAACCCTAACCCTAACCCTAACCCTAACCCTAACCCTAACCCTAACCCTAACCCTAACCCTAACCCTAACCCTAACCCTAACCCTAACCCTAACCCTAACCCTAACCCTAACCCTAACCCTAACCCTAACCCTAACCCTAACCCTAACCCTAACCCTAACCCTAACCCTAACCCTAACCCTAACCCTAACCCTAACCCTAACCCTAACCCTAACCCTAACCCTAACCCTAACCCTAACCCTAACCCTAACCCTAACCCTAACCCTAACCCTAACCCTAACCCTAACCCTAACCCTAACCCTAACCCTAACCCTAACCCTAACCCTAACCCTAACCCTAACCCTAACCCTAACCCTAACCCTAACCCTAACCCTAACCCTAACCCTAACCCTAACCCTAACCCTAACCCTAACCCTAACCCTAACCCTAACCCTAACCCTAACCCTAACCCTAACCCTAACCCTAACCCTAACCCTAACCCTAACCCTAACCCTAACCCTAACCCTAACCCTAACCCTAACCCTAACCCTAACCCTAACCCTAACCCTAACCCTAACCCTAACCCTAACCCTAACCCTAACCCTAACCCTAACCCTAACCCTAACCCTAACCCTAACCCTAACCCTAACCCTAACCCTAACCCTAACCCTAACCCTAACCCTAACCCTAACCCTAACCCTAACCCTAACCCTAACCCTAACCCTAACCCTAACCCTAACCCTAACCCTAACCCTAACCCTAACCCTAACCCTAACCCTAACCCTAACCCTAACCCTAACCCTAACCCTAACCCTAACCCTAACCCTAACCCTAACCCTAACCCTAACCCTAACCCTAACCCTAACCCTAACCCTAACCCTAACCCTAACCCTAACCCTAACCCTAACCCTAACCCTAACCCTAACCCTAACCCTAACCCTAACCCTAACCCTAACCCTAACCCTAACCCTAACCCTAACCCTAACCCTAACCCTAACCCTAACCCTAACCCTAACCCTAACCCTAACCCTAACCCTAACCCTAACCCTAACCCTAACCCTAACCCTAACCCTAACCCTAACCCTAACCCTAACCCTAACCCTAACCCTAACCCTAACCCTAACCCTAACCCTAACCCTAACCCTAACCCTAACCCTAACCCTAACCCTAACCCTAACCCTAACCCTAACCCTAACCCTAACCCTAACCCTAACCCTAACCCTAACCCTAACCCTAACCCTAACCCTAACCCTAACCCTAACCCTAACCCTAACCCTAACCCTAACCCTAACCCTAACCCTAACCCTAACCCTAACCCTAACCCTAACCCTAACCCTAACCCTAACCCTAACCCTAACCCTAACCCTAACCCTAACCCTAACCCTAACCCTAACCCTAACCCTAACCCTAACCCTAACCCTAACCCTAACCCTAACCCTAACCCTAACCCTAACCCTAACCCTAACCCTAACCCTAACCCTAACCCTAACCCTAACCCTAACCCTAACCCTAACCCTAACCCTAACCCTAACCCTAACCCTAACCCTAACCCTAACCCTAACCCTAACCCTAACCCTAACCCTAACCCTAACCCTAACCCTAACCCTAACCCTAACCCTAACCCTAACCCTAACCCTAACCCTAACCCTAACCCTAACCCTAACCCTAACCCTAACCCTAACCCTAACCCTAACCCTAACCCTAACCCTAACCCTAACCCTAACCCTAACCCTAACCCTAACCCTAACCCTAACCCTAACCCTAACCCTAACCCTAACCCTAACCCTAACCCTAACCCTAACCCTAACCCTAACCCTAACCCTAACCCTAACCCTAACCCTAACCCTAACCCTAACCCTAACCCTAACCCTAACCCTAACCCTAACCCTAACCCTAACCCTAACCCTAACCCTAACCCTAACCCTAACCCTAACCCTAACCCTAACCCTAACCCTAACCCTAACCCTAACCCTAACCCTAACCCTAACCCTAACCCTAACCCTAACCCTAACCCTAACCCTAACCCTAACCCTAACCCTAACCCTAACCCTAACCCTAACCCTAACCCTAACCCTAACCCTAACCCTAACCCTAACCCTAACCCTAACCCTAACCCTAACCCTAACCCTAACCCTAACCCTAACCCTAACCCTAACCCTAACCCTAACCCTAACCCTAACCCTAACCCTAACCCTAACCCTAACCCTAACCCTAACCCTAACCCTACCCTAACCCTAACCCTAACCCTAACCCTAACCCTAACCCTAACCCTAACCCTAACCCTAACCCTAACCCTAACCCTAACCCTAACCCTAACCCTAACCCTAACCCTAACCCTAACCCTAACCCTAACCCTAACCCTAACCCTAACCCTAACCCTAACCCTAACCCTAACCCTAACCCTAACCCTAACCCTAACCCTAACCCTAACCCTAACCCTAACCCTAACCCTAACCCTAACCCTAACCCTAACCCTAACCCTAACCCTAACCCTAACCCTAACCCTAACCCTAACCCTAACCCTAACCCTAACCCTAACCCTAACCCTAACCCTAACCCTAACCCTAACCCTAACCCTAACCCTAACCCTAACCCTAACCCTAACCCTAACCCTAACCCTAACCCTAACCCTAACCCTAACCCTAACCCTAACCCTAACCCTAACCCTAACCCTAACCCTAACCCTAACCCTAACCCTAACCCTAACCCTAACCCTAACCCTAACCCTAACCCTAACCCTAACCCTAACCCTAACCCTAACCCTAACCCTAACCCTAACCCTAACCCTAACCCTAACCCTAACCCTAACCCTAACCCTAACCCTAACCCTAACCCTAACCCTAACCCTAACCCTAACCCTAACCCTAACCCTAACCCTAACCCTAACCCTAACCCTAACCCTAACCCTAACCCTAACCCTAACCCTAACCCTAACCCTAACCCTAACCCTAACCCTAACCCTAACCCTAACCCTAACCCTAACCCTAACCCTAACCCTAACCCTAACCCTAACCCTAACCCTAACCCTAACCCTAACCCTAACCCTAACCCTAACCCTAACCCTAACCCTAACCCTAACCCTAACCCTAACCCTAACCCTAACCCTAACCCTAACCCTAACCCTAACCCTAACCCTAACCCTAACCCTAACCCTAACCCTAACCCTAACCCTAACCCTAACCCTAACCCTAACCCTAACCCTAACCCTAACCCTAACCCTAACCCTAACCCTAACCCTAACCCTAACCCTAACCCTAACCCTAACCCTAACCCTAACCCTAACCCTAACCCTAACCCTAACCCTAACCCTAACCCTAACCCTAACCCTAACCCTAACCCTAACCCTAACCCTAACCCTAACCCTAACCCTAACCCTAACCCTAACCCTAACCCTAACCCTAACCCTAACCCTAACCCTAACCCTAACCCTAACCCTAACCCTAACCCTAACCCTAACCCTAACCCTAACCCTAACCCTAACCCTAACCCTAACCCTAACCCTAACCCTAACCCTAACCCTAACCCTAACCCTAACCCTAACCCTAACCCTAACCCTAACCCTAACCCTAACCCTAACCCTAACCCTAACCCTAACCCTAACCCTAACCCTAACCCTAACCCTAACCCTAACCCTAACCCTAACCCTAACCCTAACCCTAACCCTAACCCTAACCCTAACCCTAACCCTAACCCTAACCCTAACCCTAACCCTAACCCTAACCCTAACCCTAACCCTAACCCTAACCCTAACCCTAACCCTAACCCTAACCCTAACCCTAACCCTAACCCTAACCCTAACCCTAACCCTAACCCTAACCCTAACCCTAACCCTAACCCTAACCCTAACCCTAACCCTAACCCTAACCCTAACCCTAACCCTAACCCTAACCCTAACCCTAACCCTAACCCTAACCCTAACCCTAACCCTAACCCTAACCCTAACCCTAACCCTAACCCTAACCCTAACCCTAACCCTAACCCTAACCCTAACCCTAACCCTAACCCTAACCCTAACCCTAACCCTAACCCTAACCCTAACCCTAACCCTAACCCTAACCCTAACCCTAACCCTAACCCTAACCCTAACCCTAACCCTAACCCTAACCCTAACCCTAACCCTAACCCTAACCCTAACCCTAACCCTAACCCTAACCCTAACCCTAACCCTAACCCTAACCCTAACCCTAACCCTAACCCTAACCCTAACCCTAACCCTAACCCTAACCCTAACCCTAACCCTAACCCTAACCCTAACCCTAACCCTAACCCTAACCCTAACCCTAACCCTAACCCTAACCCTAACCCTAACCCTAACCCTAACCCTAACCCTAACCCTAACCCTAACCCTAACCCTAACCCTAACCCTAACCCTAACCCTAACCCTAACCCTAACCCTAACCCTAACCCTAACCCTAACCCTAACCCTAACCCTAACCCTAACCCTAACCCTAACCCTAACCCTAACCCTAACCCTAACCCTAACCCTAACCCTAACCCTAACCCTAACCCTAACCCTAACCCTAACCCTAACCCTAACCCTAACCCTAACCCTAACCCTAACCCTAACCCTAACCCTAACCCTAACCCTAACCCTAACCCTAACCCTAACCCTAACCCTAACCCTAACCCTAACCCTAACCCTAACCCTAACCCTAACCCTAACCCTAACCCTAACCCTAACCCTAACCCTAACCCTAACCCTAACCCTAACCCTAACCCTAACCCTAACCCTAACCCTAACCCTAACCCTAACCCTAACCCTAACCCTAACCCTAACCCTAACCCTAACCCTAACCCTAACCCTAACCCTAACCCTAACCCTAACCCTAACCCTAACCCTAACCCTAACCCTAACCCTAACCCTAACCCTAACCCTAACCCTAACCCTAACCCTAACCCTAACCCTAACCCTAACCCTAACCCTAACCCTAACCCTAACCCTAACCCTAACCCTAACCCTAACCCTAACCCTAACCCTAACCCTAACCCTAACCCTAACCCTAACCCTAACCCTAACCCTAACCCTAACCCTAACCCTAACCCTAACCCTAACCCTAACCCTAACCCTAACCCTAACCCTAACCCTAACCCTAACCCTAACCCTAACCCTAACCCTAACCCTAACCCTAACCCTAACCCTAACCCTAACCCTAACCCTAACCCTAACCCTAACCCTAACCCTAACCCTAACCCTAACCCTAACCCTAACCCTAACCCTAACCCTAACCCTAACCCTAACCCTAACCCTAACCCTAACCCTAACCCTAACCCTAACCCTAACCCTAACCCTAACCCTAACCCTAACCCTAACCCTAACCCTAACCCTAACCCTAACCCTAACCCTAACCCTAACCCTAACCCTAACCCTAACCCTAACCCTAACCCTAACCCTAACCCTAACCCTAACCCTAACCCTAACCCTAACCCTAACCCTAACCCTAACCCTAACCCTAACCCTAACCCTAACCCTAACCCTAACCCTAACCCTAACCCTAACCCTAACCCTAACCCTAACCCTAACCCTAACCCTAACCCTAACCCTAACCCTAACCCTAACCCTAACCCTAACCCTAACCCTAACCCTAACCCTAACCCTAACCCTAACCCTAACCCTAACCCTAACCCTAACCCTAACCCTAACCCTAACCCTAACCCTAACCCTAACCCTAACCCTAACCCTAACCCTAACCCTAACCCTAACCCTAACCCTAACCCTAACCCTAACCCTAACCCTAACCCTAACCCTAACCCTAACCCTAACCCTAACCCTAACCCTAACCCTAACCCTAACCCTAACCCTAACCCTAACCCTAACCCTAACCCTAACCCTAACCCTAACCCTAACCCTAACCCTAACCCTAACCCTAACCCTAACCCTAACCCTAACCCTAACCCTAACCCTAACCCTAACCCTAACCCTAACCCTAACCCTAACCCTAACCCTAACCCTAACCCTAACCCTAACCCTAACCCTAACCCTAACCCTAACCCTAACCCTAACCCTAACCCTAACCCTAACCCTAACCCTAACCCTAACCCTAACCCTAACCCTAACCCTAACCCTAACCCTAACCCTAACCCTAACCCTAACCCTAACCCTAACCCTAACCCTAACCCTAACCCTAACCCTAACCCTAACCCTAACCCTAACCCTAACCCTAACCCTAACCCTAACCCTAACCCTAACCCTAACCCTAACCCTAACCCTAACCCTAACCCTAACCCTAACCCTAACCCTAACCCTAACCCTAACCCTAACCCTAACCCTAACCCTAACCCTAACCCTAACCCTAACCCTAACCCTAACCCTAACCCTAACCCTAACCCTAACCCTAACCCTAACCCTAACCCTAACCCTAACCCTAACCCTAACCCTAACCCTAACCCTAACCCTAACCCTAACCCTAACCCTAACCCTAACCCTAACCCTAACCCTAACCCTAACCCTAACCCTAACCCTAACCCTAACCCTAACCCTAACCCTAACCCTAACCCTAACCCTAACCCTAACCCTAACCCTAACCCTAACCCTAACCCTAACCCTAACCCTAACCCTAACCCTAACCCTAACCCTAACCCTAACCCTAACCCTAACCCTAACCCTAACCCTAACCCTAACCCTAACCCTAACCCTAACCCTAACCCTAACCCTAACCCTAACCCTAACCCTAACCCTAACCCTAACCCTAACCCTAACCCTAACCCTAACCCTAACCCTAACCCTAACCCTAACCCTAACCCTAACCCTAACCCTAACCCTAACCCTAACCCTAACCCTAACCCTAACCCTAACCCTAACCCTAACCCTAACCCTAACCCTAACCCTAACCCTAACCCTAACCCTAACCCTAACCCTAACCCTAACCCTAACCCTAACCCTAACCCTAACCCTAACCCTAACCCTAACCCTAACCCTAACCCTAACCCTAACCCTAACCCTAACCCTAACCCTAACCCTAACCCTAACCCTAACCCTAACCCTAACCCTAACCCTAACCCTAACCCTAACCCTAACCCTAACCCTAACCCTAACCCTAACCCTAACCCTAACCCTAACCCTAACCCTAACCCTAACCCTAACCCTAACCCTAACCCTAACCCTAACCCTAACCCTAACCCTAACCCTAACCCTAACCCTAACCCTAACCCTAACCCTAACCCTAACCCTAACCCTAACCCTAACCCTAACCCTAACCCTAACCCTAACCCTAACCCTAACCCTAACCCTAACCCTAACCCTAACCCTAACCCTAACCCTAACCCTAACCCTAACCCTAACCCTAACCCTAACCCTAACCCTAACCCTAACCCTAACCCTAACCCTAACCCTAACCCTAACCCTAACCCTAACCCTAACCCTAACCCTAACCCTAACCCTAACCCTAACCCTA